>NC_138369.1:168687652-168759601 GCF_054177405.1 Leptonychotes weddellii | reverse complement strand
ACTACAGCACTGCCAATGTATTTTCTCTTCCTTTTGATTTGAATAACATTTTCTTTTTTTAAAAAAAGGATTTTATTTATTTATTTGAGAGAGACAGACATAGCCAGAGAGAGCAGGAGTGGGGAGGAAAGGGAGAAGCAGGCTCCCCACTAAGCAGGGAGCCCAATGCAAGGCTCGATCCCAGGACCCTGGGATCATGACCTGAGGTAAAGGCAGACAACCGACTGAGCCACCCAGGCACCCTGACATTTTCTTTTCTCTAGCTTACTTTATTGTAAGAATGCAATATAGAATACATATAACATACAAAATATGTATTAATTGACTATGTTATCAGTAAGGCTTCCAGTCATAGTAGGCCATTAGTGTTAAATTCTGGGAGAGTCAAAAGGTATATACAGATTTTTGACTGCATGGGGAGGGGAGGGTCAGTGTCCCAGCCCCCACATTGTTCAAGGATCAATTGTATATGAGAAGCAATATTTAAAAATCCTCCAAAAATGGCCAATAAGCACATGAAAAAATGTTTAAAACCACTAGTCATTACAGAAATATAAATCAATACCACAATGAAGTACCACTTATATGCTCACTAAAATGGCTAAAACATAAAAGTTAACAATATCAAGTGTTGACAAAAAAGTAGACCAACTTTAACTCTCATACATTGCTGATGGTAATGTAGGATAGTAAAATAACCATGTAGCAATCTTTTATAACAATTTTACTCCTCTGTGTTTGACCAAGAGAAATGCAAATATGTCTCTTCAAAGACCTACTTACAAATGTAAATGTAACAATATCACTTATAAGGGCCAAGAACTGGAAAAAACCCAACAGCCCACCAACAGAAATATGTTTACACAGTTTGTAATATTCATATAATGAAATATTACTCAGCACTAAAAAGGAACTACTAACACATGAAATAATGTGGCTCAATCTCAAAAGCATTTTGCTGAGGAAAAAAAAAGTCAAATGCAAAAAAAAAAAAAAAGGAATTTTAAGATTCCATTTATGTGAAGACCTAAGACAACCAAAACTGGCCTGTAGTGATAGAAATCAGATCCATGCTTACCTGGAATAGGAGTGTGGTGATACTAAATAGAAAGGGTGACACAGGGTATCTTTTGGAATTTATCTAATTATAAAATTTAAATTATAAAATTTATCTAATTATATACTTTAAAATGGGTGTTTTTATTTTATTTTTTATAAATTATACCACAGTAACATTAACTTGGAAAAGTAGAGACAGCAGCTAGTGGGATGTGGAAGGAAGGGACAGGTTGAGTGAGGCACAAAGGAAATTTCTAGAATAAAAGGATGCTCTATTTTATGTCTAGGGTGGTAGAAAAGGTAGTAATGTTATATTTCTTTAAGGTATACATAAGCTTTCATATGCTTTTGTTCACACACAAACACACACACACACACACTTTCAGAAATGATTCATACACACTACACACCCCAAAAAGAAGAGAAACAGGAACACTGCAACCTTAGCATGTACAATTGTTTCCCAACTCCTTGATGTATGAGTCAATTAATAGAAAGACTAAATCTGCCCTACTGAGGCTGGGGGTGGGGGGCAAATGTCCCACCTATGCATCTGAAGCTTTGGGTTTCCATACTGATGTTGGCCATGAAAGCCTGAGGCAGGAGGCATTTCCCTTACAACAGGAAAGCATATCAGTGTACTGATGGGGAGAAACACCTGAAACAGAAGAAAGCCTGTATGTTCGAAGTCTGCTCCACTGTTAAATTGGGTGTACTGTAATAATTCAACCCCTGAAGGAGCCCTACAGTCAATTTATACAAGTGCTGAAGCATTCTCATCTCTAAGTATACTAATTAATTTCAACTAGTGGTCCTCAAACTTTAAGTACAGAAGAATCATTTGGGATTCCTGTTAAGAATGCACTAGTCCAGGGCGCCTGGGTGGCTCAGTTGGTTAAGCGACTGCCTTCAGCTCAGGTCATGATCCTGGAGTCCCACGATCGAGTCCCGCATCGGGCTCCCTGCTCGGCGGGGAGTCTGCTTCTCCCTCTGACCCTCCTCCCTCTCATGCTCTCTGTCTCTCATTCTGTCTCAAATAAATAAATAAAATCTTTAAAAAAAAAAAAGAATGCACTAGTCCAACCTCTGGGCTTGAAACAGTAAGTCTGAGCTCACGTGAGGTACAGAATTCTACAGTTTTAGCAAGCTCTACAAGAAATGAATAGTCCACAAACCAAAGAAACTCTGGTCTAAACCTGTATCAACAAGGTTAAAAAGACAAGGAAAATATTGCTGGACATTTTTAAATATTAAGACCAAGTAATCTTTAAAAAGCAGATAGATTGTACTAAGACGGTTAACTGAAGGAAGAAAAGGAAAAAACTTTCAAAAATTACCAATCATATGTACAAAACAAGATATCCTGACAAGGAGAATATTCTTCAAAATTAGTACAAGTTTTGCCAAAATAAAACACAAGTGGTGTTTTTATAAGTTCAACTTTCACTTCATCTACTTAGCCACATTGCATAATAACATTCCAAAATGGCTTTCACAAGCCATATCTGGTCTTTCATATATTATATACACTAATGATTATTGTAAACTATGATACCATACTCACCATGTCTGATTTTATAGGAGGTAGGATGACAGAGAAGTAACTGACAAACCAACTATCTCCCCACCTATTCCCAGGGGGCCCTGGAGTGAAACTTTCATGAGTCACCAGGACTCAAAGGAAAAAGGTACATGCACACATCAAAACTTAAAATACTACAAGATTCTTTAGTTCTTTAGAAATAGAACCCTTTTTATAACATGTAAGTTCATACAACTAACGCACGTAAATACTTTAAAAACTCAGTAGGTACCAAAGTAGGGAACTGTCCTTTAAAATCAGTAATAAGATAATATCCATTATCATCACGTCTAATCAACATTTTTAGAGGTCTTACCTAGTACAGTAAGAAAAAAATGAAATTACAGGCATAAAAATTAGAAATAAATAAAACTCATAATTTATTCATGATATAATCTTTTACACAGAAAATCCAAAATCATCACTGGAAAAGTATTAAAATAGAAAAGTTTAGCAAGATGGCTAGATATAAGATCAATACACAAAAGCCAGTTGCATGTGTACACACCAGTAACAACAAATATTTTAAAGCACCATATAATTATTATCAGAAATTACCAACTATCTAAAACAAATGATGCATAGAAATTCTACAGTTAAAATTATAAACTGAAGAGATATTAAAGAAGACCTAAATAAAAGAAGTATACTCTGTTCGTGGATAGAAAGACTCAATACCATAAATATTTTAATGATCCCAAAGTGGTCTATACGGTTGCTTGAATTAATAAAAAACTCAAACAAGGGTTTTTTAGAGGACTTGGTAAGATTATTCTAACATTTCTAAGGAAAACAGTGTCATGACACATTGGAAGAAGAAAAGCAAACTTACTTTTCCAATGCTAGAGATTATTACGAAGCTACAACAATGAAGACAGGATGGTATTCACAAATGAATGATGAAACAAAAGACAGCACAAGGGGAAAGAGCATCATGTAAAACTTTTGTATAAGATAAAAATGGCATGTCAGTTCAGTGGGGGAGAGCATTAACTTTTCGATGAGGTAAAATTAACAGCAACAAAACAAAAAATCATATATAATAAAAATTAAATTGGATCCCCACCTCACACCTGTTACAAAAAGCAACTGAAGATGGAATAAGGTCTAAGTGTTGCAAACATAACTTTAAAACTCTCAGCAGAAAAGACAGATGAGTATCTTTTAGCTATCAAGGTAGAAAAAAGTTTTTAAAGTTAAAACAATGAAAATTAAAAATACACACCTTCAAGAATTCATAGAGCTGCAATAAAAAGGAAATCAAAGGGAGGATAAACATAGGATTCAAGATGATTACAATCTCAAATGAAAACAGAAGGATGGAAATGAAAATGAGACTATTTGGTTAGATATAGGTTACTTTCAAAGTTGCAGCTTTTAAGTACGATTCATGTGTTTGTTATTAAAAAGTAAAAATTCATGAGTATTATTAAAAGTTAATAAGCAATTTCATAAATAAATGAAAACATATTTTCATGGACAGCTGATCATAAATCAGTAGTTATGATTAATTCAATTCTGCTTATTTCACAACTAAAATGCAGATTATTAAAACAAACCCTCAAAAAAGTATATGACCACCTATGGAAATAGTACATCTAGAACTAGCATTAAAAAAATAATAATTTGTACAATCAAACTAAAAATTTATCTAACATACAGGACAAAAAGGGAGAGAAAGAAATTATAAAATTTGTAGCAAATAAGAGAGATGAATGGTATCTAATATTCAAATAATATCATTACAGGAGGGCAGGGGAGAAGGAATAGAGTAGAAACAATAATTTTAAAATATACATCTTTTTCCTGAGAAGAACATGAAAGTTTTCAGACCAAAAATCCTAGGCAGAACCGTTAAGAAGATACACACACACACACACACACACACACACACACACTCTTCCGGATTCTAAAACCAAAGAGGAAATCTTACAAGCTTACACAGAGAGTTAAAAATTATGTACAAAAAAGAAGTGGAGTAACATCAAACAGTATTAAATATGCCAGAAAAATATATAGTTAAAATTAAATACCTAATTTTTAAAAACTAATGGGCTACTAACGTGTCTATAACACAAGTAATATTTTTGATGTAAGGTGTATCTTAAGAAATCTAAAATGCCATCATTTAGAATACAATTCCATATTAACCCAACAAAATCAGGAATGTTGTAAATAAAAATATGCTAAAAAGTCTTTCTTATTGGGGACAGATGGAAAGAGAGAAAACTATTCATTCTGACACTATCAGAAAAATATGCTTAGATATATATTTGTTTAAAATTAAGAGTAGAAAGGAGACAGAGATTTACTAATCACAGATACAGATATAAAGAGGCAAGGTGGGGGAGGTGATACATGAAAACTTCATCAATCCATCAAAACTGAGTGGGCAAAACAAAACTAATAAATAGAAACTCAGATGACAAAATAATTATTTTTATCAGTGACCACCATATACATGAATGACAAAATCCTACTAAAAGACTAGCAAAAGCAAAAAAATCCATTAGAAATAAAAAGAATTTGATGAAACTACATTAAAATTACATCAACATCTCTCAGAATTTAAAAGACAAGGAAAAAAACATGAAATATTCAAATCACATTATAAGTGTTCATTTAATATATAAATATAGAACTCCAACTTTCAAATACACATCCTTTCCATATGCTCATTAAAACCTCACAGTCATAAGAAAATCTTAATTTCTAAAACTATTACAAATCATGTTTTCTAAACAGTACACTGAGACTAAAAATCAAGAATTTAATAAATGCAACATCTTAGGAAGTATGCCAGGAAAAAAAAATCTTTTAAACAATGAAATAAAAATGAAATCAAATCCCAAACAAAATCAGATGAAAACCCACAGCCCAAAATGCTTATTAACACATGATTGGAAACTCACTAAATATTGAATTCACGTACAAAAAGAGCAACAATAACGACCCAAAAAGAAAGTAGAAAGGTGGAAATACTAAATACAAAAGCAAAAATTAATAAATTAGAAGGTAAACAAAACTTATAAAGGAAACAAAGAACTGGATTTTGAAAAGACCAGTAAAATAGATAAACATCTGGCAAACATTACTGAAAACAATCAGGAATAAGAATGGAATCCATCTACATAGATTTAAGAGAAAACATCAGACCTATACATACAGACATACAGACATACATATACAACTAAATGAAATCAAATCTAAATCTATAAACATTTTTAAAATTGACTCCGGAAGAGGTAGAAAACCTAAAACGTTAATTGTCAAAATGTGGAAAGCTTATCTAAAACTTGCTCTAGATAAATGGTCAGCCTACTATAGTCATATTCACCAAATCTTCAAAGTAATAAGTACTGAGGTTAAACAATAAAACATGGCTAAATACCACCAATTTTGAATGATTTAACCTAATTCTATACTAAACAATTCCAAAAGCAAAGGAAAACCTAAAAAGCTTTCTAATGATTTTATGAGTAACCTTACCTTGACAGCCCATATGCACAAAAGCAACCTATGTAACCAATCTCATTTAAGAATACAGAAAATAAATTCCAGATTAAAATTTAGTATATTGAATTTGGCGGCATCATGACTACATGAGATTTTACCAGAAAGCAATACAGCATAATGGTTAAGAGTCCCTGAGTCTCATGACCCTGAGTTCAAATTCTACCCCCAACACATATCATCAATGAAATGTTCCTTTAGTTCTTCTCTAACATTGTTTCCTCAACCACACCATGCAGGAAAAAAAAAAAAAAAGTGCTCACCTAATAATAATTTGTTTGGGAAGATTAAATGAATAAAAAGTTTTAAAAAAATCTAAGCACAATTCCTTAACATAGGTATATATAACATATTCCATATATGTTATCTATTACAATTTTTGTGTTTATTTTTGACACACAAATTAGCACATTGGTCATTGAAAAAGGAAAAAGAAAAAGGCATTTTATAAAGAATTAACATCTAAATTTGATTTCAAAACATTTCAAAACATTAAGACTGTAAGGAAATCTCCATATCATAATGAAACAATACATAACAGAAACTAACACTAATCCTAGCAGTATTCTGTAATCTTAGCTAAGGCAATAAAAAAATGAAAAAAAGAGTATTAACAAGGAATAAGTCAGAGTGAGAATTACTTGCAAATGACATGAACTATATACATAGAATATTAAAGAAAATCAACAGAATATTTACTAAAACTGATGAGACTTCTTTAAGGCAGCTGGAGCCAATGTTAGTATACAAATCGAAATTAGGTGAGAAGGACGAATAAGGAAATAAGCAGCTGGATCCCAGTCTCTGCCCAAACCAAGCCTTATGCTAACAACAACATAATCAACTATTTAGTACCAAAGAACATCCCTTTTATGTAATGTTCACAGTGATTTACATAACATTCACTGTCCTTTGAAATGCTATACTGTGTTTTTACAACTTTAAATGATACCTAAATTAGAAAATACTACATAATTTAACTAAAAAATTTACCCTGGATCCAGCTTGTATTGTTTTCCAAGTTTTGCTTTAACTCTTAAATTGGTTGGTCTGTGACATCCGTGCCACATGACCCCCACTGTAATTAAGTGAAAGTTGACCGCTGATCCATAAAATTCCTTCTGCCTCATCATCTAGTATTTTTTTGTCCTCCCTGTCCAGAAATAAATGCATGCTTAGCTCCACTAAACACTCAGATCTAAAAGAATTGCTCATGTCTAATCATACTAACTTTAAAGCTTTAAGGGAAGATTCAGAGGCAATTAAAGACTTGCCCAAGGTCAGAGAAAGGTGATTTAGACCCAACCCACACCCTTCAGTCTTTTCACTACACAGCCTTTATTCCAACAGTAGTCCACTGTTTCTCAATAATTAAATCTTGAGATTCAGTTAGGAAACTAAAATAACTACTACACTTACATTCCTTTTAGAAAATATTCGCTCATTATTTCACTCATCAAATATTTACTGAAACCTACTATGTGCAAGAAACCATTCTAAGCTCTAGGGTGAAACAAAATAGGAAAAATACCTGCCTTTATGAATCTTATATTTTATTCAACTCAGAAGGATGCATTTAATGTAACAGTACCCAACTCACTTCCCTCTATAAATCAATTTGGTCCCTGGGAGGAAGCCTTCTATCACTGCCCTAAAGAACCCTCATTTGGGACGTGAAGCCATGTATGTATTAAATTTTTGAGATCTAAGGATGCTACACTTCAGTAAAATATCAAGCACAAATGTTGAAGATACCTGTTCAAGACCAAAATTATGAACAGGATTTAACCAACTCTACCTAATCTGTATCGCCTAAACCTCAGAAAAGCAGCTTTCTGCAGTTTTACTACATCTCATAACTCCCGCCATGGCCAAACTTGAGCAATCAAGCAAAGAACACATCAGAGGAAAAGACAGCCAGCCCCTTGCCTTATACCGTGACAAGCTACTTTGCAGGTGAACAAAAGACCTATGAAAGCTTTGTGTTGTGCTGCTTTAAAAAAAAAAAAAAAAATTACTAATCATCCTTCTGGAAGAAAAAAAAAGAATCTTGAAAATATAGAAAACTGTTCCAACCACCAGAATAGAACTACATACATAAAACTAATATGCATGTGTATTCACATACATAATTTTTTTAAGGGGAGCAGAAAATAGGCTAAAATTTTGGTCATGCAATATGCACTAGACACTTGTTTTCCTTATAATTCATAAAGTTTCTAAGTGAAAACAAAGAGTTTCACTTTTGTTTCTTCTAAAGTATGAAAGTCACTTCCTAGTTACTAGCGTATAGTCCCCTTCCTAGTTACTAATTTGGTGAATTTAAATCTATCAATTTATTTGTAGTGGATGGTTTAAAGTACTTACACCTATATAAATATTTTTAAATACTTATATATGAGTAACAAAATAAAAGTATATTAATGTGAAAAGCAAACAAACACATTGTTTCTTTTCAAAAAAACCATAAATACCATTATGGAAGTATAAAAATAAATGCATAATATTGCTCTAAGAAAAATTTACCAATATCTCTAAAATGATTTGATACACACACTAACAACAGCATCATAATGGTAATATTTTGGATTAAAAACTACTCCCTTTGTGTAAGGAGGGGACTCATTAAACTAGGAAACTGGATTTGATTGCCAAGACCATTTTCAGTAATTTGATTCTAGACCCTACAATTTTATGCATAAACCTCTGAACCAGGCAGATCTGCATTATCTGATTCTATGCTAAAGAAGTGCTTTAGTCAAAATCAACTAAAAAAAAAGCACAAACTTCTTGCCATTATTCAAATTTAAAAGATGTGAAAAATAGGAGCCACATTTCCCACTTTCAAACAAATCAGGCTTTAATATTCAATACTGAAGAGAACTATAAACAAAAATGATACCAAACTTATTAAATACTGCTTAGCATACATATGAACACAAGATCCTGCTCTAAGTATTAACATTTTATCACATACTTAACATCAAAAACTAAAGTTTAAGGTATTCAAAACAGAAGAGGAGGATTAGGAGATAAACTGTTCTAAACTCCCACTATTAAATCTAGAATTATTTCACTGTCAATAAACTGCAGTCTGCAACAATCTTCTGAATTTACCAGTTAACAGTTAACTTACACAAGAATTCCAAAGACAACTTTCCCAAAGTGCCTAAAATAACAATGCACTATCCTTGCTTTCCAAAATTCTCGAGCATCTTCAATTACCTCAAGTACTATCATAGAATTCTAAAAATAATCTCAAAGCAAAAACTTAGCAGACAGTGAGTGTATAGATAGCCCACTTTAGGACTGCAGGCCTTATTCTGAGATCAAGCACAGGTAGGATACAAACTACGTCAAAACTACAACAGGGTGGGGCATTAATTACTCACCCAGATAAACCAAACACAGCTTTGATAGCTGCTCACAGTAAACTCTAGTTACCCCCCAAATTCCAACACGACTAAAGCAATGTTTTCCTTTCGCCCAAAATGCTTTTCACAAAAAAAAAAAAAAAAAAAAATGTCATAGCCAACAACTCTTCAGGATACGGTGCAAGCCATGATAGTGCACTTGAGATTCTGAAAACAGAATCTCGAATAAAAGAAACATCTCTCACCACTCACTATAAAAGACCTGAAGCTTCACATAGATTTTATTTTTTTACTTAAGTGAGTGACCATTTGAGTATGTGACCGAGGCAAGAGTAAAGGGTGAAGGATGGAATAAGGTCAAACTTAGGGGACAAAGATTCCTGGAATAAACACGGCCAGAAAGGTTTCCTTTCTTAGGGACAATTTCCATATTCAGAGAGAAAGAAAAGGAAACAGAAAAAGGAAAAAGAACAAATTCTCTACTTCTACAGAAAGTACACCTGGTAAATGTACCTGCTCCGCCAAGCAGGCAATTCAATTCTAGTGGAGACCCCTTTTACAAAATAATAGGCTTGGAATGATCCCACTTTCGAAATACAAATTGTGTGCGGGAAGGATGACAACTGGTTATTCTTTAAAAAAAAAAAAAAAAAAGTGGGGGGGGGAGGAAGTGAATAAAGTTTAATTCAGAAGCCCTAGAGAGGAGTGTAGGAATGTGAGGGTCGCTCTCAATACACAGCCGGCACTGTCTGCTACAGGAAAACAATCGGCAAGAAGGAAATGGACTGAAACCCACCAACTACACACCACTTCCCACACGCAGCGTCGCACTGGGCGCGACGCCCCCAAAGGCGACGGGCAGGGGCGACGGGCAGAGGCGGCGGGCGGCGGGGAAGCAAGCCCCGGGCAGCCGAGGCCCGAGTGGCGGAGGGGGAAGGCCGGGGAGTTCCTGGCCGAGGCGGGTGAGGACAGCACGTCGGAAGGAGGAGCGGGGCCCGGCCGCGCCAGCTCCCGGGCTCGCCTCACCTTCTGCGCCGCGCTCTGCTGCAGCACATTCTGCTCCACGGTCATGGCCCCCGCGGCGCTGGCGGCGACACAGGCAGCGGTGTGCGGCTCCTCGCGCCTCCGCCGGCCCTGGCAGCCGCGCTCCGCCGAGCTCCAGGGAACCGCGCGGACCGCCGGGGAGTACAGCGCCCCCGCCAGCCAGGCGCGAAGGCGATGGCGGCCGGCGTGCGCGGGCACCGCGGGCTGGCGGCGAGGCACGGACAGCGAGGGCCACAGCGGCGGCCCCACGACTTCGCGCGGCCAGCCTCAGCACGGCTTGTCCGCCGCGGCCGGGGCCATGAGCGGGCGGCGGACGCTGGGGCGCGGGAGGGCGCGAGCAAGCCGGGCCGCGTCACGCGCGCGTGCTCCTTCGCTGGCGGCTGGCGGGCCACAGCGGGGAAGGGAGAAGGAACGGAGGGAGCGGCGGGCCGGAATGGCGCTGTTCTCCTCCCTCCCCGACTCCTCCTCCCCTCCCCTCCCCCAACCGCCGTCACCTCCCCCGCCCCGCGGCTCCTCCCCCGCCGAGCCCCGCCCGCCGGCCGACCTAACCCTATATTGTGACCCGCGGGGCGGTGGGGTGGGGCGGGGCCGGAACGCCTTGGAGCCCCACCCCCCAAATCCCGGCCCCGCCCCTCCTTGCGCGGGCCCAGCGTTCCCGGGGTGGGGCGAAGGCGCGCCCCGCGGGCCTTGTCTCGGAGCCGCCCCTGCGGCAGGTTGCGCGATGCCTGCCCTTGGCTCTGCGAAGCTCCAAGCCGAGGCCGAAGGACAGCGTTCTCTCAGTGCCCAGGACTTGTCGGATCGCCAGCTTTCCGAGCTGCTCCAAGACATACCTTTCCCCTTGAGCCTGGTAACGTTCCAAAACCGTGCTGGGTGCCGAACCCCGGCTCCTTTCTATGTCTCCGGTCCTCGCCGCTCGTCTTTCTAGGAATTTCACAAGCAGTAAACTTGCCCGAAGGGAAAAGTTAAGTGTGATTTGCTGGAATGTACTTTTCTCCTTAACTAATCATTACATAAATGAATATTGACATTCTCCGTCTACTTCGTTCATGCAAACGCTGCGAGGCTCTAGAGAAATAAGGTTTATTTCCCGAAGATTGGATAAAAATGAAATATGGTCTATACAACACACAACACAACAAAAATATCACTGCCCAGATGGTACATAATTCTAATACACCAGTTGCCAAATAAGTAGCAATTAACCTTCCGGCATGGAATACTTGATCGTATATGGAACTGTAAGAAAAACTTAACATCGAGAAAGCGATCTCTACACTCAAAAAAATCTTGAGCTTCACGAACTAATCTGGGCATAGGAGGTGAGGGTGCGGCAGTGAGGGGGTAGAATAATCAATGCAAATTGTCACAAATGCAATACACACATATGCAAATACGGGTATCATTTTTAAACTGACGGCAAGAAAAGCAAGCTTAGTAAATGATCACTGAAATATTATCTGGTTTTATATAATATTCACGGATCATAGTGATTCTTAAGATTTTGTAACAAATCTCTACACTTTACAGCCATCTTTGCTCGGAACCTCAGATATATTCAACTGCCTTTTGAGATCTTTCCCTTGAGTGTTCATATGTATTTGCTCATTTGATTTTGACATATCACAAATTTTATTTTATTGATATCCTATGTTTTTGCCAGAGGAATTTGAGAAGTTGTGAAGTGGCTGGAAATACAGAATTTTAGGAATAATCCAACAGTCCTGATAGAATGCACAATTTTGTTAGAACACTGAGACCTAAAGAAAGCTACTTGCCAAAGAAAGCAAACTAGAGCCCATTTTACCTCACTTACAGACCAAAGTTCTTTCCAACGTATCGTCTTCATGTTTCTCTGTAATATGGATTAAAAAAAAAAAAAGAACTGTATCCAGTTCATGACATCTGAATATAAGAAAGTTAAATTTAACATAAATATCCAGTACTGTGATTTAAAAAAGGATATTGCCATATACTAAAGTTTAGTTTCAAGAATTTGGCAATCAATGTTCCTCTGAGTTAAATTGTTAGTTCTACAAAAATATTATTTTACCAGTGGTTACTAGATAATCGTTAGATATATCTTTTTATAGGGTAATCATACTTGCCCACTTTGATCATTTATTTCCCTCTTAACTTCTAATGGTTTCCTACTGAAAATTTTAAAATCTTAATTGTTTTGTATGAGAAGAAAATTTCAAGTGTCCTTATATGCATTCTTTTTTAGAAAGCATACAATTAGAATGAATAGAGGATGGAAATTTGAAAATTTGAGATAAATGTGCTCATATGACACATTGCCAGATATCCTAATTCATTTTAACAATATGTCACAATGTCAGTTTTTTGTTCATGAGTCAGCCTTAATATGTATGGTCATTAGAAGTATATAACCTTAGGATATTATTTAATAATTCCTAAATTGTATTAGTCTGGATTTTTGACATGCAGGTAAACACTTAAAGTGACAGATTTCATTAAAATTAAAAATTTAGGGGCCCTGGGTGGCTCAGTTGATTAAGCGTCTGCCTTTGGCTCAGGTCATGATCCCAGGGTCCTGGAATTGAGCCCTGAGTCGGGCTCCCTGCTCATCGGAGAGTCTGCTTCTCCCTCTGCCCTTCCTCCTGCTCGTGCTCTCTCTGTCTGAAATAAATAAATAAAATCTTTACAAAAAAATAAAATTAAACTTAAAATTTAGTTTTTAACACCAAGTCTGTTTTTCTATGTGGGATCAAAATGATGTTTCTAACAATATTCCATATTGTGCCTTGCGTGAACCAAGGAAACTGGTATTCTATCTTGACTATTTATTTCTCTTTATTTAGAATGAGTTTGAATATCCATTTCTGAACACCAAAAGTCTAATATGTTGCCAAAGCACATTTGTAAGCCATGAGTAAGAGAGAAACATTCAACCACAGTGTAGATTTGAACAATTTCCATGACAAAAGAATAGTTCCTAACTCTCCTCTTGAGGAGGAACAGAATTATTTTCCTTCTGTAGGTCTATTGACATTCTAGGATGATTTTATTTCCATCAATAAGGGAACCATAAACAATCATTGAAAGAGGAGGTTTCCATGATGTCACAATGGTACCATTCACTGATAAGGTGCTCATAAATTAGAACCTGTAAGAGTACTATCTGCCTAATACATGTACAATAAAATGCTATTGAATTAAATGGGCAGTCATGAAGGAGAGAAACAAGTTTATTTATGTTTTTGTAGGGCAGGGCTAACTCTTAACTTCTCATTGCAACTGGACAGTTCTGTGGTCCTGACAGCCATATTGTTTATCTGACAAAGCATATCAATATTGGTATCTCCAGCTGTCAGTGGTACCTCATACACGGAGAGTCTCCAGATGTTGCTTCTTTGGTCAGCATATTCATTTTCTAGGGCAGCCATAACAAAATACCACAGACCGGGTGGGCTTAAGCAAGAGAAATGTATTCTCTCACAATTGAGAACACTGTTAAGTCAAAGATGGAGGTACCAGCAGGATTGGTTTTTCCTGCAGCCTCTCTCCTGGGCTTGCAGATGACCTTCTTGCTGCCTCTTCATATATTGTTGATCCTCCATGCACACACTTCCCTGGTGTGTGTTCTTCTTTTTATAAGGTCATGTTGGATTAGTGTCCCATTCTAACAGCCTCATCTTAACCACCTCTTAAAGAACTTATCTCCAGATACAGTTATATTCTAAGGTACTAGGGATTGGGACTTCAACATATAAATTTTGAGGGAACACAATTTGGCCCATAACAGTCACATTCAATCTACTTCACTTAATCCTACACTTCATACCTATGTACTATCAAATACCATTTTTCCTGCCCCATCCCCTAACCCCTTAGATTAGTAAGAGATGCATTAAAACATTAAAGAATAGTACCTCCAGGGCGCCTGGGTGGCTCAGTTGGTTGGGCGACTGCCTTCGGCTCAGGTCATGATCCTGGAGTCCCTGGATCGAGTCCCGCATCGGGCTCCCTGCTCGGCGGGGAGTCTGCTTCTCCCTCTGACCCTCTTCCTTCTCATGCTCTTTCTCATTCTCTCTCTCAAATAAATAAATAAAATCTTTAAAAAAAAAAAAAAGAATAGTACCTCCACATTTTCTGTCAATATTCACACTTCTAGTCGGAATAGTTGTAAGAGAAAAAGTTCTGTGAATTGAAAAAGGAATCCAATCTAATGTGAACTATTTCTTTGCAAGATCTACTTTGAAAGTAAGGTCTATATGGAGAAAAAGCAATACTTTATCAACTGAGAGTCAGCACAAAAGTACAGATTTCTTGCATGAATCACTTGTTCCCGTTACTTTGAACAAGCCCAAAAGTGCACTCCGACACTGAAAATGACTTAGAGTTCCCAGACCCTTCCTCATCTCTTACCTTTCTTCTGTTTCTACAATGGTAGGCACACATTTCCCTGAAGGTATCCTATCATGTATATGGAAAGAGAAAAGTATGTAGTCAAAAGTGATTAATGTCACTTCCTGAGACCTCTGTCCCTCGGGGGATAGAGTACCTGATTCAGAGCACATGATTGCTACATATATACAAATCCCAAAGAACAACCCAGATGCAGATAGGTCTGTAATCTTGGGCAAATTGCTCAAATCTTCTGCGTAATCCTTGCCTATTTGCTTTCAGTACATTCTTGCACTTCATTGCTTTGCTCTGAATCACGGAAAGGACTATCCTTGTATGTCCCATGCTCTCTGGCTTCAGAATGGATTTGGCATAGGTGGGGTATTAGAGGGTGAGAGAAAAAGAGAATCCAGGCTATTTCTGCTTCTCCTTCCTCTCCCCTTGGGCAGCTTCTCCTTGGGCTGTAGCTCTTCGGTGGGTCCAGCTCTCACCAAACTGGCCTACCCTGGTCCAGGGTCCTCCTGGTGAGGTGGGTCCCTGAGCTTTGGAAATCTTGCCTCCTTCCAACACCCCTCCCCCCCCAAATTAAGAGTCATAGTGATTTCTTGCTGTTGCCGAACTGGTTTAACTCCCTGTCCCTGTTTGGCTTCTTAGTTCTTTCATTACCGATATAACCAATTCTTTGGATTAAGTATCCTTTGATTTAAATATTGAGGGAGTATTCTGTTTTTCTGACATGACCTTTACTGACATATATTCTCTGGGTCAGTTCTGTCATCTATAAAATGAGAATAGAAAATATAGGGCTATTTTGATGATTAAATCATTAAGTACATATAAAGTATTTAAAACACCGTAAGGTGCAAAGTTAGTGCATAGTAAAAGTAAGCAAGTTTTTGCTTTTATTATAATTATAATATTTATGATTATTATTAGGTTTTCCTTGTGACCTGTACATTGAGAAGTTAAAGCCCTTAGGTGAGCACCAAAAAGAGTCAACTGGGGTTGAATATCCTTAGTCTAGAAAAACAAGACATGAAGCAGAGGTTAAGTGAGGTCAGTTTACAGTATCTTACAGTCTAAGAAGAGACTATTTCATTGACATTTCTGTAATAATTTCATATCAAATCATGTACAAAAGAACTTGCTTAGTTATTCCTAGGCAGCTACTTTACCACTAGTTTCGGACCCTTGGTGAATATTTGTATTCTTTCTTGGATAGTAGAAAAGACACAAAGGTCAGATGTAAATGCCTTTAATTTTTAAAAATACATACTAGAGATATGGCGAATCAAAAATTTATTTTTGGATGAGCAATGTTATTAGCAAGTTGAAACAGAACAAAGGGAAAAACTTAAATATTAGGCAGAACCACTACTCATTTTTGGGTTCTGCACAATGGCATACTGAATGTGTGCTCAGTAAGTGTAATTGAAAAGAATTTATAAACAAAAATGCAAATAAATTTTTAAAATCTCCTTTCATGCTTTTCAGGCTTTCAGGAAATGTTTTTAGTATATTTAGTATATCTGATATCATTTTATAAAATGAGATATGTAAACAGTAATCTATTGTCTCAGCATATTAGTTTAGTCTGTCTTTCATTAAGAACAACGTATTCTTTTATGTGAAGGTTAGTTAAATGGTACTGTTCAAATATACCATGGCTTTCAGTTTGGGTTATAAACATCCATAATTGTATGGAAATACTGACTGGGAATAAATGCTGTATAAATAAAAACAAGGTAGCTTTTTTTTTTTTTTAAAGATTTTATTTGTTTGACAGAGAGAGACACAGAGAGAGAGGGAACACAAGCAGGGGGAGTGGGAGAGGGAGAAGCAGGCTTCCCGTGGAACAGGGAGACCGATGTGGGGCTCGATCCCAGGACCCTGGGATCATGACCTGAGCTGAAGGCAGACTCTTAAAGACTGAGCCACCCAGGCACCCCCAGGGTAGCATATTTTAAAATTAGATTCTATGGGTCTCAACTTCAGAACATTTGCTCCAAGACTGGCCATACTGTCAGTGAGTTGAAATGGCTATTCTAGGCCTTCTCTTTTGAGGGGAATACAGAAAACAGTCTATGATACATTAGAGTCAACTACTACTCTTTGTACACTTACTATGTGCCAAGACCCATGCTAAACACTTCACACTTCAAACAACCTAATCTTTATAACAGTCCCATGAAATTGGAATTATTGCATTCTTTTCATAGAGGAAGAAGCTGTGGCTTATTAAGTTAATTGCCCAAAGACACACAACCAAAACATAATAAACCGGTGTGAACCCGGGTAGGAGGTCTGTCTGGCTTCAAAGCTTCTGCATTTAAACCCCCTACACTGTGGACCAGCCATTTTCTAAGTATGGTTGATAGATTCCTGGAGGTATTCAGAACCCTTTCAGGAGGTTGGCAAGATTCTCCCTTTTCCAACTATATATCTGTGTATATATACACAGATTTTCCTCTTATACTTCAACCCAAACAATATATGGTAACAGAATAAAGCAGATTAGAGAATTATGTTGTCTTCTGTTAAACCAGACATTAGAGATTTGCAAAAATGTAAGCAGTCTCATTCTTCTCACCTATCTTTTTTGTTTTGAAAAATATAGTTATTGTCATAAAAGTAATATTTACATTAAAATGTAATGGGCTTCTTGGTTTTACATGAAATAATAATATGTTTGAAAATTCTCAGTTTTAACTTCTAATACCATAAAGATTGATAGATATAACTTACAGACATAAAATCTCATTGAGATCCTCAGTAATTTTTAAAAGTGTAAAGCAGTCCTAGGATCAAAAATGTTGAGACTCACTTCTTTAGATTTCCATCGTCATCAGTCATTTTGCAAGAACTAGCAATAAAACTGATCTGACAGCTCTTTATGTCTCTTAGGTATCATGTATCACTATTGTGATCCTTCAAGAAATTGAGGTAGAACTAAATTGAATCAAAATCTCTTCCTTATCCAAGTACCATTCAAAAACTAGTTTATTTCTAGGTGTATAAATTACCATGTAGAAAAGTAGAGCCCTAGAAATGTGTGGATGAAGAAATGAAGGATCTGTTGTTGAAAGGATCAAAGATGAATTATTTGAAAGTAACCTGAAAATGGTAAAAGACAATTCAAATGCATATTGTTATAAGTTATCATAATATTTTGGCAGTAATGAAACGATGGTACTTAGGAATTGGCTTTAGGAAATAACCATAGTGTTATTTAATAAATATAATTTTATTGCACTAATATAATATATTACTATATTATATATGTGTTATAACAAATGCAATATATATAATAACTTTGCATTTAAGTGTTCTACCATATATAAGTCGCTTGAATATACAGTATGTCTCTCAGTAACTATGCTATGAGACAGTACAGGACCTACTCTATATTCATTTTACAAATGTGGAAACCTAGTCTCAGAGTGGTTGAGTGACTTACCAACAGTACACAGCAAGTATATGGTTGTGTTAAAATTTTTACCTAGCATAATACGTCAGCAAATATTTATTGAATTAAAAAATAAAGACATCAGGCCTTTTAATTCCTAGTCCAGGGTCTTAACTCGGGGTAATGTATTTTGCAACACTGCCTCATTTGTCAACACTATTCAAAATGAATTCAAAAGGGCACATTGTGGGTATTCATTTAGCACTCACATATGCAGATCTTTGTCAGGAGAGCAACAACAGATGAAGATGATATGCATTCTTTTATTAAGGGCTTGTGTTCAATCCTTAAATTTATTTTTTTTCCATCTTCAAAGAATAAATGATGTAATGCTCTCTTTCACATGGCATATTAGGATTAACTTCTAAAAAACAGAAACACACACACACATACACACATACACGAGTTTCAAAAGTATGGTAATTTTGCCAAATAATGGGAGTTTAGTATACATCTTGTTTATGACAAGTCCACTTAAGACAAACCAATGATCCCACCTTATTGGCTCTTTAGAATTTCAGTACCATGGACAAAGAAAAAAACCACTCTCTACCCCCCAAAAAAACTTATAGCCTGATGGGGAGTCAGCTACAAACACAGTGTCAGAGTGTACAGGTAATGAGGAAACTAGGAATAAGATTAACCTAGCTATTGCTAAATAAGATGGTCTTTACTTTGACACAGTTCAAATCTGATGAGAAAATGGGGAATATAGATAACAATACTAGATGTTAATAAGCAAATTTATTTACAAATCACTGGAAGTCAGAGGAAGGAGAAATGGGCTCAGTCTGAGAAAGTAAAGCAAGGTTTCACAAAGGTGACATTTGATATAAGCGTTGTGGGAAAAAAATGAAGTAGAAGTAATTGACAGCAGGATCCTCAGGTCCCAGCTTACTAAAAACTTAACATTTCCCTCATAGAAACTTGAAGTAAAAGATCATGAACCTGTTGTATTTTTTTTTTGATCCAATTACCTGCATGTGATGAGCAGAAAATCCTGTTGATAGAGTCTCTACAACAGTTAGGCTGGTGAGTAGGGGACATGGACAGGGGGCGGGGATACCCTCAAGAATGGCATTGCAGAACCATCATTTCAATTGGAATCATCCTCAACTGTGTATATGAATAGCAACTTCTGGGAAGACAGGAAGTCTCCAGAACCATTTTGTTATCTTCTTCTTTATCTAACTACTGCCCAAAGTGGCCATACACTTGGCCATTAAATAATCTTACTGTTATGTTTTAAAATTCTGAGTTTAGGGGCACCTGGGTAGCTCAGTCAGTTAAGCATCTGACACTTGATCTCAGCTCAGGTCTTGATCTCAGAGTCCTGAGTTTAAGTCCCACTCTGGACTCCATGCTGGGTGTGGAGCCTACTTAAGCGAAGTAAAGTAAAATAAAATAATAAAATACAATTCTCTGACTTTATTTCAAGTCTTTCTTGCAACTCATATCTGCTTCACATTTTTATCAACAATACAATCAAACTAAGCTTATTTCTTGAAAATGCCAACACTTTGTATTGGATGTATCAGAGGTTATGTTTTGGGGTAAAGGCAGCCCACTATCTGAACCCCACGTTTGGGCAATTGACCATTGTGTCTCGATGAGAGGTAGGGCCCCACATACTGCCACAGAAATAAAAAACGCCAGATACTTGCTCTCTCAGAGCCACAGAATGAACTCTGCCAATCAGATGTTCCCCCAGGCTCCCTGACTCTCTAGATAGTGAGACAAAGAAAGAGACAATTTAGAATTCTTTCTAATGGTGGAAGTGGTGGGGGTAAGGGGAAGGTGGTAGCGGTGAGGGCTTCATGAGCGGTGTCTAGTATCAAGCCAAGGACATGGCAACACACTGCACTGGCTTGAAGGTCATCTCTTTAACTGGAGTTCTAACTTTCCCCACACCGTAGTTCCTATTCATTTTCCAAGCTGAATTCTCTCTGCTACCTTTTATTCTGTCAGCTGCCAAGTAGGTTTCCAACACACTTTTTTCTTAAAGGCAGAATTGATTTCTGTCACTTATAACAAGGAGCCCTGACTGGGCCAGTTTCTCCTAAGTAACAGAATATATAATGTAATTGCATCTTGTAGTACTTCTAATTGGAAATTTTCTATGAGAAATGCATTTTAAAGAATTTCCTAACAATCATTAAGTGACAGGTGATGGCATCCCAAAGGAAGGATGTCTTTATGGTTGAATATGAAGAAAGATACATTAATTTGAGTAGCTCACATGGACTCCCAAGCCTGAGGAGATAAACTTTCACTAGACTTTGCAATTCTGATGCTTGCCAATTATAACCAAAACATAGCTGGTTAATGAATATAACTCATTCCGCAGTTGGGAACAGTCAGAGGAAGCAATAGAAGTAGGAGATGGAAAAAGCAGTTTCTTAGCAGGGTTGAACAGAAAAAGAACCAGGGTATACAAGAAGGAATTCATCCACTAATTAATTCATTCGAAGAATATTCAAGGAATTCTTGTGTCTAAGTGAAGGAAAACATAAAGAGAACCAGAGAGGAATCCAGCTCTCAAGAAGTGTATGAAAATACAGACTTGTATAAATATAATGATACAAAGCTGGCATAGTTACCGATGATATTCCAGAGACTTGGGCATTAGTTTTTTACACTGCATCGTAAATTACCACAAACTCAGGGGCTTAGAATAACTCATTGTATTATCTCACATTTCCTGTGAGTGAGGAGTGGGCTTCCCTGGGTCCTCTGCTCGGGGTTTCACACAGCTGTAAGCAAGGAGTCACTAGGACTGGGGTCTCCACTGGGCTCAAGGTCCTTGACCAAGTTTCCATGGCTGTTAGCAGAATCCACTTCTGTGTGGCTGCAGCAAGGCTGGCAGTTTTCTTCGTCAAGAGGGGAAGGAAAGAGAGAGGCTCTAACCCTCTGGAACAGGGCCCATGAGATTAGGTCTGGTGGTTGCCAGAGGGGAGGTGGGCGGGGGATGGGTGAAATAGATAAAGAGGAAAAGAAACCCACACATACTTTCAAAGCATTTCAATAGACAGAAGACACTGGTCAAAATCTGCAGTGTGCACTAGGCTCTTCCAACATTCAGTGGGGGCAGTTCTGTACTAGAACAACACTGATTTCATCAAATCCCATCTAATCCACATTCTCTACCAATCTAAGTTTACAATTTGTTTTATTGGTCATTTACAATATAAAATTCCTACAGGACTGGCTGGTACACTGGGACTTTGGTCCTAAAGACCGAGGAAATAACTATTCCTCATAAAATTCTAGCCTTCTTATTATTCCCACTTTTGATATTTGTCTGAACAGTTAACAGAATTGCAAAGCATTTTGTTTGCAAATATTTATTCTCTAAGGACTCTAAATTATATGTTTGATGGTGAGATATTAATTTATTATCAAAAATAAGCAAAAGAAAAATAAAAGCAGACTTTTATTTGGATATGAAAAGGATGTTACTTTCCTCTTGAGATTTGTGTTTTGTTCAAAAGCATATAGCTAAACAAAAGTTTTAAGAAAAGTCATCTTAATTTTCCAACTAGTTGTATTGTTTGTTCAACTTGAACCAAAATTAATGTGGAAAATATTTTATGTTGAATAGACTGCAAGGATCACACACACACACACACACACACACATCAAAAAGCCCCAATTTATGGTTAGTAACATTAGAACACTAAAATAGTTTCCATTTTACTTCAGTTAGAATTTACCCAGCACAAGTACTTTGCTATTTAAATATTTATTAATGTGTTTAAATATTAAAAAGAAAACCTCTCTGATACTAGACGTGCACTAAAACAAATTAAAATTGGTTTCTGAGTTTCAATATTGATATTCTCTTTGGGAACAAATGAGAAAAAGAAAACAATGACAAGAAGTTGCACTCAGGGACGTCTCAAAGCCAAAAATAAGATATAGAAACTATATTTAGATTGATAACTAAAAATCCAGGGAATTTTACATATTCTTATTCCTGAACTCAGCTAAATAAAAACTTAGTACACTTTCTCATTCTTAAACTGGGTGGTTGTGGAATGCAAGTAAAATGTACATGGTTGGGAATTATTGTCTTCTCTCTGGAGGTATAAACATTTTTCAGATGTCTTGTTTTTATTTTTTGATATTTTGGTCCTTCCTGAACATAAAGTTGATGTTTGAGTGAGTATATTCTGCCTATATTTTGTGACACAAGCAGCATTTATTGGATTTACAAAGCTAAATAGTTTCCTTTCATATTCTGGAAAAAAATAGTATATTTGTAGTTGCTCATTTTCCAAATCTTAATCTGTTTTTTTTTTTTTTTTACTAATTCTATTAAGGTGATCAACAGATTTTTTTTTCCTTCTCTTTGTATCTTGATGAATAACCAGCCAGTGCCTCAAATTTAATCATAAATGTGAGTCATACAACGAATATGAATAAATCATAGGGCTAGAAATAGATTTTTCCCATTTCACCACAATTGAAAAAGAATTCTAACAATCTCAAAGTTTTAATTCAGGTCAATGCTAATTCCAGGGTATAAGTGGTTTATTCCGCATTAATTTATTGCCTTAACTTAGGTTGTTCTCAATTTTAAAAGATAGTGGTAATTTTTCACAATATTTTTGTGCTGTGAGGCATTCCATTTTAGTGACATACATTCAAACACAAATGTATGTCCTATTTTTTAGAATGGGAATTAATTTAGAAGTCTTTCTTATTGCTTATCAATTTCTCCTGGCATCTTAACCATATTTTTAAAGTTTAAATTGATTTTTGTAACACAGGGGAAATATTGCCCTTGTGTTTGATACTACATTAGATCATTAATGACACTTCTACAAGACAGCTACCAGCTAATTATCATGTTATGCATATATATGCCAATTTTACAAACACTCTGATGGTGGGGAGGTTAAGTTTTTCTTTTTAATAAGTCAACAGTATAGCTGGAGATGTTTGGAATTATTCTCAATTAAGAACAATTTTATTTGTCAACAGAATGGAGACTTTCAAGAAATATTTTTTAAATTGGGATTCATTCAGTTTTTTTTTTTTTTTCGAGACCTTAGAGAGCCATCTCAGACTTTATAAAGTAGTTGAAAATCACACATCTATCCTGTAATACACATCTGATGCTAGTTCTGACTAAACTATTAAGGTTGTATACTCACCCAAGACAATTTAAAAATAGAATACAAAAGTGGAGAAAAAAAGAGCCTATGACAGACTAACTCCTCTCAAGCAGAATTATGCCTTAATGCAGACTATACACCTACACTACTTTTCTTTCATCAAAGTCTGTTGTCATTTAAGTTTGGAAATAAACATTCAAGTGAATATTCATCCAAAGATTCAAAGGATATTTACATTAGCCAGGCAGTGGCCTGAGGTTCAAGAGCAAATAAGGACAATAGTCCTTGCTCTCAGAAAGCTTATTTTCTACTAGAGAAAAAACACAGGTAAATACAAAGCGAGGATAGGTGCAATGAAATGAGTATGTTCAGGGTAACAAAGGCAGATGTGGTCACTTCTACTGGGGAAGATCAATGTAGTGGATGGAAATGTTTGTGTCCCCCAACAAAATTCGTATGTTGGTATCCTAATCCTCCTTGTTTTGGTATTAGGAAGTGGAGACCTTTGGGATGTGATTAGGTCGTGAGGGCAGAGCCCTCATGAATGAACTAATCCTCATGAATGGATTAGTGCTCTTATAAAAGGGACCTCAGAGAACTTTCTCACCCTCTTTCTTTCTTTCTTTCTTTCTTTCTTTCTTTCTTTCTTTCTTTCTTTCTTTCTTTCTTTCTTTCTTTCTTTTTAAGATTTTATTTATTTATTTGAGAGAGAGAGAATGCGAGAGAGCACATGAGAGGGGTTAGGGTCAGAGGGAGAAGCAGACTCCCTGCTGAGCAGGGAGCCCGATGCGGGACTCAATCCAGGGACTCCAGGATCATGACCTGAGCCAAAGGCAGTTGCTTAACCAACTGAGCCACCCAGGCGCCCCCACCTTCTTTCAACCATAGGATACAATGAGAAGTCAGGAGTCTGAACCCAGAAGAAGGCTCTCCTCAGAACCTGATCATGCTGTCATCCTGATCTTGGACTTCCAGCCTTGAGAACAGTGATTAAATAAATATCTATTGTTTAAGCCACCTAGTCTATGACTTTTCGTCACAGCTGCCAAAACAGAGTAAGATAATAAAGTCTTCATAACAGCACTGACACAAATTGTACCCCAAATGGAGGTAAGTGCTCCCAGGTGAATGGACAGAATAGAACAAGCAAAGGCATAGAAACTTGATGCATCAGGTGCTTCTGGTAACCTCAAGAGTGCTGGTTGGCAGCATGAAGGATGGGGGGATAAGGCTGGTAGAGGCCCCATAATGTAGAGCCTTTTACCAGGTGAAGAAGGTTGAGCTTATAAGACATTATGTTGTCTATTACTTGTTTTCAATATTTTTAGAACTACTTCTAGAATGGGAGCTCCTTTTCCTAGGAAATATCATGTGGAAAGCCAATGTATAAAATTATACGTAAGTGAGGCCTCTCTGATTGAGGGTGAGGTGCCCAGAGTCACTGTAGTGATACAAAGACCTATTTCAAATGCTTGTCACATAAATACACACATTCAAAGAGCAGGCACCTTGTCTTTGGAACATTGAAGATGGCATGTCCATTCAGCCCTTTGCCAACAGGATAAAGGCTCTTATTCCTAGTTCTATAAAAAACATGAAGAAGTGCTGCAAGAGAGGAGAATGTAGCCATATGGAGCAGGTGTCTATTGTTATTTTAAACACCCCCCACCCCCTCACCCCCTGCCCCCAAGAGACCTGCTTTTGTTTGAAAGGGTCCTGAGAATGAGGTTGGATGCAGTGGTTCCTAAAGCTAGCTAGGAAATGCATTACTTTTTTGAATTCTCCTGTTTATGTTTTGCTTCAGTTCTTTAAACTTGGGATTGCAGTTGATGTTAGTAACAAAACAGCAGTTTGCTAGATACTGTGTGAAAGAAGAAACGAGGAAAGAAAGAAAAGGGGAAGAAAACTAATTAGATTGGGAAGGAAACATTTGAGAAAGAAAAACATAAAGAGCCCTTTTGTCTAATGAAGCTTTTGCTGAAGTTTCTGCAGGGTGGTATGTAACATGACACATTCTCCCTCTCTCTGCACAACCTTAGCAAACCATCCATTTCTCATTACTGCTTGACAGGGTTTTGAGCATTTTGTGAGAGATCCAACAATGTGCTGAAAACAGCTTCCAGGTAGATAAGGAGCCAAGGGTGAGGCTGGCCAGGAAGCCTCCATAAGTGAGTTTTGGAAGACTGAGTGATTTACAGTTTATTCTGAAACCTACTCTTCCTGGCATATTAACTTAGAAGACACATATCACTTTGACTAACTATTAAGGTTGTGTTGTCAATTAGGGTTATAAGGCCATCTGATCCTGAGCTTTCCCTGCTACTTGGATTCCAAGTTGTAGCTGCTTTTACCTCTTCCTCCTGCTTGGTTAGCAACTGGTACTGAATTCATATCAACTGTGGACAACCATGAAGTGACCAGGGGTTATTTTGGACATCGTTCCCTCAGATCCCCTTTAGGAACTATAAAATTCACCTACACCAAGAACTGATTAGAATAATAACTAATAGGGGTACAGGCTCATATTTCCCCTGGCCAGAAAAGTTCCAACTTCTTAATTTCCCATCTTAACTCTGTTGAGAGTATCAGATGCCACACTGAGGACAAATGAAGAAGCAGCCACAAAAGGAGGAAGCTTAGCTCAGCTCCAGGGGGCTCATTTTCGGAGCATACATACATAACATTCTTCTTGCTATCAACCCTTCAGTGAAAAGTAAAAGGGGCAAGGTTTTGGGATTGTTAGTTTTGTTTTTTTCAGGCCCATGAGAAGAAGAACCAACTGATGTGGCTGAAGAAGCAGGAATGAGTCAACTTTTGATATATAGGGGCAATATAATGGTTAAAAACACAGACTCAAAAACAGTGCTTTTCACACATGAATGAAACTACATATCACCTGGGAATCTTATAAAAAGTCAAATTCTGATTAGTAAGACTAGAATGGGGGCACAGGATCTACATTTCTAAGAACATTACCAGTGACACAATTCTGCTGGTCCAAGAATCCCACTTTGAGTGACAAAATTCTAGAGTCAAATTGCCTGTGTTCAAGTCCTCATTCTGGGTTGCACCAAGCTATGACCTTGGGTAATTTGATACCATTTTCTCATCTGCAAAATGGGAATAATACTATTACCTACATCCATCAGTTGTTGTAAAAGTTAAAAGAGTTAATACAAATAGCACAAAGAAGAGTGTCTGGCACATGGTAGGTGTCAATAAATATTTGGTGAATCGTAACCAAACTATGGAAACAACTCAGATGGATGGATAGAAAATGAATGGATGAATGGATAAAAAAAGATGTGATATACATACACAATGGAAGAGTAAAATGTTGGTTACTGGGAAGGGAGGTGGGGGGTAATATTGATGGTATTTAAGGGTACAAAGTTGTAATGAGTAGTATATAAGCCATAGAGATCTAAAAGACAGTATAATGAATATAGTCAATAATTCTGTACTATAATGATGTAATGTGATAAATATTGCTTCAGTGGCAATCAAATTACAATATATAAATATGTTAAAGTAATACACTGTACACCTTACATTTATAAATTATTATATGTGAAATTTATCAAATAAAAAATATTTGGTGAATGAATTACTTAGCAGCAGGATAGGAGGATAAGAAGACTAAAAAGGGTCTATGTTTTTGAACCCAACTCTTTTACATCTCCCCAAAAGATTCATCTGCCCTAATTTGGTACCACTGGTTGTCTTTGCATCAACTCTGTAGAATCCTAATTAGGGCTCAAAAGAACAAAATGGGAAGCCTCTGTAGAAGCTAGAGGATGAGAGCAGATAGGAGACAGGTAGTATGACTTGGACAAGATGAGGGTTGGGGAGATAAGTTTACAGACTCAGAGTAGAAAAGTGACAAAAAGACCCTGAGATTAAGGCAGTGAAGAGAATTGGGGAGGGGGACAATACAAGTATGATTAAGGAGGCTGACCTGGTAAGATGTGGCATTAATTAGTGGGCACAACTGATGTTTAGGGAGAAATGTGGATAAGTCTCTCATTTTTCTAGCTAGGGTAAGAAGACAAATCTTGGGGATCATTTGCAGAGATAGAAAGTAAAGGGAGAGGAAATACATCATAAAGGGGATGAATAAAGCAGGAGGAGAATAAGATGGCACTAAGACTGATTTTGGACATGGTGGAAATGGTTTTGGAGCTAGATAATGACAGACAATTAGCAATCCAGGCCTGGAACTGAGGAGGCACACATGTTGACCAAACAGACTTGGAAGTCATCAGTATTTGTGTATTAAGGACCTAGAAGGCTACCCAGCAAAGTAAGAGCTGTAAGAAGTGGACAAAAAAATGGAGGCCATGAAAGAGACTGAGAAAGAAGGGAGAGGTAGAAATAAAGTCAAAAAGGATGTACAGGAGAAGGCTAGGGAGGAGAGTGCTTTAGCAATGAGGGAATGGTCCACAGGGCCCAATTCCACAAAACAACAGCTACTCTCCCAGAAACCAGTCCTTCCTTCATGATTCCTCTATATTGCTGCTGGGCCCAATATCCTGAAACACCTTTTCCATTGTGCCATATTTATTCTCTTCCATACTTTACAATGTATTTTTTAACTTGGAAAATATATTTTGTTTAGGAACATAAGCATCTGTGTATCTGAAGTGTTAAGAAATGCATGATAATAATAAATACCAAATTTAGGATGATAATTACCTCTGCAGAGGGTGGGACAATTATTATTAGGGAAGGAAGCACTCAGATTTCAGTTGCATTGATAATGTTTAATGCTTAAGCTAGGTAACAGGATCATGGATTTAAGTTTCTGCATACTTAAATAATATTAAAAAAAAACTATTTAAGAAATACCTTATAACGATAGCAACCTGAAATTCATCCTAAAATTTTTAAGGTCTTCTCAGTTTGGTATCTCTGTCTCAACTATTTTCCACAATTCCATAGAGTATTCTCTTCTGAATCCATCTTTTTTCTACATCATCCAAAAAGGTCATTGTCAAATATATTTCTTTGCCTTCTTTCAGTCATAGTGTCCTATGCATCTCCATCTAGTCAGGAAGTACTCTCCAAAATCTTTACAGACCTTTAAGCTCGGAGATCCTTGTTGCCAATTTCTCCATTGGAAATGAACCCTTGTCCTCTGAAATACAATGAGTGTGTGTGTTTGTGTGTGTGTGTGTTTGTGTGTGTGACAATCTCATCTATCACTTTCAAATTTATCTGCATTATATTTCTCTTACTATATTGTTCAATAATTTTAATCTTGGTTACATATTAAAATTATCTGGGATCTCTTAAAAATATTTGTGCTTGGAACCCAGCTCAAACAAGCCCCACTTCAAATAGGCCTGAATGACAGAATTTTTTAAAAGCTTCCAAGGTAGTTCTAATATATAGTTATAGCCTAATCATGCCTTGAAGACAGGGCAACCAGCAACCTCAACACCAGCACAGAATTTTACATATATGAGAAATGAAATACAAGCATGTGAAATATGTAAACATGAGCTCAAACACCAATTTCAGTCAATGAAAGTAGGTAAAGCTAATAATCTTAAACTGCTACACTATTCTTCTTCTGACATTACAATATATATAAAAAATCCACTTAGCAGTAACTTGACCTTCGATGTTTCAACATAATGAATCTTTGGAAACAAGTTATGAAAATGTGCAAACAGGAACAGCAGAACTGAAATTGAACACTGACCGAAGGGATGTTAAATACTAAAATCCAAAGAGACAGGGCCATTAATAAGAGCTTTTAGTTTCAATGTTTGACAACTGATCCTTAATCCTAGAAAAGATCAAAGTAGCAGTAGACAAGTGTAAAGGATATAGCATAAAGAATGTAGGGCATTTAGTCAAAGAATGACAATGCAAATATGTTAAAGAAATTTGGTCAGGATGCTATACAATAGTGGAAAAAATGTAGGATCCTGTTCTAATTCTCCTAATTAAATCATAACTGCTGATAACTTGTCTATTGCATTGCTTTTTAGAGGCAAATGGTATTTAAATGCCTAAAGTTGTTTCATCTATGCTAGTTCTGTTAAAATTATATGCTTCTATTTGCAAAAGTCTTGACAGCAAGAGTTAAATGATTGTTTATGTCATTGACATCCCATCAGAAAAGAGAATGTATTTTTCATCCAATTTTTCAGAAGTAAAATGAGTAAATATACTAGACAACTTTCAATGTCTCTTTCAACCCTTAGATTCTTTCAATTATTTCTATTGATCTATCCTCAAGTTCACTGATTTTTTCCTTGGTCATGTCACATCTACAAATGAGCCCATAGCAGCATTCTTCATTTATGTTATAGTGCTTTTGATACCTTGCATTTCTTTTTTTATTCCTTCTTAGATTTTCCATTTCTCTGCTTATATTACCTCTACATTCTTGCATATTGTCCATTTTTTCCATTAGGTCTGCTACAATATTAGTCAGTTATTTTATTTTATTAAAGAATATTTTTAAGAAACTTTATTTTCTGTCAACCTTATTTCCATTTTCTACCTGAGAGTCTGTGGATGAACAACTTAAGGCCACTCAGTGGTTGTTCTTACCCATTGAGTGGCCAGAGCAGTGAGACCTGCAGACCAGTCCTCAGTGGCAGGCTGAGCGCTCTAGTCTTTAGTGGATAGCTGCTGGGTAGGCACAGAGGACACCTGCATGCCTTCAGACCAGCCTGTGACCTTGGGCTGAGTAGCAGTGAACTTAGGAGCTGGAGCAGTCTATTCACCCTGAAATTCCTCCTTAGTCACATAGCCTTTTCAGCAGTGACCTGCTCTTCCTTTTTTTTTTTTTTAAAGATTTATTTATTTATTTGAGAGAGAGAGCAAGAGAGAGCAAGTGAGCACACGAGTGGGGGGAAGGGCAGAGGGAGAAAATCTTCAAGTTGACTCCCTGCTGAGCACGGAGCCCCTCGTCCTTTGCAGGGGCTCAATGTCACAACCCACGAGATCATGACCTGAGTGGAAACCAAGAGTCTGATATTTAACCGACTGAGCCACCCAGGCGCCCCCTTTCTCTTCCTTTTCAATCTCTTTTCAGGATTTCTGTAAAAGGAGAAATCAGACATGACCTCCTATGGATGTTCATAGATGCTGCTGCGCATGTGCAGAACTTCTTTGGTGGGCATCCCCAGCAGACCCACTGAGTGAGCTCCCTTGTTCCACAGGATGTCAGTGTTCACAGAGTGCGGAGGAGAGTCTGTGTTACACCGAGCGGTGGTAGGCAGGTTAACGTAAGACACTTCTGTGAGAGGCTGGTGGCAAGCCTTGGGATCAGTTATTACCAGAGGCTTTAGTGCCCAGAAGACTGCCTGGATCTGGTTCCAGGTTCCGGGAGAAAGTGGCCAGCCATAGGAGTGGCTCCAATGGAAGCAGGAAAATTCAGCACAGCCTACTGGCCAGTATTCCCAGACAATATGGTACTGCCATCAGACATATGGGTTTTCAATGGCAACAATGGCACGAGCCGTCAGCAGAAACTTCTCTCAGGGTCTCTTCAGATGATATAGATGCCATCACTTTTCCTTTTTTAGATGTACTGTTCCATTTCGAAGTCAAGGTCAGTGCCACCTGAGTGGGTCCCTGCTGCAAGCAATTGGAGGACATCCTCCCTCTTCATTTGCAGGACATCAAGGGCTCCAGACACTATGAAAGTTTCCCTTTCAGTTACAGCAGGAACCCAGAACAATGCTGTATAGACCTCTCTGGATAGTGCAGAAAGGCTAATCATAGTTATTTTAAATTCTCTGCATGATATTCCCTAAGTCTGTGTCATATCTTAAGCTGGTTCTAACATTTGCTTTGTCATTTTAAAGAGTGATTGACTGATTGATTGGTTGATTTATTGGGGGAGTGGGTGTGAGTGGGGGGAGGGGCAGAGGGAGAAGCAGACTCCCCGCTGAGTGCGGAGCCCAACTCGGGACTCCGTGCTCAGCCTCAGTACCCTGAGTTCATGACCTGAGCTGAAATTAAGAGTCAGACGCTTAAGTGACAGAGCCACCCACGCGCCCCTTGCTTTGTCATTTTTAGACTGTGTTTTTTCTTGCCTGTGGTAGGCCTTGTAATTTTTTGTTGAAAGGTGAATATGATATGCATGAACAACTAAAACTGAGGTAAATAGGCCATTAGTATGAGGCTTTATGTTAAGTTTTGCTGTCGCTATAGAGGCCAGGAGCTACAAATTCCTCTAGGGTCTGTGTTTTATTTTCCCTCTTGACATGGGGCTTCCCTAAGTATGCCACTGCAGAGAAAGCCTGTTCCTTGCAGAACTTCAGGTGTCATCCACTATTATATCGGAACCCTGCTGGTGTGGTGGTGTGATGGAGGCAAGGGGAAGCATTCTATAATCTTTACATTTCAGCGTTTTAGTGGGCCTTTGTCCTTGGACTGTGACCTTCACAAGTTTTTCTCTAGTGGTAGAGCTTCTCCTACTTCCCTTCTAGCCTGGACTCCCTTCCATGGCTGCAGCTGTACGAATCTATTTCCTTGAAGTCCTGATCCCTGTTGACTATGTTTTGGGGGATTTTCTGGTTTTTCGTTTTAATTTTTTTTAAAGATTTTATTTATTTATTTGACAGAGAGAGAGAGGCAGTACAAACAAGGGGGAGCAGCAGGAAGAAGGAGAAGCAGACTCCCCGCTGAGCAGGGAGCCCACCTCGGGACTCGATCCCAGGACCCTGGGATCATGACCTGAGCTGAAGGCAGCTGCTTAACCCACTGAGCCACCCAGGAGCCCCTGGTTTTTGTTTTATGCCTCTTCAGGTGAAACAGGAAGGCTGGAGGTGGGTGGAGGGGAAGGAATTCTCTCCTGCCAGCTGGGATAAGGCTCTGAAAAAGTCCTTTCCACAGGAAAGGAGTCCCTCATTACGGTTAAAACTGTTGTTTTATTTCCTGGTGATTACTCTTCCCCCTTCCCCTGCCAAGACCACCACAATCTTTCTTGGATCTTCACAGTGAGAACCTAGCACAGGTATGAGAATCAAAGCCCATGAAAATGTGGGGCCCCCTTAAGACTGTAGCCTCCAGAAGTTTCTTACTCTTACCTTGGTCCCTGCTCAGCTTCCAGTCATCCACCAAAATTACCGTGACAGTGTTCCTACCAATTTATTGCTCCTGCAGCTTCTGTTCCCGAACAGCAAGTGTCACCTGTGTGTCTCTGGATAAACCTGTCCGTTCAGATCTCAGATCTCAGATCTCAGATCTCATTTGTCCTGAGACCTCAGTTCTCTGACGAGCTCAAGAACAGTCATGAATGTCAGTTTGTCCACTTTTTTTTTCATGTTGTAAGGATAGCGGGAACAACTTCCAAGTTTTTTACATGTCAAAGCTGAAGCCAGAAGCATATAAGTTGTTATAAGTTATTTCTAATTGGATATTTCTAAACTTGTAGGCAAATGTAATTCAAGATTTTAAAGTATTCTATCAGAACTACATATCTTGTCATCTTGTCAAAAAGGCTTATTTTAAAAAGGCTGCCAGTGTTGGATATTAGTTGAAATGAGTGTTTTAATTTTTGGCAATTTTTATTGTTGATAGTGAGAATTGTTTTTTGTTATTTAGTTTATAAAACAATTGCTTCTCAATTAATAAATATAGCAATCCTAATCTGCCATTTCATGAAATCTTCCTCAGAGGCTACATTATGTATACTCCCATTAACTGAGTAATGTTTGTTCTTATTTTGTTAGCTTATTTTGGGTATTAATATATTTCTTTAAATAAATCATATCTGACACTTTGAGTTCAGCATTTCACCTTATATTTATGAAACTATTTGTTCTGGTTTCTTAACCTAAAATATTTTTAAAATTACATTTAGTGTCACACTCTCAGGATTATTTTCATTATTGAAGTTTCTCTGGAGTAAAGGGAAAGCGTTGTTACTGATAGGGTTCTGGTTCAGAACATGGTATCCCAAAATATGGCCCTTTGGCAGATTGAATAATTTAAGCTGAAAGAATTTGAGAAAGAGCAGGTGTTGGACGGATTCTCACTCTTCTCCCTGAAGCAGGTCATAAGACCCTCATGTGAGACGTGCCCCCCACCCAAAGAAAAGGAGTATCCTTATCTCTGAATGTGAATGAAGGGTCTTGCTAAGTTTCCCCTGATTTATTATATGTAGTTCATACCATTTTTGTCATTTTCCCACAACTTGTCACTGCTCATCAAAACTAGCATAAAAACATTCAGGTTTAACTGCCTCCTCGGATCTTCACTTTCTTCTTCTTCTTCTCTTTTTAAGATTTATTTATTTTTAGAGAGAGAGAGAGAGGAGAGAGAGAGAATGAGGAATGGGGAGGGACAGAAGGAGAAGGAGAGGGAATCTCAAGCAAGCTCACTGCTGAGCACAGAGCCCGACAAGGGACTCAGCTCCACCACCCTGAGATCATGACCTGAGTCGAAATCAAGAGTCCGACACTTAACCAACTGAGCCACCCAGGTGCCCCAGATCTTCACTTTCTTTTGAAGGCTCCTGTGTCACATAAAACTTACATTAAATAAATTTATATGCTTTTCTCTTGTTAACCTGCCTTTTGTTACGAAATCCAGCCAAGAACCTAGAAGGGTAGAAGGAAAAAGGTATTTTTTTCTTCCTGACATTATAAATAAAGTTTTATTTTTGTCTTTTTTTTTTAGTGTGAGGTGGTCCCTGACAGATACTTTTAACAAATCAGCGACATTCTCCAAGTTTAAATAATCATTATTTTGGCATATTATAAGAAAGATTTCATCATTGGAATGGTTCTATGATAAGTTGTTATCTTGTGTAATATGCCAGGCCAATTGTAGTTCAGAGATGGTTTTAATCAGCTAGTCCTGGGAAGCAGAATGCCTCTGTATGACTCACCTTCAGGGTTTCTGGTTTCTTGAATTACTGTATAAATACAGGCTTACATAGAAATAAATTTAAATGGTGTTGTATTCTTAGTTGAAGTAAACTATGACCCTGAAATTCTGTAGGACAAGGAAGAAAGCAAATTTGGGAGCTTAGAACTTTTGGATACAGTTCATGAAGAATGGAAATGAATTGGGATTTCTCACTTTTTTCCAATGAAACTAAATTCTACAGAAAGGCCCAAATTATTTTATCTTTCTGAGAATCCTTTAGACAGGTATGTGTCTTGCTTAAGAGGGGAGTTTGTGAGATATCTGTGAATCAGTTCAATCTCTCCCTCTCTCAAAGCTATTACGCATATTCTCCTCTCTACAAAAGCCTTCAACACCTCATCCCTCTTCCTCATTCTTAACTGATGGTCTTGTTTCTTATTTCATGGAAAAATATGAATCTGCCAGCCTGCATCTGTAATCATATATCCTATATCACCTCCTGTGGTTAAACATATGGGTAGTACTTTGTCCTAAAGTCAACTCCTCCTCTGGTGTACTGACTCTCATCACCTCTCACCTGCTCAAAGACTTCATGCCTGCAATTGTCCTCTCTCCCTTCCATCATCAACAACAACAGGACAATAAACTCGTCCTGATTCTACATCTCCTTCAGCTCCATTTTCCACTTCCCTGCTTCCCTTTGCAATGTAACCTCTTAAAAACAATTGTCTGTACTCATTCTCTACACTTCCTGTTTCCCACATTCCCTTGAATCTACTCCAAATCTGCTTCTGTCTCTTTCCCTCCAAAAGAACTGTTTGTTCAAAGTCACCAGTGACCTCCATGCAACCAAATCCAAGTCAATTCTCAGTCCTGTTGCTGCTTTACCTAGAAGCACCTTTTGGCTTACACAAATGGTTTTGTAGCTTTTGACACAAATGATTATCCCTTCCTTCTTGAAATACTTCCTTTACTCCATACCAAGGACTCTTTTTGCTCTTGATTGTCAGCTATCTCATTGGCCACTTCTTACCGGTCTCCTTCATAAGATCTGGTTCTGCCTTGATAATCTCTAAGTTGGTCTACCCCAGAGAATTTTTTTCTCTCTCTATATATTCACTTTCTCGGTGATGTCATTTAGTTCCATGGCTTTCATGCCATCTGTGTAACAATTTTAAAATTAATGTCTACCTACTCAACAACTCCATGTGGATATCTACAAGTACCTTACACATAGATAGTCTAAAACTAAACTCTTGATTAGCTCTGTTCTTCCCTAAGCCTCCATTGTGTATGCATTTGGGTATTATTATTTGCCAGGTACTAAATGCCAAAAAACAGAAAGGTAATTTTAAAACCATTTTTAATAATTAACATTTGTTTTTAAAAAATATAGTATGATATAATTTCTCCAGTGTGAATTATGCTTCTTTAATTGAAAATATCTCTTATTTTAAGGTGATGAAAACTAACATACTAACGGAGGACTTTTTTCTTTTTAAACCAAGAAATACTGATTCTATTGCCACTTAAAAGATTAATTTGGGCTGTGTGCAGCAGTGGGTCTGAGAAGAGAGATTTCTAGAGGCCTGGACAATGTACTATGACATGGGGAGTTGGGGAGTTTGGCTCTGGGAATGTGATATGGACTGTGGGCTCCAATCTCAGTCAGGACCTTGGTTCTAGAATGCAGTGTAGTGCAATCAACTAGACCTAGTGGAGTTGGTTGCAGCTTTGTAGTAACAGCCCTGAAGGTGAATGATGCATTTAGAGCAATGGGAAAAATCAATTTCTGTAGATAAAGCCCTTAACGATGATGATACTCCTAATGATGTTAATTGCCCTCAAAGAATATAATCAAAATGAGGAAAAGTTCATGATGGTTCTGATAACAAATTCCAAAGCACTGATATAATACCAGCTCCAGCTACAACCCAGCAACCAAATCCTGTGACCACTGTTCCAGTTGGTTCATCCACAGTAGTAGATCTAGCTCAAGTCCAGCTGTTGTCTCTGCTTTCATTCCCACTTCTGATCTGTACCCATTGCTCCAGCATCATGGACAGGATCTTCTGAACCTGCACCTCCTCGTGCAACTAAACAAGAGAAACCTGCCCAGAAGCCAGTGGAGACTCTAGTGACTACCACTAGCCCAACACCAACAAAATGGTACATTAGGAAATTTTCAGTAAAAACCTTTTTGAAGATGCAACAAGAGCACTTGCAACAGGTTGGTCTTATGAATATATGGCAATGAAATCATGTCAATGAGCTGATTTCAACAACCCCAAGGGAGCAGTAAAGTACTTTTTTACTTTATGAAATGTTTTAAAAATTACTAATAAGCTTTATTTTTAGAGCAGTTTTAGGTGTACAGAGAAACTGAGCAGACACTGAGAGAGTTCCCATATATATATATCTCTCTTCCCCTACCCCCATGGTTTACATTAACTTCTTGCATTGGTATGGTACATTTGTTACAATTTATGAACCGATATTGATACAGTCTTTATTATTAACTAAACTCCTTTGTTTACATTAGGGTTCCTTCTTCCTGTTGTACTGGTCTATGAGTTTTGACAAATATATGAGGTCGTGTATACAGTGTTACAGTGTCACACAGATAAGTTTCACGGCCTGAAAAATTCTCTGTGCTCCATCTATTCATCCCTCCTCCCTCTCCTTCCCACTGGCAACCACTGATCTTTTAACTGTCTCTAGAGATTTGCCTTTTCCAGAATGTCATATAGTTGGAATCATACAGCATGAAGCCTTTTCAAACTGACATCTTTCACTTAGTAATACGTTTTCTTGGTTCTCTATGTCTTTTTGTGGCTTGAAAGCTCATTTCTTTTTAGCACTAAATAATATTCCATTTTCTGAGTTTAGCACCATTTATTTATCCACTCACCTACTAGAGGACATTTTGGTTATTTTCAGTTTTGGGCAATTATGAATAAAGCTGCCATAAACATTCATTGTGCAGGTTTTTATGGGAACATAAATTTTCAACTCCTTTGGGTAAATACCAAGGAGTGCAATTTCTGGATCATATAATAAGATCATGTTTATTTTTTTTAAAAGATTTTATTTATTTATTTGACAGAGAGAGACAGCGAGAGAGGGAACACAAGCAGGGGGAGCAGGAGAGAGAGAAGCAGGCTTCCCGCTGAGCAAGGAGCCCAATGTGGTGCTCGATCCCAGAACCCTGGGATCATGACCTGAGCCGAAGCCAGACGCTTAACGACTAAGCCATCTAGGCGCCCCAGATCATGTTTAGTTTTGTAAGAAACCACCAAAGTGTCTTCCAAAGTGGCTGTACCATTTTGTATTCCTACCAGCAATGAATGAGAGTTCCTGTTGCTCCACGTCTTAACCAACATTGAGCTTGTCAGTGCTTCGGATTTTTGCTGTTCTGATAGATGTGTAGTGGTATCTCATCATTATTTTAATTTGCAATTCCCCAATGACATATGATGTAGAACATCATTTCAAATGCTTATTTACCATCTGTATGTCTTTTTGGTGAGGTGTCAGTTCAGATCTTTAGCCCACTTTTGTTTCTAAAGATTTTATTTATTTATTTGACACACAGAGAGAGGGAACACAAGCAGGGGGAGGGGCAGAGGGAGAGGGAGAAGCAGGCTCCCCAGTGAGCAGGGAGCCTGATGTGGGGCTGGATCCCAGGACCCCGGGATCATGACTTGAGCCAAAGGCAGACACTTAGCCAGGCACCCCTTTAGCCCACTTTTTAATTATTTGTTTTCTTATTGTTGAGTTTTAAGGGCTCTTTATAGGGATGCCTGGGTGGATCAGTCAGCTAAGTGTCTAACTCTTGATTTTGGCTCAGGTCATGATCTCAGGGTCTTGAGATCGAGCCCCATGTTGGGCTCCACACTCAGTGTGGAGTTGGCTTGAGATTCTGTCTCTCTTTCTGCCTCTGCCCCTCCCACCGCTCATGTGTGCACTCTCTCTCAAAATAAATAAAATATTTTTTTAAAAAAGCGTTCTTTGTATATTTTGCATGCATGCCTTTTATCAGATATATGTTTTGCAGATATCTTCTCCCAGTCTGTGGCTTGTTTGCAACTCTACAAGTATCTTTTGTTGGGAAGTCTGGAAGAGAAAGTCAGGCTATGGTTGACTTGCTCAGGCAGTGAGAACTGGTTTCCTCAGTTTTGAGCAGTGGCTATAGCTGCAATGTCTGTAGGACTTGCCCTTGAATTTTTATGAAATCAACGTCGGTTGACGTGAGATACATCAATCAGCAGAATCCTTCACTGCTTCCAGCATTGCTACCTCCGACGGGTCAAGAAAATCTTCAGACTTCAGCAAATTAGCCAATGTTACAAATATTGATTCAGATGTTACCTGGATGAGTTCTAGAAGTTGGTGCTCAAGGAGAAGGGGTGGAAGTGGTGGGAAAAGAGCTGCAGAGGCTGGCACCACTGTTAGGGACTGCATGTTTGTGTCCCCCCAGGATTCATAGGTTGAAATCCTAACCCCAAAAGTGATGGTATTAGGAGGTGAGGACTTTGGGAGGTGATTAGATCATAAGAGTGGAGCCCTCATGAATTAGGTTAGTGTCTCTATAAAAGGACACCCCCCCCGCCCCCACCGCGAGCTTTCTTGCTTTCTCTACCGTGCAAAGATATAAGTCAGCAGTCTGTTATCTGGAAGAGGGTTCTCACCAGAACCATCCTGGCATCCAGATCTTGGACTTCCAGCCTCCAAAACTATGAGAAATAAATTTCTGTTGTTTCTATGCCATGCATTCTATGGTAATTTGTTGTAGCAGCCCAAGCTGACTAAGACAACCACATTTAAGTATAGTATCAGGAAAAAGACACTATCAAAAAGTTAAAGACATCAGTGTTTCCTGAGGGACTTGTGATATAAATATATTTTGCTTTTGAGAAGATTGAGAAGGACTTTTTTCCCTTCACATTTTACATCAGTGCATTATGTTAACTCTTCCCCTGGACCATGTGGGATGATTTAGGTTAATGTCTATAATTTGGTGAAAGGTAGTATATTACTGGGGATGGAAAGGGAGAGCTCTGGGAAATAGGGCAGAGATGGACACAGTGTATGTCTATTTAAATTACATATCCATACAGTGCATAGAATATTGTACAATAAAAAACCAGCCCTTGAAGGTCTTTATTTCTTTCAGAAAATAGTATACATCAAAAAACTAATGATGTAATGTATGGTGACTAACATAACATAATAAAATAAAATTTTAAAAAAAGAAAAAATAAGAAAGTAGTAGGGAACTTTTCTTAGGTGTTTCTTCTTAGTGTACTAGATCCAGAAATTTAGGGTCATGCCCTGTTTTGTATTTCTTTGACTTAACATTGGCTTTAGAAATAATCTTTGCTACCTAGAATCTACAGTCTCTATTTTATGGCCACACTGGATAATGGCTTTGTGAAATTGAAAAATATTTTGGAACAACTGTAAACAGAAATGCCACATTTTTGCTGACTATTGTTGCTGCTTCAAACATGTATGACATTTGTGTAAGAAAACACATTCTTTCATGAGAAATACTTGTGGAAAAAAAGGAAACCTTTTTAAATGAAAATAGCTACTAATTTAAAATGATTTCTTGATTATTGAATATAAGACCCTTCTTAGATGATTTAAGAAGCTGTACAATTATAGTTACTATATGCAAATACAAAGTTAGTTTCTTCTTCACATTGTTGGTTGGGGTAAAAATTGATAGTTGTCTAAGTTTCAAAATAATCATTGTGGGTTTCATTTTGATGTATCCTTTTGGGCAGTGTACACTTTTGAGGCCAATGAAGAAATGGAGCAATTACTTTTCTTCAATCTTACCGTTTCTTCAGCAGAAATGTGTTGACTAGTAAGCTGAGTTCATACTGCTGTCTTTTTTTTTTTTTTAACCTGCAAAATGCTGATTAGGTTAAAAACCAATGGAAATGTTTCAAAACCAGGTTTTTAACATTTGTAAACTGTTTTTTTAATCAGATAAAGATATATGGCAACTAAAATTATATTTAATATTATAATACAAAAAGAGAAGGACATAACTATATCCAGCATCTTTTATTTCATAAAGAAAATGGGAACAATCTTTGGAGCAATCAGAGATGCACCTAGGAACATATTTTGAAAAATATAAAATCAAGATTTTCATGGCATATTAAAAGTAAAATCTTAATAGCAAAAAATAATAATTTGAATGTCTTTTAGGTTACATAAATATGATATACAATTATCTACATAGTATCTCTTGTATGTTGTACTAGTACTCAAATCTAGTACTCCCTGAATAAAATTCTTGGTCTCTCTCCCAAACCTAATTGTCTCCAAGATTTTCCATATCAGTAAGTTGTAGCACTAGGCATCCTTACTCTAACTAACCTATAAATGTACTTGATTAACCCTTTCTCACATATGTGTAACAAACAAAATCTCTAGACTTGTTACTGTTTGAATTTTATTTGTGGTATTTCTGACATGCCAAAGATGCTGGATTTTATGTCATTAAATCTGTCAGTACTTTCCTTTATAATTTATGATATTAGTGTCATGTTTAGAAAAGCTATCACTAACCAAGAGATATTATTTGTATTAATTTAGAATTCAATTTGAAGATCTGATGTATCTGATCTATTCCAAGGAAACTTTTTGACTTGGTCAACAGTTGGTTCAAACCCCTATCTGAGGTCTTTAAAATCCTAACTCCCAGTAACTAAGAATGTGACTATATTTGGAGAGAGGGTCTTTACAAAGGTAATTAATGAGATCATCAGGGTGGGCTCTGATCCAATGACTTGTGTCCTTATAAGAAGAGGAAATTAGCACACAGATATACACAGAGAGAAGACATGTAAAGACACAGAAAAAAGAGGGTCGTCTATAAGCCAAAGAGAAAAGCCTCAGAAGAAACCAACCTCTTGATACCTTGATCTTGAACTTCTAGCATCTAGAATTATGAGGATATAAATTTCTGTTGCGCAAGCCACCCAGCTTATGTGACTTTGTTATGGCAGTCCTAGCAAACTAATAGATATGGTACAAGATAGGCCCCCCCCAAAAAAATAGTTTGGTTGATTTTATCTGTTGTTTCCTCAATTATTTTATTCTCAGGAGCCTCTCCTGTTGTAAGCATCTCCCTCATTGAGTTGTGATTCTAATGTTTAAATATATACATTTTTATTACAATGTGGTCTTAAGTAAACTGTTATTTGAAGAATAAAAATGGTCCAAAGCTAAAGGAAAATTGCACTGGACTCTAGATATGGGATGTTATATTCTCATATGGTTTACCATGGAGTCTATTTTACTAGCAATTTAAGGGATTTTTCAAGGACAATGTTGAATACATATAATTTTTCACATCTCAAGTTGACTCCAGAACCAAGCTTGCACCTAAAATTTGACTCCACTATAAATTACAAAAAAGAAATCTTAGCTTGAGCCAGATATAAAAAGAATTCATACTTACAAGATATGTTAGGATGTAACAAATGCAAATTTCAAAAGAATCAATGTGTTCATAAAATATTAAGTTTATCTGGAATATTAAAAAAAATGATGACCTTTACAAAATAATTTCAACTTACCGGGCACCTGGGTGGCTCTGGCTTATGCATCTACCTCCGGCTCAGGTCATGATTCTGGGGTCCTGGGATCGAGTCCCGTGTCAGGCTCCCTGCTCAATGGGGAGTCTGCTTCTCCCTTTCCCTCTACCCCTCCTCCCTGCTAGTGTACTCTCTCTCCCTTTCTTTCCCAAATAAATAAGTAAAATCTTAAAAAAAAATTTTTTTTTTAACTTACCAACACAACTTGGGGAATAAAGCAGTTAGCCAAATGCCATTTATCTTTCATATAATTGCTATGTTTCTATAGCATTTAAGTCAAAATGGAAACACCACTTGACTACAGTATCTCTACCTATAGGGATGTACCTACAAAATCAGGTTTCCATAGCACATGTGGAATAACTCCATAACCATAAGAGTAATGCTGCATTACTTAAGCCCAAAGTCTCCATTCATTCACACTGGATTCCCCATGCAAGGCACTCTGGAATTACAGTACTCCCAACCATTTAATCTACCCAATCTGTAGAGACTTGTTTTGGCTAGCTCTGTATAAGCACTTTATTTTTCTCAAGAAAATAAACTCTTGGGGCACCTAGGTGCCTCAGTCAGTTAAGCATCTGACTTCGGCTCAGGTCATGATCTCAGGATCCTGGGGTGGAGCTCCACATTGGGTTCCCGGGAGGGAGCCTGCTTCTCCCTCTCCTTGTGCCCCTCCCCCCACTAATGCTCTCTCTCTCTCTTTCTCTCTCTCTCATTAATAAGTAAAATCTTTTAAAAAATGAACTCTTATTTCAAAACCACGTTTTGTGTGAGCAGAGAATTGTGGTAGAGTCTTATAAGTAGTAAAATGTTTCTCAATGCCAGAAAATATATTCCAGACTTTTTAAAAGGATGTATTTTATTTTTAAAAAATCAACCTCAATCATTTGAGTGGAAGTAGAGATGGCAGAGTTTTGTGGGTTTTTTTTTTATGTTAGTGATTTAATATTTTCTTCTGAAAAATTGACCCTCACCAACAAAAAAAATAATAAAATAAGAGTTATATTTAAATATTGTTACCTAGTTACTTTTGATTATTCTTATGCCACTCATTAAGCACTTCAAATTAAAGTTCATAACCACGATTACTTTCTACCCTTTCCTCTCCATTGCACTGTCCTGTGCCCACAGTCTTGAACAGAATTTTCCAAATCAAGTTAGCATATTTGCTTTCATAAAACAGGAGTAACAGAAATGTTTGAGAGAAAATATGGCTGGGGACAAGCATAAACCATCATATTTCCCATACTTTATTTCTTGTAACAAAACTATTTGTAATCTCTGTAGACTTTACTTGTTTTTCTAATTACAATGTCAGCCTTATGAAGCAATATTTGTATATTCAAGGCAAACTTATATAGGTTGAATCCTATTAGAATGAATTCCAAGACACCCTTCAAATATTTTTTTCAACAAGAACCCATTTCATTAAATATCCTTTAAAATAAATTTAAAAAAGTATATGAATGTACCTTAGAACACTGGTTCTTAAAGAGATGCAGGCTTGGCCAAGGAGGTGGGAAGTCAGAATCTTGTCATCCCTGAAGAAAGAGGTAGAGAACATTCCCAGAAGGAAGTTAGTGACAGTGTCAGATGTGTCAGAGAGTTCAGAAAATTGAGGACTGAAAATTGCCATTTGATTTCAACAAAAAATTTGGTATCTTCAGTGAAAGCAGTTTGCAGGGAGCCTTTGGAACTCAGACAGCTGGGGGTTGGAGGTAAACAGGATGTTAGAAAGTAGAAAAATCTAGTGGTGGGGGTCCTTTCAAGAAATCTGGTGGGGGAAAGAGAGAGAGGAGGCAGTAGCCGAATGGAGATATGGTGCTAGAACAAAGACTACAAAATTACTAACGTGGGAGACATTAGAGAGCTTGAAGTACAGAACAGGATAAAGAAGAGAGGGAAAGATTGAAGACTCAAATGGGAAAAAGGATAACCAATACAGCAGAAAAACCCCTGGGTGGAAGGAGTGGATGGGGTCAGATGGGATTCATTTTTTTTTCCTCTCTGAGTTGAAATTTATTTTTTATTTTTTATTTTATTATGTTATGTTAATCTGGAGGGTATTACGCTGAGCGAAATAAGTCAATCAGAGAAAAACATGTATCATATGATCTCATTGATATGAGGAATTCTTAATCTCAGGAAACAAACTGAGGGCTTAATTTTTTTTAAAAGATTTTATTTATTTATTTGTCAGAGGGAGAGAGAGAGCACTAGCGGGGGCAGGGGGAGGGGGAGGCAGGGCAGAGGAAGAAGCAGGCTCCGTGCTGAGCAAAGAGCCTGATGTGGGACTCGATCCCAGGACCCCTGGATCATGACCTGAGCCAAAGGCAGATGCTTAACTGACTGAGCCACCCAGGTGTGCCAGGATTCATTTTTATATTTTCTTATATAAAAAATTTTCTTGATGGTGCAGAAACTCTGCACCATTGCATCAGAGCGAGGAAGGATTAATGCGCAACAAAGGTAAAATCGGAATATGTCTCTAGGATCTATATTAAGACTGCATCTTTCTATACATTGCTGTTTGCTGTTTCTGAAATACCCAGCTTCCTCCCTCCATGTACACCTATCTCCCAGTCATACTTCCATATATAGCTCAAACATCATTTCTAGAAAGACTTCCTTGGCATGTGTAGTCTGCTTTAGAAATTTTCCTCGAGCTCCCAGATGCTCCCCATGCAGTGCTCTGTGCCTATTTTGTCCATTAATAGGCATTTACTTGTCTGTCTCTTCCTTTAGATTGCAAGCACTTTGAAGGTAGAAGCTTATCTTAATTGCCTTTGTATCTCACAGCCTCATCCATATGATTGTATTTGTTAAACCAATAGTGACTTCTGCTTATTTGAAATGAATTGTCAAATGCATACGTCCTATGGACACTGTTGAGTGGCAGGACATGGAGATGGTAAGTGATCTCCCTGTTCACAGCAAGAGAATTTCTGCTCTTGGTTTGCTTGATTCACTAACCCTTCTAATCATCTTTGCCCTGTAGCTATAGTTCTCCCTCAACTTGGCTTTATTCCATCTAGGTTTTGTGTAAGTGGCTCCACCTATCTTTTTTCTTCATTCCAAAAGTCACCTTAAGCAACAGATTTTTTACTGCACATTAGGACTTAGTAGAGAAATGCAGAAATGCATAGAACAGGAAAAAACACAAAGTGGGATATTAAAAACCAGGATAAAAACCAGTTTAAAGTCTCAATGGCAATCAGTCCCTATGATAGGGAAATTCTCACTGGATATCTTTCTCATAAGAACACAATATACCACCCTTTGCAGGGACTGCCCTTGCCTTCTCTCTCCCTCAAATTCCTTCTTTACTTTTCTCTCCAGGCCATAAAGTCCTCCCATCAAGGACTGTGGTAGGTAGAATAATGGTCCTCCAAGATGTCTATGTTCTAATCCTCAGAATCTGTGAATATGTTACGTTACATGGCAAAGGGAAACTGAGGCTTCAAATCGGGTGACCTTAAAATAAGAAGAGTATCTCAGATTACCTAGGAAGATCCAATGCGATCACAAGCTTTTTTGAAAGTGAAGAGGATGGTAGTAATGTCTGTGTCAGAGTGATGTAATGTTCAGAAAGACTCCACTGGTCACTGCCGGCTTTGAAGATGGAAGGGGCCACAAGGAATATTGGAGCCCTCTAGAAGTTAGAAAAGGCAAGAGATTGCATTTTCTCCTGGAGTCACCAGAAAGGGGCTCAGCACTCCTAACATCTTGACTTTAATCCCCTGAGACCTGTGTTGGATTTCCAATTTACAGAACTGTAAGACAATAAATTTGTTTAAACCATTAAGTGTGTCACAATTCATTACAGTAGCAAGTAGAACACTAATACAAAAACCAAGACAACAAATCCAAGTTCACTTTGATGTGGAATATCTTAAATCTTTCACTCAAAATCTGCTCCAGCCTGAGCTCTGGGACCTTCTTTTGCCAAATTAAAAAGAACATTAACAAACTTCCCTTTACAAAATAGCTAGCTATCCTTATGATGAGTGGAAAAGAGCCCTCTCCTGCTCAAGTTCTCTTACCATATTTATGAAAACATTTTTTATTTCTGTCACAAATACCTTGTCCAACGAATGATTCTAGAAATAATATCTTTTTTCCAGGAAGATGTTAAAATATGTTTGTGTATACTACACTGTGCATTTTAAATAGGATTATATAAATGATGTACCTATTGAAGGGAAGGAAGTAAAGTTTGATGAATAAGAATTTTTTAAAATGGGGACGCCTGGGTGGCTCAGTCGTTAAGTGTCTGCCTTCGGCTCAGGTCATGATCCCAGGGTCCTGGGATCGAGTCCCACATCAGACTCCCTGCTTAGCGGGAAGCCTGCTTCTCCCTCTGCCTGACGCTCCTCCTGCTTGTGTTCTCTCTCTCTCTCTCTCTGACAAATAAATAAAATCTTTAAAAAAAAAAGAATTTTTTAAAATGTTGATTCTCCAAACTCTTCCAAGTTGACTCTTACAACTCAGCATTAAATACCTACATGTTGAAAGGGCAGAACATTATCTTTAATTCAACATCATATGACTAAACTGGATGTGAATAAAGTTCTGAGGCAAGCTTTCTCAGACTTTAATGTGCAAACAAATCATATGGGGATCTTATTAAAATGCAGACTCTAACTCAGTAGGTTTGGGTGGGGCTGATTCTAAGATCATAACTTGTTAATACACTTCTATATGATGATGATGCCCTTGGTCCTTGGACCACATTTCAAGTAGCAAAGTCATAGGGGACCTTAAGGGTCATAGTAGAATCTAATGGTTGAATGCTATGCTTTTATAAATTAAACATAACAAAAGTACATACTCACTAAGTCTTGGTTTGTGTAGCAAAGAGAAAATTCTTTAAAATTATTATTTGGAATTGAAAATCATTTTATGACAAGACCTTAAGATTATGAATTTTATTTGCCATTGCTGATGGTGTTGTTAAACAGTTCTGTTACAATGACTCCAAAATCTTGACAAACTTTGTGTACTTTCCAAGTGTGGACGTCAAGCATATGTTTCCAATTAAGCTTCCACTATCTTATTGTAAGGACTTGTTGATCCGTGTACCAGGAAAAGATAGGATCAGGAGGTCAGATGCCATTAGCTAGCTCCCTTTCCTACGGCTGTCATTGCCTGAGAGGTTCCGAACCTTCAGTAGAAGCCTTGCCTTTGGCAGGGTTCCACATCCAACATGTTGCCAGAACAACAGTGCAACAAATCTGTTCCTATTATCTAGCTATAAAGCATGTCAAAGTCCCCTTGACAATGCCTACAAGGACCCCCCTCCCTCCATGATCTGCCTCTCACCAAGCCGTCCTGTCTCACCTTGTGGCAGTCTCTCTCCTTTGTTTCATCTCCAGCCACACTGCTATTCTTTTTCAGTTCTTTCAATATTCTATTCTCCTTCCCACTGCAGGCCTATGTTTACGCTCTTCTTTCTGTAAATACAACGGTCCCCAAACTCTTCACTTTAATTCCTAATCATTTTCCCATTCTCTACTCAAAAGTCACGTTCTCAAGAGCCTTCTTTGGCTCCTCAGACTAAATCATGTGTCCTTGCCATGCACGCTCAGAGCCTCTTTCTTTCTTTCTTTTTTAAAGATTTTATTTATTTATTTGAGAGAGAGAGAGAGTGAAAGAGAGCAGGAGAGTGGGGTGAGGGGCAGAGGGAGAAGCAGACTCCCTACTGAGCAGGGAGCCCGATGCCACCTGGCTCAATCCCGGGACTCTGGGATCATGACCTGAGCTGAAGGCAGATGCTTAACCGACTGAGCCACCCAGGTGCCCCTCAGAGCTGCTTTAAATGCACTTACCACAGGGCATAATTATATACTTGGATGATTGTCTGATCACTCTTTTTCTCCCTAGATGACTGTATGTTTCATGAGGGCACGTTTATGTCTATTTCCCCTGTACTGTATTCATATTGCCTAGCACAGGAGAAAGCATGATAAATATTGATGAAGGAATGAAGGCAAAGTGCTTTCTTCATGAGCCTAGACAGCTCGCATTAGAACCAGGGACATCTTTTCTAATACAAAAATGGCAGGCTTGGAAATGAAATTTTAAAACAATGCTTTTTTTAATTCATTGGTAACTGATCATTTGTGAGGCTGATCAATTCTTACCCGTATGATATGTTTATTCATTTTTCATTTGTCACTAGGTACTCTGCCAGGGGTTGGAAATACGGATGTGGACCGAGCTGGGCTCCTCTCCTTGGGCAGCTGAGCCCAGTGCATCCCCACTCCTGTTGACTGCTCAAGTGACCTGAGAGAGGTTTATGCACAGTTTTCCTTTGTGTCTGAACTATGATTACAATGGAGAATATGCAGCCAGGACAGGGTTAGAATCTGACTTATGTCATTTCCAGGACAAACATCTGTGTGGACCGCCTGCTCTATGTTTAAAACAATAGGATGGAGAAATAGTATTCCACTTTAGTGAAGCATGACATAGCCTTCACCACCTCTTCCTCTCAACTAAGTGTTGTTTGCAAATTCAACAATGATCAGCATCTGTGTTATATAAATGCTTAAAAACTAATATCTACACACTCCACAACGTTAGAGCCATAACATTTCCATTGTAGTTAGATCTGAACACAAAGCAGACATTTTGATGTTTCCCCTGAACTCACAGAACAGATTTTACCTATATATATTTTTAATTTTAAAAGGAATGGAAATATAAACATTAAACAAAACTGAAGTCTTCTATTTTAGTTTTAAAGAAACTCTTTTTCAATATACTGTGAAGAGGCACTTTATGAGAACTTCAGAGTTTCACCAAAACGAACAGCTTCGAGTCAGAAGAAAAATGATACCTACTTTGAAGATTCATTCATAAAACAAATATTTATTGAGTTCCTCTTTTATGGTAGGCATCCTCGCCCGTTCTCCCAGGAACAAATGTTCTTATACTCATGGAGTTGGTTTTTAGGAGGGGAAACTAACAAGGTAATGAATGCTAGTGATAAATATTACGATGACAGCGCAAGGTGTATTGAGATAGTTACAGGAAGGCTGCTCTAGAAAGGAGACACTTGGACTGGGATCCAAATGTTGGGAGGAATGCCTTGCAAAGAGCTGGAGGAAGAGCAGAGGGCACAAGGAATGCAGAAGATGGAAGGCAGAAACCATGTGGGCATATCAGAGAAACAGAAAGAGAGCCAGATGGCCCGAAGCTACAGAGGGAGGTTGTGGCCAGATCATGGAGGTTGGAATTCTAAGTGCAATTGAAAAATCACAGGTGAGTTTTGAGTGGTGTAATGTTTAAAAAATTACTCCGGTGCTACATAGAAAATAAAATTGAGTGAGAGAAGATGGAGAGAGATCAGTGAGGATATTGCATTAGGAAGAGGTGCTGGTAGCTTGAATCAGGGCACTAGCCATGGAACTGGGCTGAAGTTCTTGGAACCAAAATGCAACTCTACACATGAATACTGCAGATGAATCAGAGTTCTTACGCATGAAGGTATTCCATTGGGTAACTGCCGTTCTCCACAGGCCATTTTTTGAAATCACGTTATGGTTGTGGCTAGAGATTTTTAAGTTTGGAATGTATTTTATGAATACAATACTTATCAAACAGTATTTAGAAAACAGATGGTTTTCTAGTTCTTATTTCACCCTATTATCTAAATAATTGTTCAAAGTACTTGTAGACAAGTGCATCTATTTTTCTTACATTAGAGCAGTTAATGCTTCAGTTTACAATAATCACCCATATAATAATGGTTAACCCTTTCATGTGAGGCTTTGCTTAGAGCCTGCTTTACTTTAATGGCCAAAGATATTAAGGTTGTTATTCACCAGAGAATAACACACCGATGCTCTGTCAACTTCTTAAATTAGAATTTATGTAATAGATGAAATTTTACATTGCCGTTGTAGATGGGATTGAATTTATAAGACTATTAAACAAAATCACAAGTACCTTCAGTAACCATAAATGATATTTAAAGAATAGTAATTCCAAATCATATTTTCCACTGAAGTGTAATTCTTCAAAAAATAACTATTTTCATAGGTAATGAATTGCATCCATATTAAGAACCATAACCATACAGTTTCAAATGGTATGATCTATCCATTTTCAAAAATGCCTATGTCAAAATTTCTCCTCTTTTTTAAATAACAAACTCTACATTCCTGAAAAGAACCTCTATTTATCCATTGTTATTTTGGATCTCTGAAAGTGTAACTCACAGAAAACTATAGCTCACAGACACAGAATATTTTAATTAACAATACTGAACAAATACTATTTCTGGTTTGCATTTTTCACATTTGAACCTGAATGAAAACTGTAGCTAATATTTTATAGAATGAGATATTTCTCCCAATTATTTTCTGAATTTTATTATGCACAAAAAAACAGAGTTTTCAAGGAAGGCTCGTCAGTGGGTGGAATAATAAGGGCTGTTCTTTTTCTGTTGCTCTTATGACTAAAAATATGCCTACATGTGCATCTCCATCATCATTATTTTCTGGAGGAGTTTTACTGCATTTTCTATGTTAAAACTCAACATATGCAATGATAATTTTAATTAAAAATAGTTAATAGTATAAAAGAGTTCAAGAACATTAAGAGTCATAGTATTCATATGAATAAAGTAGGGCTAACTTATATTGCCTAGTGTTCAAATATAAGAACAGAATTCAGGGCTTTAAAATATTACTCTAGTCTCCTAATTTTGAATATTCTCAATTAATTTTGTTTGTGATTTGCAGTAATTTGAAACCTATAAATCATAGATTTCATAGCAATCCTAGTATGAAAAGAAAATTTAACTCTGAGAAAGAGCTCCCAAGTGTTTTAGAGAATTAAATGGTGAGATTTGTGCTGAATTAAGTATCTAAGAGACAGAACTATAGCCAAAACGCTTGGAGAAAAAAATTTCCATTTTAAAAGAACATTAGTTATTAATATTATGAGAAACAAATTCTAAACCTTGTTTTTCTGGGTAAATTATATTTTGATATAATTTCAAACTTAGTGAAAAGAACAAGAATCATAGGAATAATTCCCATATATTATTGACCCAGATTGATGAACTGTTTATATTTGGTCCCATTTATTTTATCATTCTCTCTATCATCTATCTATCATCAATCAACTTTTTCTGAACCATTTGTGTGCAAGTTGCAGAAATCTTGCTGCTTGACTCCTAAATACCAGTGTGTATTTCCTAAGAAGAAGGCTATACAATTATTAAAATCAGAAAAATCAAGCCAACTCCTGTGTTACTTGGCATGTCCCCATCCTTCTTTGAGTGCTTCCATACTTTCTGTCCCAAGATGCTCCAAGTCCATCTCATACTTCCCCTGCACCAGCTATGGATTCAATCATATCGCTAAGGAATGTTATACTTTTACAACCAAGATCTGGGCTCTAGGTGGTCACTATATATTTCAATGGTAGTTGACATGAGATGTCATGGGCAATTTAATCAGTTAAATTAAATCGACATGTATTGACTACCAACTAGGTAGAAGAACTGTAGAATATTTGAATAAGAAGGAAATGAAGAATTCAACAGGGTTTACACTCTATGGTTTAATTTAAAGTCAATTGAAAATATTACCTGTTTTCGTATTTGGAAGAGTTGTCTTCTTGTTGTCTTCTCCAAATTTGATCTGTAAGTTAATCAAACATTATCAGAAAGCTAACAGGTGGTTTAAAGATCCAAACCTTTTACAAACAAAACTATAGCAATGAGAAGAAATAGAAAACATGTGATTAATTAGTAGGGTGGAAGAAGATGGTAGAATGTGTTCAAAAAATGGAAAATTTCTAGTATTGACACAGATGTTGGGAAAACCAGAATTCCAATACACTGTTCTGACAGTGTAAATAGTTATTGTGTTAAAGGAAAGTTGGAGAAGCTATCAAGAAAAAATGCCCATGTCCTTTAAAAACAAGTGTAGAATAGGGATATATCTGTTCATGAGCACAAAGAGAAAAGTACAAGTCTATTAATTGCAACAGTGTTGGTCAAAGTGAAATACTAGAAACAACTCAAATGTGCATCAGTAGGGAGTGGATTAAATACAATGGTGTTATGGTTCTGTTACAGATTACTATAGAAGGGAAGAGAGTAAATTAGGTATCAATGTACAGCTATGGAAAGATCTTTAGGACAAGCTAAAATAAAAGGACATGTTGTAGACTATTCCTTTTTATTTCTGTGAAGTAAAATTCCATATATGAAAATGTTAATGCCAAGAAAAAGGTCCGGAAAAATAACTTAATGATTAATTCAGAAGAGGGATGTGAATTTAGGGAGATTGGAGGTTGAATTTCATTGTTTATATCTCTTTAATATCTAAAATTTTTTGACAAGAAAATGTTATGTATTACTTAAACAAAATGATTCTAAGTCATTGGACAAATTGACTTCTAAACCCATAATCTTAACACTAAATTACACCAGAACCTCTGGCCTTTCCCCTTTTAGTTATCTATGGTTGCATAACAAATTCCTTCACAACTTAGTGGCTTAAAGGACTGAAACAAACATTTATCTCACAGTTTCTGTGGATTAGAACCTCAGGCATAGCTCAATTGAATACCTTAGGATAAAGGCTTCTCATGAAGTTGTAGGCCAACTGTTGACAGGGATTGCAGTCTCCTGTGAAGGCTCAACTAGGGGGAAATCTTCTAAGATCCCCCATGACATGAATCTTTCCCCAGGGCTACCCCTAGAGCAAGTGATCCTAGAGATAGTATGATAGAGCAAACAGGATGGAAGCCACGGTCTTTTAAAACTTAATCTTGGAAGCGATACCCATCAGATTGACTAATTCTACTCATTAGAAGCAAGTCATTAAGTCCAACATATACTCAAGGGGAGAGGATTGCATACAGGTGGGTGAATGCCAGGAGGCAGGATTCACATGCGGTCATCTTAGAGGTGGCCTACTACATCCTCCCCTTAGTAAAAATTTCCCTACTCAGAAACAAAAGCCTTCTAAGTTTGTGTATTTTTTAGAGTTTTGGAGAGGAAAGCCCCCTTCTTTTTATTTTTAACACTTCTAGCTATTAAAAATAAAGATATCTAAAAGAAGAGTTAATAACTTTGTAATTTACCTTTCTTATTTACATTATACAACTTAACCCTTTCAGGATGCAAATATATATATATTTTTCTACTTAACAAGCTAATTTCAGAATTTACAAAAAACTATTAGTAGCCTACTATACATGGTATGGTCTAGACTAGGATACAAATGGGAAGTTATGAGACACATACTTTCTTTTAATCCTGTACGATTTTATGTTACTCCTTTTGGAAAATATATAAAAGTCAATGCTTGAGGCCCTTAATGAACATGCAGTTTCAGCTAAATGATCCTCCTGGTAAACTTTCTTGTGACAAGCTCAACGTTATTCAATATAGAATGCGTTAAGTGATGTGGGATTCTAAATGTTTTTTCTATTATACAAAATACTATAGACAGCCTTATTTTAAACTTAGGCTAAAATTCTGCAAAACAGAACATAAAATTCAGCAGAACAGATAGAACAGAATATATATATACATTCATAAAACAAATATTTAAAAAAAAATCTTGAAAATCAAGCCCCAGGAAAAATGCTCTGAGCCTTACTGATGGCTATTCACAATAATGAAACTGTCTTGATAAGTATACACATTTACTGTCATAAGGAAGCTTATTCCCTATTCCTGATGTTTCTCTTATGTGGAGGGAGCAGTACTAACATGACACTTGAGTTGTTTCCTTTCTCCTTCTCTCTCTTTAATTTTCTGGTGGGTTCGTGGAGCCTCCAGCCTAAGCTGCAGAAAGGACATATTTGCTCTGCTCCTCCATGCTATTTGTTCTTCTGGGGCAAGCAATCACATGAAGAGATCCGTGACTGTCTAACGCTATCTGCTACTGAAAAGGTTAAATAAATGTGATGTAAATGTGATTTCAGTGTTTCAGGTGACCATGCTCATCTGCCTTCGGATAAATCAGATTCTCCAAAGTGAGCTTTAGCATCAATAAAAGTGATATCTTGCTCACCATCTGTCATCTCTTTAGATTTCTTTTTCCATTGGTTCAGAGCTCATGTGGAAAACAAATGTGTTATGTTGGTAGCTCCCTGTTATGGGTTGAATTGTGTCCCCCCCAAAAGATATGCTGAAGTCCTAACTCCCAGTACCTCAGAATGTGACCGTATTCAGCAGCTGGGTCATTGCAGATTTACTTAGGTCTAAGTTAAAACAAAACCATACTGGAGTATGATTAATCCCATATGAAATGAAGAGAAGAGATACACAGGGAAGATGGCCATGTGAAGATGGGGCAGATTGGAGTTATGCTGCCACATAGCAAGCAATAGCCAGGGCCACCAGAATCCGGAAGAGGCAAAGAAGAGTCTTCCTCTAGAGGCTTCAGAGGGAGCAAGGTTCCACAAACACCTTGATTTCAGAGCCTCAAGGCTGTGAAGGAACAATTTTCTATCAGTTTAAAGTAGCTAATCTGTTGTACTTTGCTATGGCAGCCTTAGGAAACCAAGACACCCTCTTAAAATATCAACAGACATAAAACCAGAATGAATAATCCTGAATTTTACTTTCTCTCCTTCATATCAAGGTGGAAAAAAAATCACTGAAAGTTTTCATTCACGGGGCTCCTGGGTGACTTGGTCAGCTAAGCATCTATCTTTGGCTCAGGTCATGATCACGGGGTCCCGGGATCAAGCCCCATGTTGGATCTCTGCTCAGCGGGGAGTCTGCTTCTCCCTCTCCCTCTCTGTGCCCCTCCCCAGCATTTGTGCTCTCTCTCTTGCTCTGCTCTCTCTTTCTCTCAAATAAACAGATAAAAATCCTAAAGAAGAAAAGTTTTCATTCACTATTGGTGTTGATGAAGCCAGTTTAACCTCAAATTACTTAACTTTTTGTTAGAATATAGACACAGCTCAAAAGAGATCCCTGAAGACCTCATTTAATTCATTAATGATAAATGTTAACTATAATTAATTAACTCTCAAGAAAAGATTTGAGCTCAGTAGTGAATATTTTCATGATCAAATGCTTTTTCCTTTATGCGAATGCATATTGTACATTATGTATTGTGGATCTCTGCACATAAATTGCATTTCAGAAAGTTTTCTTTTCATTAAATGTGCAATTTCAGTACATTAAGATTTTCAATACATAGTTTGTATCTTAATGCATAACTTGGCATTGTTAGATGCATCTGGGTGAAATATTTTTCTCTCTTAATAGAGTGAAGAACAAATGAGCACTAAAGGACCACGTGGTTTTTGAAAGGACTCCATTCAATGCATTCAAGACAACCTCCTATCAGTGGTTAAATCTAACTAGAGATGCAAACGGAAGAAAAAATGCTTCCCATAGAAGATAAAGCATATCCGTGTGTGTGTTAGACAGAAGATCCTTTAGTTGACTGAATTATCATTTTGGGACAGAAAACAAAAAGGGTCATGAGGGAAATATGACTCAGTTTCATTTACTAAAAACGGAAATGGAATCAATTTTTACTTCCTTATGCAGGTACCTCTAGGGGGATCTGTAACACAATTGATACAGAATCACCCTTCTGTGAATGTGTCAATGTTTTGGAGATAAGGGAATAAGCTGGGTGACAAGGGAAGGCATCAATGGATACTCCAAAGGGGAATAATATCTTTTTCTCCAGAAACAAATAAAACTTATTATATTTGCCAAAATATTTTGTCATGCCTTTGATTTAATTTAATCTGGAAGAAACAAAGTAGAACTAGTGAGAGAGAGTTCGACAGCTAAAAATATCTCTAATAAGGAAGCAAGGCCTGAATTTAATTTGATTTAGAGCACTCAATGTTGCTAAGCACTATAATGCAGTAATAAACATATCCCTTCTACAACTGTGTATTGATATAGGTAGGTTAGCATATCAATTATCTATGTTTTAAAAGTAAACTTCTAAGTTGATTATTTGGAGCAAAGGACCTGTTACTTTACTGTAAACATTCTAGTCCCCAGGCTAGCCTACAGAAGCCTATTTAATACATGGCATAGTCAGGATATTATATTTGTAATAAAAATGTAGAAAAAAATGTATAACTGTTCTATGACTATTATGATAAAGCAAGAATGGCTACATCATAGCCAACTCCAATCATGACAGTGAGCATTGAGATCCATAATTTTTTCTTTTTCTTTTCCTTAAAGATTTTTTAAATTCATTTATTTATTTGTTTATTTATTTAGAAAGTATAAGCAGGGGCAGGGAGCAAAAGGAGAGGGAGAAAATCTTAAGCAGACTCTGTGTTGGGCGCCGGGATCCATAATTTAACTTGAAGATGTAAACTATACATACAGACCAACTAAAGTTCAAAATCCTTATGTATGAAAACATCAAAAGTCCCTTAGCTGATGCAACCAACTGCTCACAATACCACTAAGTCTTTAAGACTCCGTAAGTTTGGTTACAAATTCCAGCTAAGAAGCCCTGGGAATGGAGTCTTTCTTACCACATGGCGCCACGTAAAATATCTGAATGCTACAGAGTATAAAGATAAATGTAATGTAAATCCCAAAGTCCAGTAACTCAGGAATAAATATTAACTCTATAATAGTCTTCTGATGAGAAAATACATGAATTATTATAGTTTTTTTTCTCCCAGAATATTTTTCTGTGAAGGTAAGATGTTTTCAACTTATAAATTATTTTGAAATTCCTTTTTTTTTTTTTTTTAAAGATTTTATGTATTGGGCTCCTGGGTGGCTCAGTTGGTTAAGCGACTGCCTTTGGCTCAGGTCATGATCCCGGGGTCCTGGGATCGAGTCCCACATTGGGCTCCTTGCTCAACGGGAGTCTGCTTCTCCCTCTCCCTCTGCCTGCCACTTCCCCCTGCTTGTGCTCTCTCTCTGTCAAATAAATAAATAAAATCTTAAAAATTTTATTTATTTATTTGACAGAGAGAGAGCACAAGCCGGGGGAGGGGCAGAGGCAGAGGGAGAAGGTGTGCCATCCCAGCACCCTGGGATCACCACCAGAGCCAAAGGCAGATGTTTAACTGACTGAGCCACTCAGGCGCCCCTGAAATTCCTTCTGGCATAATTATCCAATTCCATCCTAAGAGGGTTTTTTTTTTTTTTTAAGATTTTATTTATTTATTTGACAGAGAGAGAAAGAGAGAGTACAAGCAGAGGGAGAGAGAGAAGCAAGCTTCCTGCTGAGCAGGGAGCCCAATGCGGGGCTTGATCCCAGGACTCTGGGATCATGACCTGAGCCGAAGACAGACGCTTAATGACTGAGCCACCCAGGCGCCCCCTAAGAGGTTTTTAAATCTTTGTCATTTCTCCATGGTGATATAGGTATTTCTTTTAAAAAAAAAATCTATACAGCATTCCCCACTGCTTACACAAGTAGACAGACATACAAATTCAATCTTCTGTAAATTTCCTCTTGAGGTATGTCATGCAATTTCAGAGACGTGGAAAGCTAGATATAGCTACTAGATAGTATAAGTAAAAGTTTTCCATGGTTCTCTTATAAGAACCTCCGTTTGTATCTCCTCATCTGGTAGCAAGCCGGGAATGGTGCTGGGTGAGGGTGAGGAGGTAAGATACACATCTGGCAGACATAACTGCGGCTGCCCTTACTTCCACTTCCCCACCCCTCCATCACCACCACTGATAGAAAGGGAAGGATTGAAAGATCCACTACTCACTGGAATGGAGTGTTGGATTCTGGATAATGAGTTCTCCCAAGAATTTGGGAGAAAAGAGGGGGAGGTGGCAGTCGCTAAGCTAAGTTTGAACTGTGCAAGACTTTGTAAGTACCTATGCAGGAAGACTCACTTTTCAGTGCATTCATTTTGGTACTATTTGAACTCTTAAAAATGAACATGTATTATTCACTTATTTTTATTTTTAAAATATTTATTTATTTATTTTAGGGAGAGAGAGAGAGCATGAGCGGGAGGGGCAGAGGGAGAGGGAGAGAGAATCTCAAGCACACTCTGAGCTGAGCTTGGAGCCCGACTCCCGGCCTGATCTCCCCACCCTGAGATCATGACCTGAGCCAAAACCAAGAGTCAGATGCTTAACCGACTGTGCCACTCAGGTATTGCGAACATGTATTATATAAAAGTCATTTACTAACGCATAAATTTCAATGATCTTTCAAGCATCTTTCTAATCATGATTAATAAAGCACAATGATACAACAGGATGATATATTTTCAATGACAGAAGTACCTATAGTTTTTAAAATCATTTTATTTTATTTGTTTTTTCATTATGATAAGTGTACTCTTTAATCCCCAGCCCCTATTTTCCCCACCCCCCCACCAACCTCTCCTCCGGTAATCATCAGTTTGTTCTCTATAGTTAAGAGTCTATTCAGGGCGTCTGGGTGGCTCAGTCGTTTCGCATCTGCCTTCGGCTCAGGTCATGATCCCAGGGTCCTGGGATCGAGCCCCACATCGAGCCCCACATCGAGCCCCACATCGGGCTCCCTGCTCAGCGGGAAGCCTGCTTCTCCCTCTCGCACTCCCCCTGCTTGTGTTCCTGCTCTCGCTATCTCTCTCTCTGTCAAATAAATAAAATCTTAAAAAAAAAAAAAAAAAGAGTCTATTTCTTGGTTTCTCTCTCTTCCTCTTTTTTCCTCTGCTCGTTTGTGTTTGGGTTTTGTTTGTTCTTCTTTTTCTAGCTCCTTTTGGTGGAGGTTAGGTTGTTTACTCAAGATTTTTCTTGCTTCTTGAGGTAGACCTGTACTGCAATAAACTTCCCTGTCAGACCCACTTTTGCTGGGGCACCTGGATAGCTCAGTCATTAAGCGTCTGCCTTTGGCCCAGGTCATGATCCCAGGGTCCTGGGATTGAGCCCTGCATCAGGCTCCCTGCTCAGTGGGAAGCCTGCTTCTCCCTCTCCCACTCCCCCTGCTTGTGTTCCCTTTCTGGCTGTGTCTCTTTCTGTCAAATAAATAAATAAAATCTTAAAAAAAAAAAAAAAAAGAACCACTTTTGCTGTATCCCAAAGATTTTGGACTGTTGTATTTTCATTTTCATTTGTTTTCATGTAATTTTTTATTTCTTCTTTGATTTCTTTGTTGACACATTCATTGTTTAATAGCATCTTATTTAGCCAGAAGTGCCTGTAGTTTTTTTTTTTTTTTAAGATTTTATTTATTTGAGAGAGAGAGAATGAGAGACAGAGAGCATGAGAGAAAGGAGGGTCAGAGGGAGAAGCAGACTCCCCGCTGAGCAGGGAGCCCAATGCGGGACTCGATCCCGGGACTCCAGGATCATGACCTGAGCCGAAGGCAGTCGCTTAACCAACTGAGCCACCCAGGCGCCCCAGAAGTGCCTGTAGTTTTAAATTTAGTTTCACTTAAAAATGTTTTAGAAAATTATTGGTCTTTATGCAAATGAATGTGTATAACCCAATAAAGAACTGATACCCCTGAAAGCACTTAATAGTTTGCTTTTGTTCATGAAACATCATTACTGCTACATCTCAAAGCTATTATATGTGTCTATGGAACATTTGTGTCTTCCTCAAATGTAGTAGCAAACTTTACATTTTCCATTACAGTTAAATGGCCCATTATAAACAAGGCCATGATTTTAAAGTTGCTGCAGGTAAGTTTACTATTAATCTCGTAAAACTTGGTCTCAGTCATTTTGTCAACATAGCTAAAACCCAAGAAACTTTCTTTATTGAAAATATTTTTGAGGTTTTCTACTCAGAGCTTAAACTAATTCACAGGTATTCTTTTGTCCTGTAAGTTGTCCACTTACCTGTTAAGTAAACTGAGAGGGGGGCGCCTGAGTGGCTCAGTTGGTCGAGCAGCCGACTCTTGATTTTTGCCTCAGGTCATGATCTCAGGGTCCTGAGATCAAGCCCTGCATCAGGCTCTGTGCTCACTGGGGAGTCTGCTTGAGGATTCTCTCTCTCCCTCTCCCTCTGCCCCTTCCACTGTTCATGCTCTCACTCTCTCTAAAATAAATAAATCATTGACAGAAGTTAAAAAAAAATAAACTGAGAGGATATGGTTCTGATTCACAAGGTTGGTTTTCATTATTCCTATTATTTTAAGTTTGTATAAAAAAGAAGGGTGAAAATATTTTGTCCTCATCTTTTACTCTAAATTCTACCTGTAAAAATTTTGTTTTTGTCCTCAGATTAATCTCATCAACCCTTCTTTCAAGTAAGAACTATTTTCTACCCACTGTCATTTTTACATATAGATTTCACATGTACACTGTGTTCTTTAATCGGTTTAAAATGTCCTAACAATTTTTTATTGATAGTTTTACCACAAAATCATATTTCTTCCAAAATTCTAATTTCAAATGCATTCCACTTAGAAGTCTTCAGGGTTTCCTAGAATTTTTATCCAAATAGAAGTCCTTAACTGCCATTTTTCCTCATAATTGAATTTTTGTTGGCAGAACACTGAGTACAGGGAAGTGCTACTTATTTATATCAGTAGCTATAACCGGTGAAAAACATGCTGTTCTGGCAAAGTATTTATTAATTAAATATTACTTTGTTTTTTCTATCAACTTACGTATTTCAATATAGGCATAATTAACATCCTCATCATATTCAGATTTAATATTTAATATCCAATGATCAAAATCTTGTGAAATGTCTATGACTGGAGAAAATTTTTCATGACACCAATTATTATGTTTATTTAACGTGTTTATTTTGGAGGGCATTTGTTGGATGCCTTCCCAGCAACCATTCTCCATGGTCTCGGGGTTTTTTGTTTTTTTGTTTTTTGTTTTTTGGGGGGTATTGAAGGGTGGAGAGGTGGATCCATATATTTCCACCACGGTATTATAACAAGAGTCATATTTAGAATGAAACCAGCTTGGCAGAAGGCAGGCTGGCAAGACAAAGAAATTGGATCCTAGTGAAGCTAAGGCTGAAGAGGCCTATCTTTGGGTTTGGGATTTCATGAGCCAACACATCCTCTTTAATTGTGAAGTCACGTTAAGTTGGATTTTCTATTATTTGCAAGCAAGGTATTCTAACTGATATGAGCGCTCATGGTAGGAACACCTTCCTGTGTTATGGTCTTTCATCTCAACTTGTCCTGTGGAATCCGAGGCTTTGGTTCCAGTTGTTTCTATGCTTCCTTTAGAGTACTATTTCCATCTTACATGGGAAAGAGTTTTTCCCTGAATTTTAGCCAATTTGACTTCTCTTTTACTATTTTATGTATATTTCTCCTTAAAGTTCTCAAAAAGGATTTGGCATTATTTATACTTTTACTTTTTAAAATGTAAATCATGTCAAAATGCTCTGGAACGCAGAAAACTCTGGTAAATAATTTTATGGACTTTCTTAAACTTAAAATAATTGGGTGTGTTTAATATAGCAATGTGTGAAATTCTGAGCTTAATTTCAAACAGATGCAGTAAGCATTGAAAAAATACGCATAATTCTTATAAATAGTCACCTACTTGTTACTTGACACTATTTATTCAATAAGTTAATATGTCTACCATGAACACTACGTTTAACAGTAAGTTGGCTGAAAACATGAAAACCTAACTGAACTTGAATAAACATCTCTAAACAGAATACAACAATAAAAAGTAATCTAAGAAATGGAAGTTTTCAAGAAATAACAAATGTTGGCAAGGATGTGGAAAAAAAGGAACACTTGTGTACTGTTGGTGGGCATGTAAACTGGTATAGTCACTATGGAAATAGTATAAAGTTTCTCAAAAAACTAAACATAGAACTACCATATGATCCACCAATGCTACTGGAGAAAACAAAACACTACCTTGAAAAGATATCTGCACCCCCATGTTCACTGCAGCATTATTTACAATAGCCAAGATGTGGAAACAATGTAAGTGTCCGTTAATAGATGACTGGAATATTATGGAATATTATTCAGCCATAAAAATGAAGGAAATCTTGCCATTTGCAATAGCATGGATGCATCTTGAAGGCATTATGCAAAGTTTAAAAAATCAGAGAAAAAAGACACCATATGATCTCATGTATATGTGAAATTTTTTAAAAAGGGCAAAAAAAAAAAAAAAAAGCCCTAACAACATAAAACTCCCAAGTTCATAGATACAGAGAATAGATTGGTGGTTGCCAGAGGCTGGGGTTGAAGGGTGGACAAAATGGGTGAAGGGGGTCCAAGGGTACAAATCTCCAGCTATAAAATAAATACGTCATAGAATGTAATATATATCATGATGATATAGTTAACAAAACTGTATTGCATATTTGAAAGTTGCTAAGAGAGTAGATCTTAAACTTCTCATCACAAGAAAAAACTTTTGTAATGATCTATGGTGATGGATGTTAACTAGACTTCTGAGGTGATCATTTTGCAATATAAACAAGTATCGAATTGTTACTTTGTATACCTGAAGCTAACATAATATTGTATGTCAATTATAGTTCAATAAAAAATTGAAGTTTTAATACAAATATTCTTTAGAAGTTCAAGCTTTATTTTGATCTTTTGTCTTTACTGGTAAATTTTGATGCAGACTCTTATTAGGAAATCTTGTTATTTATATTGGTATTAGCTGTACACTGACTGACTAAACATTTGATGAAATATTCCATTATTTCACACATTAGTACCCTTGATTAAGATGGTAGCCAAACTCTTAGAATGTTTGTGAAAAGCAACAGAATTTGTTTTGACATTATTTTCATATAAATCAAAGTATCTGGTAAAGAAACCGTAATTAGCCACTGTGAAAATGTGAAATGATTGAAGTACAGTAAAAAGTGCATATTGTAAATCATGCAAAGGTATGTGCCCCATGAATAAGCACGTTCCTACTGGTTGTTAGGCAGAACATCAGGCTGCTAGAGACCATGAAGGGTATGCCATCAAAACTTGAATTATATCAGGGCAGAGCTGAAATTCCAGGGTAACACATTGTTTCATCTGTATGGATCATTACCGTAATGAAACACATATTAATGCCTGGGTCACTCCAGCCCTTCCACTAGACTGCCGGACCCTCTAGGGCCCTTTTCCAACACTCTGCCTTGTGTCTGCTTGCTCTGGTCATTGCCCATCTGTATCAGTCGTTCAACATTTTTATACCATGGATCAAAGTGCCATCAGCATTTTTAGTTTGGTATTCTACTGATTTTTTCAATGACATTTTCACATTTCACTTAGCTGATTTTTTTTTTGTACTTTTGACAGTTCTTCCATATTACCAATATAAAAATTGTTTTGTCCCTCTCTGGGGAAAGGTGTGGGGAGGCGTGTGTGTCAAGCCTTTCTCCCCAAACACTCCCCCAACAATGCTAACCTGTTTCCTGTAACTGGGACTAGTGAGAGGTGTCTCAAAACATTCTGACACTCATCACACAAACAGGTAAAGTCACTGGCTTGGGATTGCAGTTGAGCAATTCTGCCCTTTTTATAAACAGTTACTGATTCCTTCTTTGGAAAGGGTTCTGTTACAGCTGCCTTGGGAATGAAATCACGAGCTATGCACTCACAGCAGGAGCTAGGGCTATTCCTTCCCTCTGACTTTCCAGTGACCGTAGAAACTTCAGTTCTTTACTTCTCCTCAAACTTCTCAAAATTCTGTCTTACTCCACTCTTTTCTCCCTTTTCTGCCCCCACTTCCCCATTCCCTTCCCAGACCCTCCTAGCCACTAAGGGCTTCTAAGGTTAAATGAATGGGGAGAAAAATGGAAAAAGTAAGGAAGATGTGCTCGGTTAGATCTGTGGAAGTGTATTCCTCAGACTTCACATTTTACTGAAATTGAATTCTTCAGCATACATCTGCCGACTCTCCTCATCTGATTCAGATTCACATGTCTTACTGGTTGGGATCTCTTACTTATTACCACGTAAAGGAGCCACATTCCCCCCCTTGGAAAATGTCATGATTCTAAGCAAATCTAACATTTCCAAAAAGTAATTTATAAATGAATCTTATTGGTATTCTCTGGGCTGGTCATGGTATGAATTTATAGGTTACATTATACTATTTGGCTTGGGCAAATATTCAAATTCTGTTTGCATTCTTTAAATACACAAGGACTACATAGCCATTTAATTTTGATATAGTCTTTATATACTTTTCTAAATATTTTACAGTGTTTCAAAACTACTTCTGCCATTTAAAACTACTGTAAAGGGAATATTTCCCATATATCAGGATTTTTGATACACAACCACTTCTTTGGACAATCAATTTGGGGCAATCCATTTCTTTGATTCAATAAAGGTACTCTCTTATTCAATTTCAGAACATCAGTTCTTCATATTTATTACAGAGGTATATATCATTTTTCACCAGATGATCTTTCTCCTTTAAATTTAAAAAATACAGGCAGTTCATAACTTGAGTGGGTGTGGCGGGAGTGATAGCAAAAAGTGAGGTTTCATAGTTAAGCCAAGTGCATGAGGCACGATGGTGACGCGGTATAATCTACAGTGTGATCACCATAAGAGTGCCTTCTGCGCCCATCTAGGTTTTCAAGGCTGTCAGGGATAGCAGTACTGGAGACTATAAGTCATCTACTAAGAATGTCTTGGCTGACGTCCGTTTCTGAACAGGGAAGTCAAGAGAGGAGATTGCTGAGCTTGGGAGAACACAAGAGTTATTCCTGAAAGGGATCAGAATATATCTTGGGGAGAAAAAGTGAGCAATTAGGAAACAGACGTGGAGATGCTCTGGAGATGACAGAGGCTACTGGGGTGACTGGAACTAAGAACTATGAAATCTGTTGAGCTAGAATTTTGAGTGAAGCAATTTAGCATTCTGTAGGCCTGAGATTCCAAAACAGTAGCAGCTAATCCCCATTCAATCCCCTTGAAATTTCATCTCGGCTTGATCTGCACTCTATTCTCAACTGCTTTCCATCAACAGTTGACGTAGGAAGCTATAAATTATCCTTGGGTATTAGGTTTGTACTTATGTACAGTATTTGCTTATTTCTTCAACACGTTTTACCTCCTCAAACTGGAGTTCAATTCAGTACCAGGATATCAATACCATGACGCAGAGCACAGTGTGCCATGGTTCAGAGGTGACATCTGAAAGGTCATTTGAAGAATAGCATTATTAGTTCCAGTATATTCATGAAGGAAATAAATGATGGGCTAATTATATCTTATTTGGATAATAATTCACAACCAAGTTGACATGCTTTTAAAAATCACATTATCTGAACCAGAGCTGTTTATATGAGTGTGTGTGTGTGGTTTTTCAAGGTCCCAGAAAGAAAAAATGTGTTATCCTACCTCTAGTTTATTGGCACAAAAAAAATAAAGTTATCCATGTCTAAGTATGTAAAATAAATTTCAGTGTTTCAACTGTATAGGGTTTCGTTTTCATTTAATAATGAAAAGGAAGAAGAATCTCAAAGAAATAGACACTCAAATTACCATTATCCAGAAATAGCCATTTAATTTTGAAATAGTCTTTATATACTTTCCTTTCCTAAATATTTTACAGTGCTTCAAAACTACTTCTGCCTTTTAAAACTACTATGAAGTGAATATTTCCCATATATCAGGATTTTTGATACACAATCACTTCTTTGGGCAATCAATTTGGGGCAGTCCATTTCTTTGATTCAATAAAGGTACTCTCTTACTCAATTTCAGAACGTCAGTTCTTCATATTTATTACAGAGGTATATATCATTTTTCACCAGCTGGTCTTTCTCCTTTAAATTTTAACTAAATACATCTTTCTTTTTATAGATGTTTGATAATCAAGATACAGATAATGGCCTTACTCAGCAAAGCCCAGTGGAGGCAGAGTGGCACCAATGGGGAGGAGTTCAAAAGCAAATCTGGGGCACGAAGTTACTTCTCCCAGCACTTTATTCCACCTATAATTTAGACATGGAACAATTTCACATGGTACATTTCCTCCTCTGTTAAATGGTTACAGCACTTTCTATCTCGATGGGTTTTTTATGAGGAGCGCATACCACTCTGACCGTGAAAACACTTTGTAAATATATTGAATATGGTTAATTGGTGTAAAATTAATATCCATCCTCGTTTTTTTCTAGTGGGCCTTTCTGCATTGCAGAGACTGGAAGACCACCCAGGCTCTCTGGCATCTACGGTTCTAGGTTTAAAATAGGCTTCCCCAACACAGTTGCCAGAGCCCAGGAAGGTGGAAGCGAGTTGGAGACATCTCCTGCTTGATTTATGCCACGCTCTGCTGAAAGGCACCCTTGAGAAGCAGAATTAATGGTGTCAGGAGGAAATTTCCCTGAAGGAGGCAGCTGGCCCCCGGGGGCCAATGTTCCAAAGCGCCAATTTTGTGGAAGCTGTGGGCTTTGATCTGACAGTGACATTTTTATCCTTGGAACATAGTAGTGGTGGCATTTTTTTTTAATTCAGTAGTTTCATCAGTGATTCCTAATTCCCTGACTTTCTGATTCAGACAGAGGTCAGATCTAGAGGCCCAGATCAATCCACACATCCAGTTCTTCCAAGGGTTTTATAGAATTATTTGATTTGATTCTTTTCCTGCTTAAAGCAGTTAGAGTGATTCTAATTCTTGAACAGAACCCTGTCTCATACCTTCAATTATGAAGCAATACCAAAATGCTGGGCATCCAATGACTGACTGAATGTTTCTATTTTCTTTTGAGTCTTTCAGCCCACTTATCCATAAACTAAGTTGTAGAATTGAGATTCTGATGTATTCCGTGATTTTTCCCCTGGTTCCGTATTATGATTCATAAAAGCCTCCTTGCTCAATTTTTTAAATTATTTATTAATTATATCAGCAAGCTCTCTCTCTCTCCTCATCACCCACATTTGGACTCCCAACTTTTTCTGTTTAAGAAGTTGTATTGAATTTCCTTCTTGTTTGGGAGTCACCGAGACTTTGCTCTTAATGATGTACAGAATAATTCTCATTTCTAGGCTATCGTCGTAATTTCCTTCCCACATTCATGTTAGTAAATCCAAGGAATAAAATAGAACAGTTTCTAAATTATTTTTGACATTCAATGAGACTGACCCTTTTTCAGCCTCTACCCTCTTAACAGGGTAAGAATTCTCAGATGACAACCCACAAGGACAATGAAGACAGGGAAGCATCTCATTTGTGAGCTGGTTTGAAAGACACATTTACCAGCATGGATAAATGAAGCACAGCACTAACCAAAATAGATTATTTAGAGTATTAGTCACTTCACAAATACAAAAGACCCATGGATAATTTAAGCTGGATGTATTTCAAAACACCTTGGCATGCTGCTGGTCATTAGGATATGGCTGGTGGTTATGTCAATATGTATCATTTACTAAGGAAGAATTCATCAACATTGCCATTCTGTATGCTCAATAAACCATCAGATGGTGTATGACAATTTCTTCAAGGTGACATAGAAAAATCCCATTGAATCCCTCCTTGTTTCCTTCAACACTAATATATTAGAACAAGGTTTCCTTTGCAAATTTAAAGGAAAACAAGATATTTGATCAGCTTTAGTGCACAGAAACAAGTGAATGTTCAGGACACATCCAAATTCGCCTAGATGATTTTGTGTGAAATGTATTGAAAAATCATAGACCAGAGTTCTCAATGCAGAAAAAAAGATTAATGTAGAAGAAAAACTTGCTGATTATCATGCTGTAACCTGGCATGTTTCTGGTATGTTCCTTAACCCAGAAATCATATGAGATCAGCTGAGTTGAAGATAAGCTGAAGAAAGAGTGTAAGTACTCTTTCTCCAGAGCAAGTTAGCACAGCATGCACAGAGTGGCTACAATATTTGTATTTTGAGGGTTTAATTTGAGAAATGCTGAAATACTGGTATTACTACCAGTTTTTTATTCAGAACTGTGATGTTAAGGTATTAAATTAATAAAATTACCATACTACAACTGTAATACATTTTATGTACAAGCTTATAAAGTATCTGTAGGTAGATATTTACTTTTGATAAAACATTTTTACAGGTACTATGTAACATAGGTTAAATTTGACAGCGACACAATCAATAGACACTTATAATTCTAATATAAATGATTAGCAGGTAGAATTAATAGAGGTTAATTTTAATTAAAAATAAAGTCAACACCACATAAAATGAGGAAAATGATATATTAAAAATGGAATATTATTGACTTTTCAAATCAACATGGATCAATTGTGTCATAGTTGAATAATAAGCATGTTTTTGTGAAAAAAATTTCCAGCTGCTGATAAAAATCTTTTTCTGATTTTAACTAGTTAGGGGTGGGGGTGGTATATTGAGTTTGCTTTTAGCCAATCAAAATGCTTCCTTCTGTCACCATCTTCAACAATCCAGTATCTCATTTGGTAACTTTATGAAGTGCTTTTTGAACAAATTTTTGTTTTTGAAAATGGTGTAACATTTTATTGGTGTCAAGCTGAGGTGTTTTGTTTTTGTTTTTATTTTTTTCCAGTAAAGTATTTTCATCTTGCTATCTCCTTTAGTTTCATTATTCATTGATGGATATTTTTTTGTACTTCCATGTTCACATTTATATTCCACTTGTTCTGAAAGTCTTTGGACCAGAAAAGGATTTTTCTTGCATCTGACTCTGGATAATGCCAGGATATTGTTGCTAATTGAGATTTACTCTGGTACTGATCTGTCCAGGCATGCAGATTGCTCCATGGTTTGCCCTCCTTCTCCTCCTCCCCCCTTCCCTTCTTCTCTTTCTCCTTATTGCATCTTCTTCTTCTTTCCCATCCCCCTCCCTCCCCTTCTCCTTCTTCTTCTTTCTTCTTCTTCTTCTTCTTCTTCTTCTTCTTCTTCTTCTTCTTCTTCTCTTCCTCCTTTTCCATCTCCTCCTTCCTCTTCTTAACACATTAAGTCCTTGACTTAAAATGAGTCTCCAAAACATAAATTTTTAAAACCTAGAAATGATAATATTCCAACGACAAAATGGTTGGTGTTTTCTTTTTTTCTTTTTTTAAGATTTTATTTATTTATTTGACAGAGAGAGAGACAGTGCGACAGGGAACACAAGCAGGGGTAGTGGGAGAGGGAGAAGCAGACTCCCGCTGAGCAGGGAACCTGATGCGGGGCTCGATCCCAGGACCCTGGGATCATGACCTGAGCCGAAGGCAGACACTTAACGACTGAGCCACCCAGGCGCCCCATGGTTGGTGTTTTAGTATTTAAAGTAGTGCTATCTGCTAGGGAACTAAAAACCAGAATTGTAAGCACTATGTGTGTAAGTAACACCAGTGAAAAAGAATTGTTGGAGAGATTAAGTTAAAAGGATTTTAAAAACTAGAGGGATCAAAGAAAAATAATAATAAAACAACGATAAGCCTTGATAACTTACCCTTCTTTGTGGTGGCAGCAATGCAGAATTTAGGGAGAGGTAGAAGGAGGAGGGGTAGAAACAGGGGACTACTTTGGTTTGATTTCTCTAATTATTATGATGTTAATAGCAGTAGCTAATAATTTTGAATGCTTTGTCACTCAGTATTCCAGAAATGCTACAACATACTCTAAACAGATTATTTAATTTAATCCTTTTGACAATCTTAAGAAAGCAAATACTGTTGCTAATAACCATTCTACTGAGGCTTTAAAATGTGAAGAAATTTGCCCAAGGTCACACTGCTCAAAACTCATGTAATTGGGGAAAAGAAACAACAGCTTTGATTGAGGAGCTCACTTATAAACTCTGTTCTAGAACCACACCCCTGTATCTTTATTGTATTGATATTGCAAGTGAAAAGTAAGAAGGGAGGTCTTTTCCTTATCTAGTTAATTTTGACAGCTAGAAACTTATATGCATGTGATCATTCAAAGAAAAAAAAATCCATAGTATCATTGGGAGAATGGTAATGATCTATTTGCAGTAACAGTCCAAACAAAAATCCTATTCTGAGGTGCTAAACTTGAATGTGGCTTAAAAAGAAGCCTCTATGTATTTGGCAAAGGATAGACTCTGCCAATGATGCACATTCCCTACAGCAATTGCCCCCGTAAACTAAACTGTGGGGGCCTGGTGCACATTCATTATCTCAGTTAAGGATAGCAGCTTTGAGACAGTGGAATCATAAGCTCAGGACTGGAATCCAGGGTTGCACTGTATGGGGAAATTAAAAAAAAAAAAATAAGAATGCTGACTAAAGTTCATTCTGCTTCTTCTTATCACCAGGCATCAGCATCTCAAAACAAGGTCAAAACTAAAATCCTCCTGCCAAAAAGAGATCTCGTTAGTCTAAATTCTAAACAATTGCTGGGACAACTATTCGTTTTTTTGTTTTTTTCAACAACATGTATGCAAGCTCAAATTGGCACATTTTTAAAAGTTACTTAACCCTTAATGAACATTATATTCAATATGGAAGTACCTTTGGGAAACTCTTTGCCTCCTCCATACAGGTCCGCACATGCATGGACTCAGGTACAACGTCGTTCTAGCTGTCTGTTTGCAACAGTTCAGTCTCTGGGTGCAGTGCCTCTCTTTAACTTTTGTAGTAGCACAATTCCTGTATTTAAATGTGGATCAAAAGAAACGACTCAGTACGTTGTAAATATGAAGAAATAGAATCTGACTTATTTCAATTCTAACTTTCCGTGTGACCATTTATAGTTTTTTCCTTAAACAGTGGGAAGGATGAACATCAAAGTGTAATATATTTATCTAAGTGTCTATTTCAGTTTATATGAAATATTTTACTAAATCTAAATAATACTAACATTTATTCTTGCTAATTGTTTAAACATTTTAAAGCTCAAGGGCAAATCAAGAAAATAGAAACTTCAATGTTATTATTTATTCTGGTTGCCTTCCTGCCCCAAAATACAATAATGCAACTTAAAGTATTAATGCATTGTCTTTTCTCCCTTTTATACTGTAATTTTTATGCTACTCTAAAAAATTGGCATGTTTGTATGATGTCCCAGAAAAGCAAAACAACTTTGTTGTTTGCATTTCTTTCCTGGCTATCATTATGGGCTTGGGAACCCATTAAAAGAATTCAAAAATTTTATTGAGCACTTATTATATGTAAAATGCTTTATGGAACACTAAGAAACAGGGCTACTCATTCCTTGACAGCCGGAAACTTATATTAACTATATTTACGTTCATCTCCTTAGTAAAATACACCCAAGGAGTACAACATTGCCTTTGTCTTTTTGGAGCCTACAGTGTCATTGGAAATGGTAACTATGTACAAGTAACTAGGACTAAACAAAGTATCTGAATATTGCAGACAGATGCTAGAGAGTTTCAGGAGGAAGAGAGAGAGAGCTCTTATTACCAGGATAATCACAACCTATGTCATGGATGATTACTAAAGCTGCACCTTGAAGAACTCATAAAAAACTTTAGATGAAGGAAAGGCTTTCATGGGGAAAGATTCTGACTTTGGGTGTGGATTTGTTAAATGACAGGAGATCCTTTAGTCTTGGTCATGAATAGGGGGCCTATGGATTTCTTCTGCAAGGTATTTTAAGTGCAAGTGAATTGGATTTTTAGCTAGACCCTGAAAACAGTTTTTGGACACATCTAAAATAGCAAACAATTTATTCATCATTCCTTCACTTAGAAAGTATAGCATATTCTAGAACTTAAGATCAAATGCACAACAATATGGCATAGGGTTTTTTGTTTTTTTGTTTGTTTTTAAAGTGGGCTAAGTTTATTTTATCATTCCCTGTATAAAAATATGCAGAACTTCATTCTCCCTTTGGAAAGGTACTATAAAAAAGAGATCAGAGATTTAGAGGAGAGAAGCCACCTCCAGAGCTGTGGTCATTGCAAACTCTACAGCATGTGAAGTCTCCCAGTGAGAAGAGATGGTAACAAACCGGAGAATGTGGGCAACTTCACATTCTTCTCTTATTTTTAGCTTACATCTCTTTTGAGATCTAGAACAGGGCTTGTGTTGTTAGATCTGATTAACAGTGTATTTAAATTTAAGATTTGTGTAGGGAAGGCTTTTAGCCTATTCTGCCTAAATATGTATATAGTTTTTT
>NC_138369.1:168619820-168687552 GCF_054177405.1 Leptonychotes weddellii | reverse complement strand
TTTTAAAGATTTTATTTATTTATTTGAGACAGAGAGAATGAGAGAGACAGAGAGCACATGAGAGGGGGGAGGGTCAGAGGGAGAAGCAGGCTCCCTGCTGAGCAGGGAGCCCGATGCGGGACTCGATCCCGGGACTCCGGGATCATGACCTGAGCCGAAGGCAGTCGCTTAACCAACTGAGCCACCCAGGCGCCCTATTCAGGTTCAATTCTAGTAAAATAGCCAAGGCGCTGACACCAGAACCATAGGCCCAGTCTGCATCTTTGAAGTTGACCACTTCTACCAAAGCATGCCCCTTCCATATGCCTCTGGACCTACTACTCCCCATAGTCTTATTACAGCCCACTCCTCGAATTGTGAGACTTCACTGAAGGCATTCGAACTTGTGACTTCTGAGAGTTACAATATTAGTTTTTAATAGAAAGTTGTCCCTCTTTCTAACACTAATAATGAAAGCATATTAAAGGAGTCTTGGTAAAGCTACTGATAATGCCCTGATATCTATGTTTACCTAGAGGTCTTGGCAGTGCAAAGAGTTAAGTCACTGACTCCTAAAAACTAATGTATTCCCTCCAGTTTATTTTGGACAATTAAAACCAAAATAGCAACCAACATTCAGAATCTGGGGTCAAAGTATCTAAATAGCCACTGCTGGATCCACTGACATTCAGAAATCAGACAGAATATCTTCTGGTTAATCACAACTAGATCTGCTCCCAGACTTGTGGAATTTGAGACATGCATAGTTATCCTTGCCTATGCATGTCTGTAGGTCACTTCACCCTCTTGGATTCCAGTTTTATCTGTAACAGGGAGATGAAAGTTCCTATCTCACCTGGCTGTTGTGGGACTTAAGTGAGCGAACATGAGCAGATGATTGATGATTATTAGTCACTCAATTAGAAATCATGCTAAATATGTCATTGTAATGCAAACTAAATTATTTTAAAATTCAAATGACTCATTTTGAAACCCAAAATTGATTTAAAACTTGCATTTGTATGATTTAAATGAGATAATATCTCTTTAAACATTATTATAAACTTTTCATAAATTATCTAGTTTTTCTTCCCATGTCGGCACTAGGGTCAATTAGATTTTCATTTGACATTTGGAAAAAAAAAATCAAGGTATGAAAATTTTTCTACTTAGAGTTGAATTTGTGAGATGAAAAATTTGCCTTAGAAAGTCTTCAAAGTCCTTAATTGCTAATTATTTCTTTTGAGACAAATTTTCCATTTTCATTTTCCCCTGCGTTTAAGATTTATTTTCATAAATAATTTTGTGGTTAGTTTGCTTTGAATGTATTTCAGGTGTTCCACAATTTATATACGGAAAAACTGAAGTGGTCTCATGTCTAGTTAATATCTGATTTCCAGAAAATCTAATGATGAAGTCTTCCCTGATTTGACATCTATAAATTTAGACATACCAGTTGAAATGGGGAGACAGATCCAATTATCCAGATAACTTTATATAACTCCTTCCCTATCCTTCAGAAGTATCAAAAACATACTTTTGCCTAGACTTTGAATATTTTGAACAAAACGCTTTGTGGTCCAAGTCCTTGGATAATTGCATCAATTTAGTGTAGGAGGAAACCTGAGGGAGAAGAAAAGCAAAGAACATGAAGATACACTCCAAAAATAACTTAAAACTTGTAAAATACATTGCTTTACTCTAATACACGGGTCTAGGGAATATCAATTCTTACTACTGCTTGTGGGGAACATTTTAGCAACATGTTCCAAAATGTAAAATGGACATACCCTTTGATTTAAAAAATTCTACTTCAAGACATTCATTCTAGGGCACCTGGTTGGCTCAGTCAGTTGAGCGTCCAATTCTTAATCTTGGCTCAGGTCAGGATCTCAGGGTCATGAGATCATGAGATGGGGTGCCACATTGGGCTCCCTGCTGAGCCTGGAGCCTGCTCAGGGGTTCTCTCTCTCCTTCTCCCTCTGCCTCACTTCCCCCGCCCCCTGCTTGTGCACTCTTTCACTCTCTCTCTTAAAAAAAAAAAAAAAAGACATTTATTCATTTAGTGTATAAACTCTCTTGTATAAAATGATGCTATGCAAAGGTATTCATTATCACATTGTTCATAAAAGCAAAAGATCAGAATCAACCTAATCGTCCATTAATTTGGCTTTGGTTAAGAAATCAGTGACTTGTCTGTGTTTTGCAATGAGAAGCAGTCAGCACTCGTGGAGAGTACAAGCCTGGAGCTGCACGGTTTGGGTTATCGTCTCGGCTCCACCACTCACTGCTGTGTGGACAAATCACTTAGCCCTCGTGTGCTTCCATTTCTGCATCTCTAAAATGGGACCATCATAGCAAATACTTCTATTAACAAGTGCAGTGAGAGCTAAGTATGTGCAGTATTGAGCACGGTGCCAGCTAGAGGAAGCACTTAACAAACATCAGTCGATCGGCCCCCTTGCTCAAAACATTGGTTGCCAATAGACCCAAAGAAATCGTGATCCACCACCAGTCGATGCTATCATAGAGAACACAGCGAAGGGAGCAAGTACTGTATTCTGAGATACAAACACATACATGGTAATGTAGATGACCCTATAATGTAGATTACTTATTTACATGTAGATTAGGGGACGGTTAACTTTACCCAATGACTACATGCTAGAAGGAAAAACAAAGAACTCAAATATTTATTTTCATAATGGATGCATGATAACGTGGTGATAGTCTATTTGACTTGTGAGCTATTCCCCTTTGGATGGTGGCCCAGGTCCTTAGGAGATGAAAGCTGTGATAAAGAGTAAATCAAAAGTTGGATCACCAATCTTTTTATAGGACACTATGGGGGTGAGTCAATATTGCCATTATCGTACGTTATGATGCTGAGGGGGAAAGAATATTTTGCCCCAAAGGTCATAATATCACATGGATAAGAGAAAAATATTTTCCAGAGATAATGAAAATCTGCAGATGGTGGTGACAGCTGTGTTTTGGGCATCCCAGGGCAGCATCAGGTCTCAGAAACGTAAGAAGTCATCACTTGGGGGTGACTGACAAAGTGACCTTTGGTGAGATAGTCCAGAGGGACTTGGAAGAGAAAAGTAAGTGATATATTCAAGAATCTTTCTATAATCCACTTGGACCAGATATTTGAGAAATCTAACTTGAACAAAACAGTTGTTAAATACATTACATGAAAAACATGTCCAAATCCTAGGGTGCCTGGGTGGCTCAGATGGTTAAGCGTCTGCCTTCGGCTCAGGTCATGATCTCAGGGTCCTGGGATCGAGTCCTGCATCGGGCTCCCTGCTCCTTGGGAGCCTGCTTCTCCCTCTGCCTCTCTCTCTGTCTCGCTGTCTCTCATGAATGAATAAATAAAATCTTTAAAAAAAAAAAAAGAAAAAAAAGAAAAACATGTCCAAATCCTTTGCTTCAATTTCTGAAACACCAGGAAAAGGTAAGATGGCACCAACCCAGGTAGGTCCTTGCCCATGTGTCCTGAGATTCTCACTCCAGACGCAGAGCATATTTTATTTCTCTAACATTTTTGAAGTTTTATACTTGGATTTTTGGAACTGACTTTGTTTGGCAACAGTTATTTTGCCTAGTGGAATATGGGAAAGGTTTATTGATGACATGAGAAAAATGAAGAACAGTTTTAATTTTATGACTCACAGAACCAAAGATTTCTTTCCTTTCCTTGTACCTGCATAATTAGACTGTCCTATATCTTTAAGGGTAATAAAGATTTGCAAACATTGTACCCCGAAGGCAGGAAAACCAAAACATTAAGCATAGTAGCTGTGAGTGGATGCAAACATCTCCGATAGAGACCTTTGCATTTTTGTGTGTATGGAGAAATTCCTGAAGGAGAAATAGGCACTTGAAATTTTAAAACAGCAGACATTGTTTCTTTCTTGTTTTTCTTTTCTTAAACCGGTCTTACTTGAATGAAAATAAAAACACAGAAACGGAAATGTCAACTTCAGTGAAATGATGAAAGCAGTTAGTCCCGAAACTTAGTATATATGTATGAAGTCGGGCGACTAGGGGAAGGGAAATTTTCATCAGAGTAAAAGAGGGCAGCAAGAAATAAAGACGGCATTCTGCAAAATCATTAGTTGTTTTTAGAAAAGAGAAAGAGGAACTAAGGCAGTGTCTGCTCTTTTAAAATTGAAAGTCTCCATTTGTCTTGAGGAGCTTCTATCCACAAAAAGTTTAGTGGTTTCTGCTGTTAATATTTGCATTTATTCCTGTGATGGGTAATTGCTTTTATTTTGTGAACACAGATGAACATAGACCTTCTTTTGTTTGTATCAACTGATTTGGTTTATACAGGCTGTTGTTGGTAGTGAAGCTTCTGTGAAGCCCATTTGAGAAGATACCATCTTTGGGTCACCCAGGTGGCTCAGTAGGTTAAGCGTCTGACTCTTGGTTTGGACTCAGTTCATGATCTCAGGGTCATGAGATTGAGCCCCACATTGGGCTCTGTGCTCAGCACGGAGTCTGCTTCAGATTCTCTCTCCCTCTCCCTCCTGCTCACACACTCTCTCTCTCAAATAAATAAATTTTAAAAATCTTTAAAAATTTTTTTAAAAAGAAAAGATACCGTCTTTGTGGTTGCTTTAGTGTTTATAGTATAAATCTCTAACATATCATAATCTATTTTAAAGTGATATTATACCACTTTATGTGTAGTATGAAAACTTTATAATAGTGTATTTCCATTTCTCCTCTCCTACCCTTTGCACACTACTGTAATCATACATTTTGTTTTTTCCACTTAATGGAATGCCATACATACTACATTTAGCGGAATAACTTGCAAGTTTTTTTTTAAATGAGGAATCACTTTATGAATTATATGGAATATTTTCCAAAATATACTGTTAAATAAAAAAAGAAAGGTGAAGAACAACATGCTATCCGGACACCGTGTGTGTGTGTACATGTGTGTGTGTATGTGTGTGTGTGTGTGCGTGTGTGTGTATGCACACACAGATACAGTACGTTTATGCTTATAGAGAAAAAGGCCATCTTGGAACTAGATGTAACAGTTCAGTAACTGTTCATAATCACTGTGAGCAGAGGAATGAGGGAACCTGTATTTTTTTGCATTTTATACCCCATTTATGCATCATCTAGTAAAACAAGCAAATCAGTAAATAAGTACATGGTGGTAGAAAGAGAGGGGCTCTACTGGGAGGGTTTGTACTGGGTAAGGAAACATTACTAGAAGTCTCTACCATCAGACACTTGACCGTATCAATATCTGAATCATAAGGACCCTAGGTAAGGAACAGAGGAGGAACGGATAGGGAGTACTGAAGAATGAGTTTGGTTTTATGAATATTACATTTGAAAACATAGCTTTAGAGGTGTGAATTGAGAGCATAAAAGAAAAGGTATGGGTTTGAGATAAATATGCAGAACCAGCAATGTATAGGCATTGGCTGAAACGTGACAGTGAACGACTAAGTGTGCAGTAAGGAAGGAAGAGGCAAAAAGATGGGATTCTGCAGCAGGTAAAAGAAGAGGTGCTGTGTGAAAGAGAAATGAAAAAGAAATCAAATTCTACAAAGAATTAAGAGAGGCAGTGACGTAAGAGGAAACAAAGGGGAGGTGGCACAGTGTGAGAACTAAAAATGGAAACCAATTTAAGGATAAGAGACAGTACATGGTAGAGATATTTGATTTGCAGCTAGCATCTGTAGGTTCACACATCTTACATTTTACGTATATTTACTTGAATTTATTTTTATTTTTTTAAAGATTTTATTTATTTATTTGAGAGAGAGAGCATGCACGAGAGAGTGAGAGTGGGAGGAAAGGGCAGAGGGAGAGGGAGAAGCAGACTCCCCACTGAGCAGGGAGCCAGATGCGGGACCTGATCCCAGGACCCTGGGATCATGACCTGAGCTGAAGACAGATGCTTAACTGACTGAGCCACCCAGGGACCCCTTCTTAAATTTATTTTATATGCATTGCTTTCAAAGTTTCATAGATGCAAGTTTTACATATTCCTTGCATACCTTCTACTTAAGGCTAAGATGTTGTAAAAAGTCCACTCTGTGTTTGTTTCTTATCGTGAGCAGATTGTGAGGCTTGCGGCCAGGGACATGACCAGTGTGTCATTCAGCTTGAAAATACTGACAACTGAAAACAAGTCATGGGTTCTGAGGTCAGGCTCTGCAGCAGAAATAATTTGAACCTTTTAAAGATATCCATAGTGCTTGTTATCTGGGTCAACCGGGAAAGATCCATTTGCCAAAGATTTGTCATAATCTAAGAATTCAGCCTGGTATCCCCACCCACTATCACTACCACTGTACCTCAAAATAAAGGGGTTTGGTCCTGTGGTGGAACCTTCCTTTCTCTGCGAAAAGGAGAAGGAATGGAAGAGCACACGAGTTAGCTCCTTGTGGAAATAGAAATCAGTGGCTTTTCACTGAAATGGATCTGGCTTGCACTCTACCGATCGCCAAAATAAAGGGTGGGAGGGTGGGCAGCCAAAGGCAGAGGCATTTGGTTAATGCTTGCAAATAATTTCGCTGATCTCAACATTAAAACTTAAATCTTTACAAACCACAATTTAATTCAGCAATCCAGAAAGTAACTAAAATAAATGATTGTACTGAGATTGTATATATTCTCTAGAGACTAATTTTGCCAGAAATAAGAAAGCCGCCTAGCCTATTTTTAAAGAGCTAAATCACATTTCTGTACTTTTAAGTTTATGTATCTTAGCAACCCACGGAGCAGAATATGCCTGCCTGAGAAAAGATTCACACTCCTATATGCTACACTTTATGAAAATGTTAAAATTCATGATTTTCTATTACATTTCTGGATGAGAAAGTCCCTCTCCAAAGTATAAGAAAGCCATTTAATTGTATTGTATTTCATGAAGAAAGGTACTTAGAGGTTTTCTTTGGTTTATAGAATTTACGTGGTATTTTAGAGGGATGAATCAAAATTTTCATGACAGAACTTGTACAAAGTTTTCACTGCAGAATATATAATGGTAGATTTGAAGCAGGCATTTATAAAGAACGTCTATATTACTTATCAAACTTTATACTTAGACCTAACAATTTTTAGGGAAATTAAAATATCCTGGGAAAAGACAGTATATATATCTGTAAATCAATTCTTTATATATTTAATGAGAAACTACTGAGAGCCATGCACTGTGCAAACAGTCATCCAGAGAATAATGACAATTTCTATTATTCAATGCATTCATTCTAAGGGATAAAGCAAACTAAAAAAAATCATACCATGTAATGAGGGCAATAATAAAAGATGAGTACTGAGATGTTGTATCAGTTGCAGTGTGAACACAAAAGATAAATAAGCTTCAAAGAAATAACTTTTGCTGAGGGAATACAGATTTTGGGCTAATTTACCCTTAAAAGATGCAACACATACACACTTACATGTATGAAGGGGAAAAAAAACTCCACACTTACCTCCAATTCTACTTAATAGATATTTGGGTACTTTTTTTCCCCCTTGTAGTTTTCTTGTAGAGTTATCACTGACCTAACAGTATACTTTTGCATGTTTTACCTTTGCCATAAAATGTGCCAAATTATGTTATAAAGATATGTTTATCACATGGGAAAAGAAAATACATACCTGAAATAGAGGGGCTATTTTTACCATAAACTCAGAGTCAAAAAGTAAACTTACCTGATTTCTCTCTTTTCTGGTTTAAATACTGCCTTGGTCTCTTTGATGAGAACAATGTGGCTGAACTATTCCTTTTATTGCCAGAGAATTCCTCTTTAGTTTTAAAAACACCATCTATGGTATGAATTGTTGATTATGCTCTTTTTCTCCACTTTTCTTTCCTTTCTCCAGACATTTTATCATCATCATTTATATAATTACACTTGTAATATTTTCTCAAGTTTTCTTTTACCCTTTCAGAAAACCCTTATAAATATTAAAAGAATAAATTATTGAGCCAAAAGACTCTTATGAACCATGTCCATATTTTCCTATATAGTTTACTTTTCTTTACCATGGAATAAGGATACCTGTGAATGGTTGAGGTTTGTCAAAAAGACAGGTTAAATCCACATACAATACTAAAATTCATTCAATCCATGTATAATCCTAATACTTACAGCAAGCCACAAACATGATAGTCATTGATTTCTTAAGGTTGTGCTAGGTTACAAGCAACTGTTCTCTCCATTGCTTTCTGCATGCAATAGCAGAACCTGGTGCTCCATTAATAATTTTGCTCCAATAATCTATAGGTTTCACACATACTCAGTTTCTGTTTGCCTCATTGTAGCAGCAGGTTTAGAGTTTAAAGTTTTAAATCTGTTCATCCATTGTTTCAAGGAGATAATGACTCACATTCACATCATTCCTTCTAGATTGCTTTTTATTGACTAATGCACAAGGCTCTAGGCAAATCTCTCTCAAATTTGTCCCCTCCTTTCTATTTCCACTTCTGCCACATCCACTGCCTTAGTTCAGACCATCCTCTCTATCTGGACTAGTCCATGGGTCTCCCTACCTCGGCACTTGCTCAACATTTTTCTTCTGGCATCCTAAGCGAAGAAGACACTCTCAAATCTAATATTGAATCTTTCTTTTAAAAAAGAAACCTGCATGTCTCTCAGGCCACTTTCTGAGGATTCTGGGCAGCTGCCTTGAACAGGAAGAGATAAGAGGTGTTTGTGGCCATGATTGGCCAGATTTGCATTAGAAATCTTCCATTACCACCGCGTCCATGGCCTTGAACAAAGTGAAGAGGAAGGAAGTCCTAGGGAGGGAGGAAAAGGCAGCCCAGGCTCTGGGGAATGAGTCCTCAGGAAGGATGGCTTATTACAGCAATGATGAGCCCAGGTGTGTGAGCCATGAGAGCAATAATAAAAGATGTGTATTGGGATAGAGTACATTTAGAGACAGAGACATTTTGAATCCGTTGTGGCAATGAGCGGAGGAAGACAGCGGGACTGGTATTCGGCCAGAGCTGGCTTAGGGCCAGGCCTGGAACCCAGTGTGTCCCAAGAGGCTGAACCTGAGGGAGTAGATCATGGTGTTTTCACTTTTGTATCTTGGACCCAGCTAATTTCAATGGAGATTTGATATGGGATAACAATAAAAAGAGGTAGTGAAATCTATCAAACTGACAAACTTAGTTCTAAACTTGGGAATCCCTTTCTATGTTGGGGTAGCCATGCTTCTTGGGTGTGGTTGTTAGTGGGGGTGACAACCCACATCCTCCCTCCTTCTCTTCTCTTTCTCTTCCTTTCTCCATCTCTATTTTTTCTGTTTATTTTTATTAAATAGATATAAAATAATATTTATACTATATATAATGTATAGATTACAACAACATAAACACCCAGGAGCCTACCATCCCATTAAAAATGAAGAATATTGCATTATTTTAAAAGTTCTTTATGTGCTTCCCTCCATAAAGACATTAGTTGTGAGAATTATGCATACTTTTCTCATGATTTTCTTTGTAGATTTCTCACATGTTTGTAATCCTAAACACGAAATTGTTTAGTTCTACATTTTAAAATTTTAGGTAATGAGGTCATGCTGTATGCATTGTTCTGCAGCTTCCTCTCTTCCCTCCAACTTATGCTCTTGAAATGCATCCTTATTGATCCTTGTTACTATCGTTTTATTTTCATTGTTGGATGGATTGTATTGTGATAGATATTCAGGTTGTTTCTAGTTTGTTCTTTTTCCCCTCTTTTTTCTTTCTTTCTTTTGTTTTCTTTCTTTTTTTTTTTTTTTGCTATGACAGAGCTGCTGAGAGTATTTTGTTACATGTTTCTTTGTCCATAAATGGAATAGTTTCTCTAGGGTGTAAATGTAGGAGTACAATTCCTTTGCCATAGGTAAGATAGACACATCTTCAACTCTAGATACAGTCCGACTGTTTCCAGAGTGACAGTATAGCCTTACATGCCTACCTGCAGTGTATCAATGTTTTGGTGTTCCATGTCCTTGATAACACTTGATATTCTTAGTCTTTAAAATTTCTAATCAAGCAAACATAAAATGATATCCCACTGTGGACTTTTCCTGAATAGTAATGAGGTTGAACATCCTTTATATATTCATTGATCTTTGGGATTTCTTTTTCTCTGAAGTGTCTAGTTAAGTCTTTGCCTCATTTTTCTACAAAGTTGCCTGTCTTTTATAATTTGCATTGCAAGGAATCTCTGCCATTGAAATGTATTTGTTGTAAATATCTTCTCCTGCTTTATGACTTTTTACTCTCTTTGCAGCATCTTTGGATGAACAGACATTCTAGAATTTAAGGTAGTCAAATTTATCAATATTTTCCTGCATTTTTTTTTCTTAAGAAATCCTCTATATCTTAAGAATATAAAAATATTTTTGATATAAGTCTTGTAGTCTTTCTTTAATATACTTTTTATATTGGAATAACTTTATGGTTACAGTAAATTTTCAACAACAGTGCAGAGTCCTTCTTCAGTTCTACCCTTTGTTAATATCTTACATTACAATTGTACATTTGCTGAAGGTAAGAAATCAACATTAGCCCATTACTATTAATTGAACTCCAGATTTTATTTGCATTTCACCAGTTTTTTTCTCTTTCTGTTTCAGGATCCAATCTGGGTGAGATTGCATTTCCTTGTCATTTCTCCCCAATCTCTGCTAATCTGTGATAATTTTTTAGTCTTTCCTTGATTTTCTTGACCTTGTCAGTTTGAGGAATACTGGCCAGTTATGCTGTAAAATGCTTTTGAATCTATTTTTTTCAGATGTTTTCCTTATGATTAGAGTGAGGTTAATTGTTTTTTGAGAAAAAAAAAATAGCACATAGGTAAAGTGCCTTCTCATCCCAAAATATCAAAGGTTATATGATATCTATAAAACATCACCAGGGAAGTTGGTCTTAATTACTTGGTTCTGTATGCCTGCCACATTTCTCCACTGTAAAGTTACTATTTTTCTCTTTTCATACTCTAATCCTTGGAAACAAATCTAATCCAGCACATGAAATGGGGTAGTGGTGGTGATTAAGCTCTATCTCCTCAAGGGAGGAGTATCTAAATATGCTAAACAGAATTTTTCTGTAAGGAAGATTTGTCTTTTCTTCTCAATTTATTTATTTATGCAAGCATTTGTCTTTATTCATGTACATACGCATGTATATTTATTTTGTACTTTGGGTTGCCTTATAGCTTTTCATTCACATGTAAGTCTTTTGTCTACCTGGAATTGGTAGTTTAATATGGTGTGAGGCTGGGGACCAGTTTTGTTCTTTTATATTATTAGTTGATTTAGCACTTTCATAGAAAAAACATCTATCCCCCCAACATACGCACACTTATCTGCTATGACAGTCTATTCATAAAAAGTTTCTGTTTAAACAATTCTTGCCAATCTAATAATTTAAAAATCATACTGATTTAATTTTCATATATAGAATTTTAAATTTGATGTTTTCTGTGATACTGAGCTATTTGGTGTGCTGTATATTCCAAATATGGAGTACTGTTTATAGCACATATCAAGTAAAAATCTTTTAAGAATACTTGGAATTTCTTTTAAAGCCAAAGTAAAACATTCAAGGTAGTAATAGCTATACTGTTGATTAGATGCTTACTGTGGGCCCTATGCTAAACCTTACCTACATCCTGTGTAGTTCTCACATCATTTTTGCAGGATGGGTACTTTACGGTCTATGTAGATGAGAAAACTGAGGTTCACAGAGAACAAATAACTTACCCCAAATCACAGCTAAACAGTAATAAAGTCAGATTCAAACCTGGGTTTTATTTCCAAGTTCATCGTTGATATCTTCCAGATGCTGGTAGAAGGGCTCTGCTTGCTTTACAACCTAATCCTTTTGACTCAAACAAATTTTCAATGAACCATTAGTATAAACATTCCAAGAAACATTCACTGTTAAAGTATGTTCTGCTCCATCCGCCTCATCTCATATTGAATATGAACAATAGTAGTTTCAAATTGAGACAGATGCACAATTTAAAAACCAAACCTAGCCTGATTTGCCATAGAAATACTAAATTGTGCTTGAGAGAGAAAATGTGACCACTTATAAATGAAACTATTAGAGAGAATCAAATTTACAAGCCTACTTAAGCTATTAAAATTATTTTTAGGGAAAGCAATAAACCAAGTGAAACAAGCAAGTGCAGCCTGCTATTAAAAGCATGGAGAATTAGGATGAGACTGGAAAAGACGATGGGAAACTAATTTTTTAGAGTGATTTAACATCTTCAAGGTAATAGGAAACACCTACTCGTGTGATAGATGTTTGATTTTGAATTTTACTCTGAAGAACACATTTTATTTTAAGAGAATCCATAAGCATTTTAAGTAAGGGAACATAATTCCTGGCCAAGGATCTGTGTTGCTGATAAATCCCGTAATTGGCAAACATCTGACTGGCGAGGCAAAATTCTTATAGAAAATAGGAAGCTAGAGGAAAAAAAAATTAAAATGTTGGTCACCAAAAATGAGTGTTAGGCCTTGGCTTCCAAAAACAAACCAAAGCAGACAGGGTTAGAATGTTCTGCCAACAGATAGGAGCTCTTATGAATCACTTTCCTCAATTGTTCAGGAAATACTGCAATGACTTTGTTGTGGACAGCATATTCTATCCCCAAATATTATGCAGATATGCATCTTTATAAACTATCAAACCACCCTTCACTTGTTTAGAATTTTGGGCATTATGCTCCAATTTCTCTAATTCTATCCTTTAAGATTATCAGCTAAATAATACAGGTGTTGAAAGTTAGCAATTTCAAAATTTTCAATATAAAAGTTAGAATTATTACATAAATTTCAGCAAAATTTCAAAACCAAAGATACTAAAATCACAGATGTAAGGTGTACTCTATTAGCCCTTGTTCCCAAAGTCCTATGAAATCAGAAAACAGATTTGTAGGATATTTCCTGGATTGTGATGTCAATAAGCAAGTAGAATAAAAATTACTCAAAATGTTTTGCAAATGATCATTCTGTGGGCCAGTTCTTAAATGATGGAATTGATAGGTGTGTTAATCAGAATAATGCCCCTTCCCCCTCCATTGAATGCCCAAGTTTTATTTTTGGAACCTGTAAATATTAAGTGACAAAAGGGAATTTTCAGAGATGACTAAATAAGGACCTTCAGATAGGGAGATTATCCTGGATTATCTTCGTGGGCTCATGTAATAATAAGCATTGTTATAAATGAAAGAGGAAGTCAGGAGAGTCAAAATCAGAGAAGCAGATGTGACCATCAAAGGAGGGGTCAGAAAGCTTCACTGTTGGCTTTGAAGATGGAGAAAAGAGCCATAAGCCAAGAAATGCCTGTAGAAGCTGGAAAAGGCAAGGAAACAGATTCTCCTCTAGAGCCTCAAATAAAGCAGCCCTGTGGACACCTTGCTTTTAGCCCAGTGTAACTCATGCCAGATGTCTATTCTATCGAACTATAAAAGGATAAGTTTGCTTTGTTTTTAGATATTACATTTGTGGTTGATTTGTTGTAGCAACAACAGGAAACTAATATGAGGGGCACAAGAATACATTTCATAAAAATAAGTAATTAAAAAAAAAAGCAGAACCTTGTGATACAGGAGAAAGTGAGCTATAAAGATTTGCAGGGACATAATTACAGCTCTTTTCAAACCAGAGCAGCAGAGAACACGTCTATTCTTTGGTTCTACAAATATCAGTTACGGAGGCTTACGTATTCTGTTTCAGATTCTGTAAAAGGTTTAAATCACTTTGGTTCCATTTTACAGTGAAATTCATCTTAGCAGGAAAAAAAAAAGAATTCATTCAATCAGACACTAAGCATCTAAAACATATGCTTCATAGTGGGGATAGCAACTATAAATAGGAAGTGTCCCTTACTCCTGTATTTTGGGGCATATCATGTAGTAGAGTTCCTGTTTCTTCTTTATTTATTTTCTTTCTTTTTTTTAATTATGTTATGTTAATCACCATACATTACATCATTAGTTTTTGATGTAGTGTTCCATGATTGAACCACAGTAGGAAATACAATTTTTTTTTTTTTGAAAATACAATTTTCATTGCAACTCAGTATTCATACCTTTCTAAGACTGAACCAAAGTTTGATATGCTCTAATATTTTTTATTCTCTTCTGGTCTATTTTAACAAATGCTATGTAGAAACTGTTAAATTGATTCTCTAACCCACTAATGGGTTTGAAAAACACTAGTGTCGCGACTAAGTAAGATATGTAGAGAAATAGCTGAATGTGTTATATTCTATACTACATGAAAATGACGACCGTGGTAATTACAAGAAAAATAGCAATAGCTAACATTTGGATGCTTACTATATTCATTGTTCTAAGACCATATGTAACATTTAAAATACCATAACTGGGTAATCAGAGGAGCAACATAAAAATTTCAAAGATCATTATCAAAATCTACACCAGAGGGTTTTTAATTAGCATCATCAATATTAAAGATGAGTTGTGCTTGAGTTATAGGAGTAGATAGGATGAGGGAACGGGCCACACCCGCGCGTGAACACGGCACTCTGAAGTCAGTCTGAGGCTCAAAGCTCCATGCGGCCATTCACCTTCACTTCAGAGCGGACGGTGTTCCTTGACTCAAACCGGAAGGTTGGCTGGTCTGCTTTCATGGTGACTTCCCAGCCTTGGTAGCCCAAACTTAGGAGCAAAACTGCATGACGATCTGTGCTTGCTTGTTAGTAAATGTTAGGACTTAGTCTAAAACCTGTTTTCATTGTTAACCTACTGTGAGGTAGCAAGGTTATATGAGAGGATTGCCAGCAAACGCCTACCTGGGATCTCTGGGAGCTGTCAGTATTTGCCAAAAGAACCTGATGATGATTAAATGGTCAACTTGGTTTCTTTTTGGGAAAAAAAAGAAAAAAAAAGGTCAACTTGGCTTCTTTTAGTTCCTCAGCAGACTTTACAGTCTGTTCCAAGAAACTTGTATTTCACCTCTCAGCCAGTGTTTCTCAAAGATAGGGATGGTGTCAGAAACCCTCAAATGGAATGGAGTATTCTACATTTTCAAAGGCACCCTTCCTGATCCATAAACAGTGACGTTCGAGAACACCAGCTGAATGTGGGAACTTCTGTTCAAGCCCAGCAGTTAGAAGGTCAGACCTGCTGCGGTTTTACCTTCTTTCTCCCTCTCCAGCCCCAACCTGGGAAGCAAGGTTGCTTTGAAGACCAGGGAGTTTTCCCTTCCCACCACATCTCGAATTCTTCTCCTTGATTATTACTCTTTTTTCCTCCTAGCCTGTGACATTAATTTTCTTCTGACTGTGATTGTACTGTAAGGACAGAGTAGTAGAGAAGGGCCGTAAAACAGTTTAGAGATATTGCTAGCAGTAAGTTGTCATTCATGGTTGTAAGCCTTGCGTCTTATAAGAAAGGATAGAAGGCAGCATCCACAGTGCCAAGAACAGGATGTTTAATGTCTCTGGTTTCCACTCCTTGCTCTCATTCCTCAAATTCCCTTCTGTGCTCACTACAATTACCTTCCTGCATGTTGCTCTCATCCCCACCTCTCCCAGCCATCAGCCAAGGGCTGAGTGACTAATGTTTCACCGTGGAACTTAACAGAGTGGATAACAAATAGCAACTGCTAGTGATGTGTCTAGTTTCTTTCTTTAGAGGTCTGAGGTTTACTCAAAAGAAAAGAGACAGAAAGAAAAAGAGAGAGGGGAAGGAAGGAAGGAAGGAAGGAAGGAAGGAAGGAAGGAAGGAAGGAAGGAAGGAAGGAAATTTGAAAAGGGTTCTTGGGTCCTTAGAGAATAAAAGGAATCCTTCTTCCTATTATAATGACTACATTTTAAAACACACAAGCAAGCAAAGTTTTATAAAGCAAGTCTGCTCATCCCAGGTACCCTGGAAAAAATTCTTCTTTCCTAATTTCAGTTATTGGCAAAATGTCTGAACTGTGTGAAGATCAATAGTTATTTTTAACGGAGATTGGATTAGCAGAAATATTTACGTATTTAAAGTCCTCCCACACATCGCACTGAGATTTTTTCTCCTCTGTGAGTCCATGCTTAGGAGACACAGAGATTTCAATAATATTAGCTAAATTTACATAGAAAGATGACTTCGTGATGCTGCTTTAAGATGTTTTAAATTTCAATTTCTAAAACCTCCATATTATCTATTTACAAGTATTCATCTCTCCTGAGAAGCCTTCCCTTATCTCCTGCCTTTGGAGGTGTCCCCTAGATGAAGATTTCCAGAGTACCCTGAGATTCTGTCTTTTAAAGCCCTTATGATAACTATCTTTTTCTCTTTCTTTGCCTAGACCCAAACCAGGCACACAATAGATGTTTAGTAACTGCCGACTGGAGGAATAAATGAATTATTGTCACTCCATGGATTTATTTTTTCCCATTTGGGTGACTAAGTGATTTTCCTTCCTTTTTGACATTCAGGCATTTTTATGGAACTGGAAAAACATTATTTAATGTGAAAAGCCTCTATTATGATCTATTATAATCTTCGCCCCAAAATAGAAAGGAACAATTTGTCTTTTCCATCTAGTATCTAAATTGTGGTAACAAGTTTCAGTTTCTAAATGTAATTGCTGTTGTAGACCCTATTCACTTTGTTCTTCTTGGATACCCCTGAAGCCTTCCTCCAGCTTTCCACCTCTGAGTTTTGTCTTAAGAACACTCTTGTCAGTTGAGATTAAGATAACATTTCTATGTGAACACAAAAGCTGAGAAAGAATTCCAGCCATGCTGTCTGAGGAACGGGCTGTGCTGTTCCTCCTGTTTTCTCTCTGTTCTGCAGGCAGAGTGGAGGCTGTGTCCCCAAACAATTAAGGGAGCCAACAGGTACGACTGCCGGGTGAGTGAGGTGCTGCATGATGTTCCCTCAAGGACAACAACTAAAGCAAACACTGGACTGAAGGCTAGCCTCCTGTTGTTCTATTCAACATTCTGGAAGGACCGATTCTTTTCAAATAAGTGTTTCAGGGGACAGGAAAGTCTTCTGCCATACTCTTCATTTTCTTTGTCCCTTCTCTTTTGATCTAGTGGGCATCCAGAAAGGTGAATCTAATCACGGTATTTTTCACCAAGAATGTCTGGAATTTTCTTGACTCGAAAAATAACCAAAGGTCTTTGTTAAAAGAGTCATATGAAATATTTATTGCATTCTGGATTCCTGTGTCTACGTGCCTACTTTTTTTCTGAAGTAGCTTCAAGTTCAACCTGAGATAAAATTCTTCCGTTTAACAAATATTTGCGTGCATGTGATGTTGTAGGAAGTATTAGGGACAAGGCAGAGATGGTGGCTGCTTTTATGGTATTTTCATCTTGATGATTTCCTGTTCTGAAACATCATAGCTCCAAATTCTGAAGTTGCTTCCTGGATCCTGCTGCACTACATTTTTTCCAGTGTTTCCCAAATTCTCTCTCTCAGAGAGGGGTAAGACAACTTCATAAGAAACTGTCTGGGATGCTTATTAAAAGTTTGGATTCTCAGCTTATTAAACCCAGATTCTGTTTCAGTAGGCAGGACTGACACAGGAATTTCTATTTTTTAAAAATTTTCAACTATTAGGGTGCCTGGGTGGTTCAGTCGGTCATCCTCGGACTCTTGATTTTGGCTCAGGTCATGATCTCAGGGTCATGGGATCGAGCCTGGCTTCAGCCCCAAGTGGAGCCCTGCATGGAGCTCCACATCGAGCCCTGCATTGGGATTCTCTCTCTCCCTCTCCCTCTGTCCCACTTGTGCTCTATCTCTCATTCTCTCTCTAAAAAAGTTTCAACAATTAAAAAAGTTTTTAAAAGTGGGGGGAGGGAGGGCAATACTCGAAAATTAGAAAAATATTATAATAGCTGAAATTTTGAGTGACTCAATAGTTAAAAAGCATTTTTATTGTTGGTTTGGTAAGCATATTAAATAACGCTGGAGAGAAAACTATCAAAGGCAACTTAATCCACTGCAGCAATGACCATGATAAAGAATAATGACTAATCCTCCCAAATAAATTGACATTGAGCTCTCTTCCAACTCATGCATTACAAATTTAAAAGAAATCACACAAATTAGTAAAGATTATATAAAACGTATGAATATAAAATAAATGCACACATTTTTTCTGGTTAGATGCTATAATATAGCCTCTCTCCTGATTTTAACAGTTTGCATAGGGTTACAAAGAACATTTTCTGTATGTATAGGCACTGTAAAAACACTCTATTACTTTGTAATCACATGATAATGTATCTTAGGCATTGACAGAGCCAAAGGCTAGGATTAAATTTAAGTAACTTTGTTCTCTCTTTAGAATAGTACAAAGCCTTCAAAGGTGATCTATAACAAATGGCTTTGTAAGCTTACCTAGAAATTTACCTTACTAATCCAGCTTATTATTGCTTTAAAAATTTTTGAATGGTAACATTTGGTGGGTGGCATATTTTACTTTCTAGAATTTCCATTACTGAAAATTAAGATTTGAAGGTTCTTCCCAGAAACCTTTACATTTCTAAAGCCTTCAACTAAAATAATTACTTTTTATTATCTTTCTTGCCAACTGTCTAAATTTTCACCTATTTTTCTTCATTGTAGATTTGACACGGCCACTGCCAAATTAATAAAATGCCTTTTATTATTTGTCCAGAAATATGGAATTCCTAAAGAACAAAAAGAACTAAAATGTTATTTATGTTAGGGCAATGAAAATGTTTTAAAATTAGATTGTGGTGATGGTTGCACCATTTTGTAAACATACTACAAACAGTGAATTGTATAAAAGGGTGGATTTTATGGTATGTAAATTGTATCTCAATAAAACTCTTAGAAAAATTTTACTAGGTTTATTTTAAATGCCAAAAGCATTTGCTAAATCTTTGGTGGCACATCTATGAAGATAGAAAGGAGGCAACCAGAGAAATTGATTTCCCTGTATTTATCCCCTCTATTTCCTTTTTAAACTTATTTAGACATCGTGCAGTCATTCTGTGATCCTCTGCAAGTAAGGAGTACTTCTTGCAAGCTTGGAAATTTTAGTTAAGATGGTTATCATAGGTAAGTATAACAATAAAATATGGCTGATACCAGTGGTTATTATACATTTTACTTATTTGTAATATGTTTTCTTGGAAGATTATATGCTCTACATTTGTAGGTCTCCAAAAAGAGTTTCTATAACATGTTTAGAGGATGCTTTAGAAGACATTTCCACACTGAATGTGAAATTGGCTTAAGGACTTTTAAAAACTCCATAGAATTCTGAATTAAGATCTCTAATACATGGAGAATCAACCTTACTGCAATAATTTTCTCTGTGGTATCTTTTGGTGTGTGTTTAAAAAAAAAAAAAAGTTAGGGCACATGGGTGGCTCAGTCAGTTAAGTATCTGACTCTTGATTTTGGCTCAGGTCATGATCTCAGGGTGGTGAGATGAGAGCCCTGTTGGGCTCATGCTAAGTATGGAGTCTGCTTAAGATTCTCTCTTTCCCTCTCCATCTGTCCACCCCCCCCATCATGTGTGTTCTCTCTCCAAAAAAAAAAAAAAAAAAAAAAAGCTAGGGGTGCCTGGTTGGTTCAGTTAGTTGAGCATCTGCCTCTTGATTTCAGCTCAGGTCATAATCTCAGGGTCATGGGATCGAGCCCTGTATGGGGCTCCGCGCTCAGCACGGAGTCTGCTTGTCCCTCTCCCTCTGCTCCAACCCCCCCCACCCCTGCTCACATGCGCTCTCTCTTTATCTCAAATAAATGAATAAATAAAATGATTTGAAAAAGTCTTTGTAAAAAAAAAGCCTAATAATGCTAGAATATTTTGTAAGAGATTTATCATTTAAAACATATTAAAATAAATACTTTTTTTTTTTTAAAGATTTTTAATTTATTTGACAGAGAGAGACACAGCGAGAGAGGGAACACAAGCAGGGGGAGTGGGAGAGGGAGAAGCAGGCTTCCCACTGAGCAGGGAGCCCGATGTGGGACTCGATCCCAGGACCCTGGCATCATGACCTGAGCTGAAGGCAGACGCTTAAGGACTGAGCCACCCAGGCGCCCAAAATAAATACATTTCTAAAGCAATTTTTTTCTTATTCATACATAATTTAATAAATGTTATTACCAGTATTATTGTCTTCTTCCTACAGTGGTCATGACTTTTTTTGTGAAATCAAAGACCAGTCTGTGCTTAAGAGACTTATGGACCCCGTAAGGCATTCCAGTTGGCAACATGAGATGCTATACATTAAGCCCATCTCAAAGAAGTGAGTTTTTATAAACCTTAACTAGGCCAAGGTCTTTCCCACCCTGCAGATTCTTTAATGATTCCCTTCTAGGTTGTTCCTGGTCTCATCACTTCTGTAACCCATGTCCCATAAATAGTTAGAGTGCTCTCAGGGGAGCTCTTAGAGTTGTTTTGGAATTTGTCTTTGAGAATCCCATTTGGTGATTTCCTGAGTTGTTGCTATGCCAAGTACACATCATCAACAATCAGTATTTGAAAACCATGTGCGTCAAGACACTTTAGGAGTCTGAGTCCCTGAACATTGCACAGAGCCATTCACATCCTCCTAAAAACGTGACATCAGTGCTAAGCTAGGACTGCATAGATTCTACAAAACCAAAATGAAGACCACATATTTCCAGTACTAAGCTAGACCTGACACACAGAAATGCAACTCTAAAAATTCTGAAGTCAGAGGATAATGAAGAATGTCAGACAGCAGCAATAATTATCTTATCACCCAGGGGAATAAGAAAGGAGAGGCTTCCAGACCAGACTGATGAGTGTAAGCTCAGACTATTCACTCTCTTTCCGGACTTCTTCACTAGAACGTCAGATACAGATCCCCAGATCTTTCTAAATATTACTTCTTTATGCCTTCCTCAGAGAACATTTCTCTTTAAGACATGCTCATCGCACTAGCAGCTCTCAAACTGAGACATCAAGAGATTTTCCTTTTTTTTTTTTTTTAAAGAGTAAGGTGATTGAGAAACTTTCTATTACCAGAAGCATCATATCCATGAAGAATTCTCTCTTAAAGAATAAGATGTTAGTTTGATCTCATTGTTTGGGTACCTGGAAATAAGGATGGGTTTGAAATACAGAGGGAATTTGCTTCAGAGGCTGTGAATGTCATCATGGAATGCCTTCCTTAAAATGAAATACTCATAACCTGAGTTGATAAATTGTGGTATACAGGAATAAAAATATTAAACAGTGTAAGTTAAGTGGTTTGCATGACCTTACAATAAGAAAGTGGTCAACAAATGGTAACTGTCATTACTATTAGAAAATGGACGAAGATAACTATTTTCTTGTTTTGCTTTTACCAATACCTAAATATTTGTGTGTCACCTTTGATGTTTGCTTGATTTCCACCTTTGTAACAAAGAAAATGTAATTTTTTAAAAGATTTTATTTATTTATTTGAGACAGAGAGAGAATGAAAGAGAGAGAGAGAGAGAGAGAATGAAAGAGAGAGTGAGAGAGAGCACGAGAGGGGGAGGGTCAGAGGGAGCAGACTCCCCGCCGAGCAGGGAGCCTGACGCGGGACTCAATCTCAGGACTCCAGGATCATCACTTGAGCCTAAGGCAGTTGCCCAACCAACTGAGCCACCCAGGTGCCCCAAAGAAAATGTAATTTTAATGAAAAAGAAGTTTAAATCTATGGATGGTTAGGAAGAAATTCAGCATTTTGAGCAGGGGACAAAGGTTTTGGGAACATATAAAAAAGACATTTTACCACCTGGTGAAATTCCTGCATTGCAGGAAAAGTTTTTGAGATAGAAATAAACATTTTGTAGACTAAACTGTAAAAATACTGATTATGAGGTAGCTTTTGTGAACAGCCATCTTTAGGTCATGAAACTCAAATCTGCTCACAGATATTTTCTCAAACGGAAGATTTCAGTAAATTATAACCCTGAATAGTCATGAAACGTAATTCCTATTTTGGAAGAAGCAGAAATGGTACAAATATCACTATCTCATTTTACAAATCAAGAATACGCTAATGTGTTTTCTCGGTGAGACATTAAGATATCAAGAGCCACTCTCATGGAAACACAGGCATTTTAAAAAGCCCAAATCTTGTTCCTAATATTTTATTTCATTTTCAATTATTTTATTATTTACTTATTTTTAAATTGTAAAAGATGCACAACATAAGATTTACCATCTTAACTATTTTTTAAGCATTTGGCGTTCACATTTTTGTGCAACCGTTACTGCCATCCATCTCCAGAGCATTTTTCATCTTGCAAGACTAAAACTGTGTACTCATTAAATAATACCTCCCCATTCGCCCCTCCTCCCTGGCCCTGGTGACCACCATTCTTCTTTCTGTCTCTATGAATTCGACTACTTTAAGTACCCTATATCATACAATATTTATTCTTCTGTGACTGGTTAATTTCACTTAACGTAATGTCTTCATCAGTCCTCCATGTTACAGCATGTGTCAGAACGTCCTTTTTAAGGCTGAATAGCGTTCCATTGCATGAACATACCACATCTTATCTATCCTTTCCTCCGTCCGTATGCACTTGGGTTGTTTTTACCGTTTTTTTTTTTTTTTTTTAAGATTTTGTTTATTTATTTGAGAGAGAGAGAGAGAGACAGAGCGACAGAGAGCACAAGTAGGGAGGAGAGGGAGAAGCAGGCTCCTCACCAAGAGGGGAGCCCCATGTGGGGCTCGATCTCAGGACCCCAGGATCATGGCCTGAGCAGAAGGTAGACACTTAACTGACTGAGCCACAGGGGCACCCCTGTTTTTACCTTTTGGCTGTTGTGAATAATGCTGCTATAAAAACGGGTGTACAAATAACTGTTTGAGTCTTTGCTTTCACTTTTTTTGGGTATATACCAAGAAATGGAATTCTGGAGCAACGGCAATTCTATGTTTACTTTTTTTTTAAGGAACCACCAAACTATTTTCCATAGTGGCTGCATCATTTTACATTCCCACCAGTAGTGCACAAGGCTTCTAGTTTTCCCACATCCTCACTAACATTTGTTATCTTCTGTTTTTTAAAAATAGTATCTTAGGGCACCTGGGCAGCTCAGTCAGTTGAGTGTACAATTCTTGATCTCAGCTCAGATCTTTATCTCATGATCATGAGTTCAAGCCCTGCATTGGGCTCTGTGCTGGGCGTGGAGTCTACTTTAAAAAAAAGAAGAAGGAAAAAAAAAATGTTAGCTGGTGTGAAGTGGTATCTCACTGTGGCTTTTATTTGCATTTCCCTGCTAATTAGTGATGTTGGGCATCTTTTCATGTGATTATTGGCAATTTGTATATCTTCTAATGTCGATTCAAGTTCTTTGCCCATTTTTTAATCAGGTTATTTTGTTGGTGTTGAGTTTTCTTTACATATTCTGGATGTTAACCCCTGATCAGGTAGATATGTGATTTGCAGATATTTTCTCCCATTCCGAGGTTGCTTCCTCACCCTGCTCATAGTGTCCCTTAATGCACAAAAGTTTTTAATGTTGATGCAATCCAGTTCATCTATTTTTTCTTTTGTTGCTCTAATATTTTAACAAAATGGCATTCAGTTGAATTGGCCAACGTCAGGGTCAATTATACTCAGGATAGAGTGTTCCATATAGACTAGATGAAATTGAGCATATTTTGATTGGGCATTCTGTTATCCACACAGTCCACAGGATTGGTACCCAGTTTCAACTGAGTCCAGGCAGTTATTTCTTATTTTTGTCATTTTTTTCTTTTGCTTTTTATTTCATTTAAAAACCTTAATTTAGGTCAAGAAACACCAATTCTGAAACAGACTTTTTTAGTCACCATCGTACTTCTTGGAATTACTGGATATGAATGTCCAGAAATTTACCTCTGAGGCTGGACACTGTTCAGATCCCTTTGTTCTGTAGTTACTTCAGTTTCTAGTCATGTGTTGTTTAAATACAGGAGAGACTCTGAAATGTCCTGGAACTCTACCCTGCCCAAAGGATTCCAGATTTTTAGGAAAAGAGTACATTTCAAAGATCTCATTATTGCTTAGGTCCATTGCATAGTGCTTTAATTACACACAGATAAGGAAGTTCCTACATTTAATCAAATACGTGGTCCAAAGGAAAAATTGTAAAGCTTCCTCATTTCTCATGTAGGTGTGTGTACACACAGTAAGGAGAGTAGGAATAATCCAGTGCTTTTAGCTAACAGGCTATCTGTAGATATTGACCAAAGTGGTAGATTTTAAGAATGCATTAAAACAAGCAAAATCATACATTGTCCGATTTTCTACTTGGGTGGGTTCTTTCTAAGGCTTTTAACATTTAAAATGCCTAATTTTTGACATTGTCTAAATCAGAGTTAAGGCTGTGAGTAGGTTCCAAATGCTCTCACATCACATGTAGGAGTTTTAAAAATGTATATTTTCTGGAAGATTCAATATAAGAAAGAGAAAAATAGCTTGTTTACAAGTTGGCTGAGTACTAGTTGGTAGGATTTGAGGATTTCTAGGTAGGATGTCCAGTAAAAAAACCCCAAAAAACAGAGATATTTACTTATCATTTGTAACTTAAACAAATTCTTTTCTTGTATGTCCAGTTGTTTGGGTTTTCCAATATCCCCTGTTGAAAGCTAAAGTTCAAAGAGTTGATATCATTATCAGTTGAAGCAAGCCAGAAGCCAGCCGTGAGTTCTTTTGGAAAAATAGAGGACGTGGAGGTTAAAAAGTTCTAAGACGGAAGAGAGACATGTTAAAACAGGATGTGGATTTGCACCTCACACAACTGAGAATTCAAATGAATTAGAGTTAACATTAAAAAAAACTGTAGCATAAGAAAGTTTCAATAATTATTTTTCTGACGTAAAAAGAAGAAAGAAATTACTACCAAATAATCATTATTCAAAATATAACATGTCAAATTATAAGACATACTGGGAAAACGGTCACTAATTACCTCAGACAAGAGAGCTGATGTTTTTTACATTGATTTTTAAAAACCCAAGACCTGAGATTTTAAAAATAGCAAATTTACTGAAGAATATAAGAATACTTCAGTCCTTGACCAACTGACTTAATCACTGGAAAAAATGTACAATTGCAAAATAATAATCTTGTGTTGACAATAAGTGATTTAAAAAACAAACATGTAATGTAAGAGACCCTAGTTCATTCATGGAGTCATACCATTTTCCCAGTCAGGATAAGCACTTGGATCAGAGGTGGTTCTAAACAGAGTGCCTGCTCATCATTGAGCTATTTCTCAAAGGCCATTAAGACTGATAAAGTAAACAAAGGGTGATTAATGGTGTCACGGACGCTGTCACTACTAGGACAATATAAACACTTGGCTTTCCTGAAGACTTCACACAAGAAATTTTCATTGGGAACCTGTCTCTATATGCCTGCATTATTCTGTGTAAATTGAGGGACAATTCTCAGGGGTTGACTTATGTTGTATGGTGAAAGAAAGCACTTTTTTTGTTTTCCTTTTTATCTAGTCTCTTTCCCAATAACCTGTTAAAACAAACATGGAGAGTTAACGAAATATATGTGTGTACACTTTTTTAACCTCTCCATTAACCTCATTATAGCTTCTTTCCTGCCTCAATTCCATAAAGGCTGTTGTCCTAGCAACAGACCACCATGTCAGTTTTCTCTATATTATCTAAATTGCATATTGTCGGCTCACCAGCTATTATCTCTTACTCTAGTTATGTCTAAGTTAATTAACTCCGTCCTTGTTCTCTAAGGAAATAAATCTCAATTACTCTCTTCTTCTGTTGTCTTAGCCATAATTTTAATCGTACAGGAAAAGGAAACTATAGTTTGGAACTATATATATTTTTCTCATAAATAAGCATAAATTGGAATTTACTTTCGACCACAGTATCTTAGACTGAGGTCAGCAAATGGTGTCTTAAGGCTCCCCAACTGCTTCCAACAAATTCTGCATCATCTAGATTCCCACCTCATGATGAAACATCCAGTCATATCACTGCCCATGTCTGCACTGGCATATGAGAGCGTGTTTGGGCAAAGCAGAAGCTAAATCACTGTGCAGTGAAGGTTTCACCGTACTTGAAATAGACAAGACTCTAGTCCATCAGAACATCTGCACCATGTTCTCGTGGCAAATAGTTGCGTTACGCAAATGTTTCTAATACTGACTTGCAGTAATTCAGCAATGGTAAGTGGGCATTAAATGTGCAATGAAGAAATTTGCTGCATTCAATTTTAGCAATCAGTAAGATATAGGCTTACCTCATGTTATCACACTTTGCTTTATTGTGCTCTGCAGATATTGAGATCTTTACAAATTGAAGGTTTGTGGCAATGTTGTGTCAAGTTAGTCTGTCAGCACTACCTTTCCAGCAGCACGTGCTTACTTTGTGTCTCTGTGTCACATTTTGGTAACTCTCACAATATTTCAAACTTTTTCATTATTATTAGGTTTGTCACAGTGATCTGTGATCTCTGATGTTACTATTGTAATTGTTTTGTGGCACCACGACCCTTGCCCATTTAAGTGGGTGAACTTAATTATTGTGTGTGTTCTGACTGCTTCACCTATCAGACATCCCCCCATCTCTTTCCTTCTCCTCAGGCTTCCTTATTCCCTGACACACAACAATATTGAAATTAGGCCAATTAATAACCCTACAGGGGCCCCTAAGTGTTCAAGGGAATGGAAGAGACACACATCTCTCATTGTAAGTCAAAAACTAGAAACAATTAAGTTTAGTGAGGAAGACATATCAAAAGTTGAGCTAGGCCAAAAGCTCAGCCATTTGTACCAAACAGGCAGTTTGTGAATGCAAAGAAATTCTCAAAGGAAATGAAAAGTGCTACTTCAGTGAACACACATGTTAAAAAAGTGAAACAGCCTCATTGCTGATATGGAGAAAGTATTAGTGGTCTAGAGAAAAGATCATACCAGCCACAACATTTCCCTAAGCCAAGCCTCATCCAGAGTAAGATCCTAACTCTCTTCAATTCTATGATGGCTGAGAGAGGAAGCCGCAGAAGAAACTGGAAGCCAGCAGAGGTTGGTTCATGAGGTTTAAGGAAAGAGGTCGTCTCCATAACAAAAGTGCCAGGTGAAGCGGCAGGTGCTGATTAGAAGGTGCAGCAAGTCATCCAGAACATCTAGCTAAGACACTTAACGAAGGTGGTTATGCTAAATAACAGATTTTCAGTGCAGACAAAACAGCTTTCTATTGGAAGAAGATGCCATCTAGGACTTTCATATATAAAGAGGAAAAGCCAATGTCTGGCTTCAAAGCTTCAAAGGACAGACTGGACTCTCTTGTAGGGGCTAGTGCATCTGGTGCCTTGAAGTTGAAGCCAATGCTCATTTATCATTCTGAAAATCCTAGGGCCCTTACAAACTATGCTAAATCTATTCTGTGCTTTATAAATGGAATGACAAAGCCTGGATGACAGCATATCTGTTTACAAAATGGTTTACTGAATATTTTAAGCCCACTGTTGAGACCTACTGCTCAGAATAAATGATTCTTTTTAAAATATTACTGCTCATTGACAATGTACCTGGTAACCCAAGAGCTCTGAGAGAGATGGACAATGAGATGAACATTTTCATGCCTGTTGACACAGTATCCATTCCACAGTCTATGGATCAAGGTGTAATTTTGATTTTTAAGTCTTATTGAAGAAATACATTTCATAAGTTGCCATAGTGATTACTCTGATGAATCTGGGCAAAGTAAATTGAAAATTTCTGGAAAGGATTCACCATTTAGATGCCATTAAGAATGCTTATGATTTATGGGATGTCAAAATAGCAACATGAACAGGAGTTTGGAAGAAGTTGATTTCAACCCTAATAGATGACTTTGAGGGAGTCAAGACTTCAGTGGAGGAAGTAACTGCAGATATGGTAGAAATAGGAAGAGACCTAGGATTAGAAGTGGAGTCTGAAGATGGGACTGAATTGCTGTAATCCCATGATAAAACTGGAATGGATGAATTGTTGCTTCTTATGGATGAACAAAGAAATTGATTTCTTGAGGGGAGCCTGGGTGGCTCAGTCGTTAAGTGGCTGCTTTCAGCTCGGGTCATGATCCCAGGGTCCTGGGATCGAGCCCCGCATCGCGCTCCTTGCTTGGTGGGAAGCCTGCTTCTCCCTCTCTGACTCCCCCTGCTTGGGTTCCCTCTCTCACCATGTTTCTCTCTGTCAAATAAATAAATAAAATCTTAAAAAAAAAAAAAAGAAAGAAAGTGATTTCTTGAGATGGAGTCTTCTCCTGGTGAAGATCCTGCAAAGATTATTGAAATGACAACAAAGGATTTAGAATTTTACAGAAACTTAGTTGATAAAGCAGTGACAGATTTTGAGAAGATTAATTCCAATTTTCAAGAGGGTCTACTGTTGGGCGCCTGGGTGGCTCAGTTGGTTAAGCGACTGCCTTCGGCTCAGGTCATGATCCTGGAGTCCCTGGATCGAGTCCCACGTCGGGCTCCCTGCTCGGCAGGGAGTCTGCTTCTCCCTCTGACCCTCCCCCCTCTCATGCTCTCTCTATCTCATTTTCTCTCTCAAATAAATAAATAAAAATCTTAAAAAAAAAAAAAGAGGGTCTACTGTGGGTAAAATGCTATCAAATAGCATCACATGCTATTGGGAAATTGTTTGTGAAAGGAAGAGTCAATCAATGTGGCAAACTTCACTGTTGTCTTATTTTAAGAAATTGTCACAGCCACCTCAGCCTTCAGCAACCACCACCCTGATCAGTCAGCAGCCCTCAACACCGAGGCAAGACCCTCTACCGGTAAAAAGATTATGACTCACTGAAAGCTCAGATGATGGTTAGCATTTTTAGCAGCAAAGTATTTTTTAATTAAGGTATGTACGTTTTCTAGATGTACATAAATTAATAGAATACAGTAGAGTATAAACATAACTGGGAAACAGTTAGGTTCTGGGAAACAAAAAAATTCATTTGACTTGCTTTATTGTGATACTTTGTTGTGATGGTTTGGAACCAAATCTGCAATATCTCTGACATATGTCTGTAGAAAAATATTTACTCTCTATTTCAACAAAGCCACAATGCTAACCTGGACTTAAAGTAAACACAACAGCTTTACTCATTTTTCATGTGTTATATTGGTGTTTGGAGATTGCTTGTTGAGTAGATTGTCATTATTTTGAGCTAGTAGTCTTGAAACTGTTCTATTTCATAAAATAGATTGATGTGCATAGGCAATTCTTACATTTGTAGGCTTTATGTAAAAATATAGAAACAGATCACATCTAGAACTAGATCTAAGGCTGCATTTTTCTATTAACCAGTATCATCTGTCATTACTAATTATGAATGTTAATATTTAAAATTTTTCATTTGGTTGTACTTGAAAATTTTTTATGGTTCAGCATATGCTATAAATATATTTATTTTTAGTTTTATTCATATTTAACATTATGTCTAAAAGATTTTAGTCTAACCATCTTTTAAAAATTGGATCTAGGGGCACCTGGGTGGCTCAGTCGTTAAGCGTCTGCCTTCGGCTCAGGTCATGATCCCAGGGTCCTGGGATCGAGCCCCGCATCGGGCTCCCTGCTCTTCAGGAAGCCTGCTTCTCCCTCTCCCACTCCCCCTGCTTGTGTTCCCTCTCTCGCTGTGTCTCTCTCTCTCAAATAAATAAATAAAATCTTTAAAAAAAATAAAAAAAATAAAAATTGGATCTAAATATTATTTAGAATTGAGAAAAAAAGCTTCTGCCAAAAAAAGAAATACATTCCCCCTCTTTCATTGTATGAATTATTAAGAAGAAATTCCAACTCAAAGAAATCTTGGGAAAAGATAGAAACATTCCACACATTCAAGCTGTATTAACACTAGTGTTAGCCAGATAAAATATACATTTTTCAAAATAAACATTCTGTTTAGTGATTTTCCAACATCACAAGAGTTGATGTTAGAAGTCAATGATTCTTTTTTTACTGTATATTTTCAAGTGACTAGTAACCCTATAATATCCCAAGTAGAGAATGACAGGAGATTAGTTATTGAAGCATAATAGAGTTGCCGAAATTACTTGACATGTCTTCTATGTTGTAACATCTCATAAAGTTCTTTTTATTTTTACCTAAATTACTATTTGCTTATTTAAGGTCCATGTGTGGAGAGACTTGCCTTAAATATTACCTAATAATGGTTCAGGAATTTTAGTCATCATATGTTTAGGCCAAGTACAGGACATACTACCATTGTTCCTGAAAACACCAGGTGCTTTTACTATTCTATGCCTGGAATGTCCTTTCCTCCCTCTTTGACTGGCTAGCTTCTCCTTAAATACCAGTTCAACACTAGTCTGGAGTAGTGTGTCTATCCCATGCTCTAGCTAAGCATTTTGTTCATGCCTCCAGAAGATCTATCATTCTTTGCTTGTAATGTTTTCATAAAATTGATAAATATAAAGAAGAGAAACAAATCACCCATTATTTCATTACTTATATAAAAAAAAAAACAAACCCATCATTGTTGTTTTTGTTGATCACATTGTGGGTTTTTCCAGTGTAGAGCTCCTTGAAAAAAAATTTCAGTAATCCTAAGATACATATAAGTGCCTTCTCCTCCCTCCCATCTTAATACAGTATCAAGTAGTTCCCCATAATTTCATGTCTTTGAAACCATCAGTTTTAATATCTGCATATAATTCCATCAAGTAACTATAACCATCATTTATTTAACCCTTCCCAAATCATCCCCAGTACGTTCTTTTTTTAGTTCTGTCTCAATCATATTTGCAGCTCCAATACTGACACTAAGCTTGGGCTTGTTAAATATTCAATAAATAAGTGTTAACAAAATCTTCTGTCTAGGAAAATTAGCTATTCCTCTATTATCTTCTGTTTTGAAGAATTTTAATCTCAAGTACAGAATATTACGGGAAAATTTGCCATAGAGTCAGGGAGAATGGAAAGGTGGCAAAATTATCTGAAGATTTTAGTCTGGAGCTTTTCCTTTGGAAGCATACCGGATTACAGTTCCCGTGGTTATCATGGCCATTCCAGACAGATCATTGTGTGTTCCTAAGTGTTTGCGCCTCCATGAAATACTTAATTTGACTCTGATAATAACAGAAACTATTTATCAGTTCTGCCAAAGGAATAGAAAGGAAGAAACACAAGCATCTTTTCCAAAGCATTGAAGAGGTTATGTGTGGATATATACCAAGCTTGTGGCATACAAATATTAAGAAAAAATATTATATTATTTGGAAAAGGTTTATTCCTTTGGAAAGGGCAGAACTGTCTTAGGGCTCAAGGAAATGTCACAGAATGAATAAATGAGAACTAATTATAAAAACTCTTGCTTAAATTTCTGACCTTTTTTAACTACATCAGGATTTGCTTCAGCACACCAGTGGAAGGTGAGAGTGAGGAATGAAGGAATGAATGGGGTAGGAGGTGAATGGTAGAAGAACCTTCCATTTGACCACATATATACAAATGGCCAGTAAAACTATCTGAGAAATACCTGACAAATAAGTGCTAAAATGATTTGGAAAAATATTGACATTGGTATTTTATACATTGGTTTTCATCACATAACAGGAAACAGTGTGGAAAGAAGGTCTAGCATAGGGGAAGAAACAAGGGATTTGGATTCAGACTTGGGTTCAAATCCTATCTCCATCCTTTATGACTTCTGAGACCTTAAGCCTTTTAATTTCTCTGATCTTTAGGCTTCTTGTCTATAATACAGGAATAATAATTCTTTCTTTGCCAAGCTGATATAAAAGTAAGAGACAAACACTTAGCATCTGGCACACGGTAGGCATTCAAAAAAAAGGGGGAGTTACTATTATTATCATATTATGTTGCATATTAGTGCCCTCAAAACAAATAGGTAAATGGGTTTTGTCTAAAATAAAGGGTGATTGACATGAGAAACAACTTGAGAAGAATAGGTTATCATAGGACTACTGCCATTTGGGGAGTGCGGGGATGGCTATATGAAATCCAGTTTATTTGATATTGTTTTAAATCCATGGGCCTCCCTATTTGTGTACACAGGCCCCCTAAATGTCACCTGGAAACTTCCAATGCCTGAGTACCTCCCATAGGGTGAGTCAATCAACTTTGGGTTTCTGGTCCACAAATAACAGGAATCTCTAAAATGACACCATTGATGGTATAACATTTGGGAGTTATACTTGATTTATTTCTGTCTAAAGGCTCTAATCTGAGTCTTATAAATTCCTCTCACAAATAAGGTCTACCAACCAAAGAGCATAACTGTGCTCAGTTTCTCCTTTATGCTTAGAATATTTTTCTTTCCAAAGATATCAGTAGAAAGAGCTTTGGTTATTCAAGAGAGAAAAGCAAGTTCACAAATAAAACTCCTCCCCCCATGCCCTGTTCTTTCATCTGGACAAAATACTAGTGAACATAAGGGAATGCCAAACCCTTTTGGAAGCCAGCAAAGACATATTAATGATGTGAAAGTGAAAGTGGGAAATTAGACGAGAGAGTGGATGTGAATCAGGTATTTCTCTAATTAAAATATACCAACAGACTAAGCTTGGGGTCTATAAGAATAGCACTGGAAATTAAATTTCTTTCCAACATGGAACATAGAGAAAGTGAAATCAAGATAATTTGTCACAGCTTAGTTGTGTGAATGAATGTGACTAATTCACAAGAATGATGCTGAATTAATTTCTATTAAAGTAAACGCAGTTATCTTTTTAAAAACTATCATCTTCTTTCTTAAGTTGGGCTCCTTTAGCAATTACCTTTCCTGGTATATTTATACCAGGAAGGAAGTTTGCTAGCTGTGCTACATGGGAAATACCAAGAATGGACGTTTAATCTGATAAAATTACCAAGGCCCTTTTTCCTGAAAAATGCCTTCCCTCAGATTTTAGTGAATATTGGAATCATCCCATCCTGCCCCATCTCTTCTCCAGAGTAAATAAGACATATAATTTCCACTGTTATTCACAGAACCCTAGTTTTCTGCTGTTGCTTTAAATCAAATATTTTCATTTTTGAGCAGATAAAGCCTTTTCTCATTTGATGTCCGTAATAATTTTGAATGATGTTTTTGTTTCTTCCATGACTAAGTTAAATGAAGCCAAGAGTGCTTAAGTATCTGTCCAGTGACACACTATTAGTGAGTAGGAAATGTGATAAATGAAGTTTTCATAAACCCTAGTCCATATTCTCATGGATTTATTGAATCAATCAATTTTTATCTTGAGGGGCCACAGACAACAGCAGCAAGGGTGATATACAGGCAGGTAGATGTTCAGGTTGGGCACTGGGAGTTATGATGCACGCAAAACAAACAACCAAACAAACAAAAACCAAAAACAGCAACAAACACTGCTGGCCTAAATTGGTAGAGATAGCCCAAATAAAGACAGTTAAGTTTGGGAACATCAGATAAAGGACGTAGAACCAAGGTAGTTGTTGGTTAGCTAGTGGTGAGAGAAAGATCACATGGAACAAGTAGGATTCAAGCAACACTGAAGAAACTCTTTGATAATGCCTCATATTGATCTCAGACCAGCAGGTAAGGAGACAAAAATATCTTTTCTATTTTCCAGTGTGAGTGAATGTCAAGCAGAGTGTCAGCAGTTTAGATGATTTTGACTATTCTACACATACTTAACACAGTCATCTTTAATTTGGCTGAGACAAAAATGTGATCATACACTGTGAGCTGAGACAGTCCGTTACCTCGTGAGTGATTCTAGGTCACCACCCATTACTCCCATCTGCTTTATTCTTTCTTCCTTATTTTCTACTTCTTGTGGTAACTTTCAAGGAGGGCCAAATATTGTTGATGTTTTGAAATACGGCCCTCAAGGGAGAGTTAAAACTTAAATACAGAGTAGATATTGTATTGATATAATTGTTGAGGAAATGACATGATTTTTGAGTAAAATGAGATTTCTGAGAAAGCTGAAAGACTGAATAAATATGTATTTATCTGTGTTTTTCTGGGGATTTTCTGAGGCATTGGTACACAGCCCTTGCTCAAGTCAGGTTTACAATATCGCCATCTAGAATACACACCAGACTTCTTTTAATTTAGTTAATTTATATAAAGCTCTCCTTTTCACACAGAGTAGAGAAGCTCTAGGACCTGCAGCAAAAGACAGAAATGAGCTTCAATCCCTTAAGATAAAGTTAAATACATAGCTGACTTCATGGCAGTCACCCTGCAGAGGCTGTGGTAAGAGCCACATGATCAGGAAGTGGCAATTTCTATTCAAAATGGCCCCCTGTAGATGACCTATTATACATTAATGTGAAAATGACTTCCTGCATCCAACATAAACTGCTTTAATTCAGAAGGTGACCAACTTCTGCTCTTAGTGCCAAGACATACCTGTCAATGAAAAACAACCTCCCAGTACATTTCTCATGGACAGATGGTGGGCCATGACCTGACCTTGGCTCCATATGGTCATATGGATGCTACTTCACACCAACCCTAATGGGGTCGATTGAAGATTTGGAGGTTTAGAACAACAGCACATTAAAAGTTCATTCATAATTTTTATTTGGAGTTCTCTATTAAAATGGAGAAAATTGAAGTATAAGGGGCAAGGTGGGGGAATACCTCTGTTTTCCTAAGAGTACTGTGATGTGAGGGACACCTGGAGGGCTCAGTTGGTTGGGCATCTGCCTTCAGCTCAGGTGATGATCCCAAGGTCCTGGGATCGAGTCCCGCATCGGGCTCCTTGCTCAGCAGGGAGCCTGCTTCTCCCTTTGCCTGCTGCTCCCCCTGCTTGTGCTCTCTCTCTCTCTCTCTGACAAATAAATAAATCAAATCTTTAAAAAAAAAGAGTACTGTGATGTGGAAAGAATTTTCTGACATCCGTTAAGAAACTCCTGTTGGTTATATGATCCCTTGAAAGGTGATCAAGCAGGTGATTCCTAGTAATGTTTATATGAATCAATTATCAGACAAGACAATTATCTTAATTCTGAGCTCCAAGCATTATTCATGATTGAATTAATTGATTAAAAAACATCTGTATCTGAATCAAATGTCATGCAAGTTGCCCCTGACTCTAGCCCTTTCTTGGCTGTATTTTTTCAGAGTTTTATAGCATATTTTGTGAACAACTCATTTAATAATGTTGTCTTCTTTACAGTATTCCATTAAGTATTCAAGTACCCTATTTGCCTGTCAAGTTTCTTTTCCTTAAAATGGATTCCTGGCATTTCTAAAATTAAATACTGCCAGGGGAAAAAAGAACTTTGCATTTATCATGTAGAAAATTATGTGCTTTGACCGTCCAATGGATGATGTATTGGCAACTATCCAAGATTCACATTTGTAGTCTCAGTTTGGAATTGAGATTCAAGAAGACTTTATGGTAGAGTGGTTGCTCCCAAGTGTCTTCCCCAACCCTGATTGTTAGAATCAGTATAAAACCCCAACTGTATTCATTACAGCATTTATCACATTCATTCTTTCAATTGTGCTCATTTATTCCATATGAAATATAGTTCTCCAGGGTATCTTTGTCATCTTTGCATTTCCTCACTGGACCTTTGACTAAATAGATGCTCATTAGTGCTCTGTACTGGTTGTCCTAGGGTAGGTATGACAGAGCCAAGTTTTTCATATCAGTTTGTTCTTTCCTTGGTTACTCACATGCTCTCAAGTCAATTAGCAAATGATTCTAGAACGCAGCAATTTCCTACTTAATTCAGAGAAATTGAGAGCTGTAGTATAAAATAGTTAATCTGAGTGTTGGGAATCATGCTGTGAAAACAAACTTTTTCTTCCTTTTGCTACTGGACATGTCTCCTCTCTGAAAAGTTCTCCTTTGTCAATTGCATGCACTGCAGTTCACCTGTTTGAACCCTTGGGCTCTAAGGTAGTCAATTATTAGAACAAAAACTACTGTTAAATTGGAGGTTAATTCTTCTCCCTAGCTTTTCTTCTAGTGACTTCTATGTTACTTTATGGTAAGCATGAGTTAAATGTTATCTTAACAGAATTCCTATGCTATAATTCCTGACATTCTAAGAGCTCAAAGTACAGTTTTCCTTTATTACTAATGATGGTGAAGACACATGTTCAAAACATGACACCCCACAATATGCCCTTTGACATATTGATTATTTTGAGCTGAAGACTTGAGAAACAGATGCAGGAAGGGCTCTCTGATGTCTCCCTTTCTAATTAAAAGCAGGTCATAATATTTTCCATGAGAAAAGGGCCTGGACTATACCAGGAAGAGAAGAACATTCTTATCACTGGAGACTGGGAGTTGATGCCAAAATGGACCTGTACAAACAAATCTACTAAAATCACTCTAATCCTCCATTAGTTTTCTCTGTATATTTCCTAGTCACTTTCCCATAATTTACTCCCAGTAAAAGCTTAAGCCCTTTTCCCTTGTCTTGTCATTTCTCTGCAGATTCATCTGTCTTTGTTAAAAAAAAGTATATAAGCTTTCAGTCCTATTTTTTTCAAGTCTTCATTTTTCTTCTATTTTTATGAAGGCTCCTATGTACACACAAAAATATTAAATAAAATGTGTGTGCTTTTCTCCTCTTAATCTGTCTTCTGTTCACTTAATTCTCATGCCAGCCACAGAATCTAAGAGGATGGGGAAGATTCTTTTTCTTCCATTATATTGGCCATTGTTCAAGTCCCTTACCATGTCCATTTGAATATGAGATAGAGATGATATGTTTGAGGAGATAAACAGCTAGAATGTGATATTGCACATATTATTCCTAATTAACAAAGTGAATGAAATGGGTTCTCTTGACTCCTCAAACACAAATCCCAACAAACCAGAAGACATGTATGATCCAAACTAAGTTATGCCGAGTATGTGCTCTTTGCAGTGCTACGCTTCCAAATGAGGAATACCTTTTTCAGATCGGAGGTAAAATGCCTCACTCTTAAGCCTGAGAGTCAAATAATTTCTTAAACTATTTTACCTGACTATTATGTGGTTAACGACAATAAGTCATCATTACCAACAACAAAATGAGTTTCCTTAGAAATCAGTGATATAGGCTATTGCTATAAAGCTACTTTGAAGGCTATTTTGTACGTTCAGGGATGGAATGGAGCTCTGTTATAAAGGGTTAGTTTGTAACCACCAGCTAGCTGAATATGAACACTTTTTTCCTTAATTATGGGTGTGGATGGGAATGTGGCCAATCTTTCATAATGACCTCAAACATTCCAGGAATGCAGCATGACCCTTCCCAAAGATGGGATGGTCAGCAGGGTGCATTACCACGTGGGATGAAGATTCTTCACTTATTTCCCAAGAGGATATCAAATGAAAGGTTTATATGATTCTGTTTTCAAGGATTCTGCCTTGGCTGGGTTCTGGAAACTCCCTTGTCTAATGATGGTGGCTTCTTTCCAAAATGTGTTGATGTTAAGATAAAGTTACTATATCTTACAACAGAAAACTATTTACCTCTCCCATATTGTAAAAATTGCCTGTTGAACCTAACTGCTCCTATGTTTTCTATATTTGGGAAAGTTTTTGAAATGCTGGGTGAAAATTAGAAATGACACAACTTTTGGAATAAGTAGGACTTTAAAAAATCCACAAAACCCCTGGGTTTGAGTTCTGTCTCCACCACTCCACCACTAACTAGTTACTTGATCTTCAATAAACCATAATCTTTCTACTTTTTAGTCTCTAAACTTGAAGTGAGGATAATAAAGCATATTTAGTGGTTGCTGTAAGATTTCAATAATAAAAATATGCAAAGGACCTAATGATCTTTGGTGTCAAAGAAAAACCAGAGTTGGATAGTAGTTAAAGCAGTAAAAACACGTTTTATTCAGAACTACTGCAATAGGGGAAGAAAGACCTCCTTGTAGAACTGAACTCAACTCTGAATACAGCATGGGCAAGTGGGAATCTTTAGCCAAGGAGCAGGGTAGAGGTAAGTGAATAAAGATTTACTAAGAGAAAACAAACATCAGGGGTAAGGGAAATTCTAACTAAACTGACCTAACAAGATCTTTGCTGAAGACACACCAGGGTGATTGGACATTGCTTGGGAGAGGCTGGAGGATGAGAAACTGGAGGTGATATCGAGGCTGAACAGATAGAAAGGATGGGGGACTCTTGCTAAACTGGTCTAGCAGGGTTCTTGCTGAAACTGGATTTTATAAGGAAGTGCATAGATGGGCCTAGGAGAAGGTTCTGGAGCCTAGCTAAAGTTTGGTCAAGCAAAGAATCTTTGTCATTGGTCACAGTATGATCAGTAAGTCTTGTGTCCTACTATTCCTATTATCTTAGTATTTGGGAACTCTTACTATATTAATATGTAAATATTAATAATTTACCAAGATAGGCATGTTTTTATTTCTTTGACATACTGAGTTATTTTAGATTTCCAAGAAAGTAATTTGATAAAAAGGCACTGAAAATGATTTTAATATTTCTTTAAAAAGTTAATATTTTTATTTCTAGGGCTAATGTTACAGGTTTATATTGGACATCTATGAATAAATGCCACAGTTACTGAGAAACATTAGTAAACACTTTGAAATTTGGATTCTTTCTGTTTCAAAGAGTATGTGCACTCAAAATGATGTAACACTTGTGCATAAATCCTTTGTACACTCCCACGGAAGCTTCCCATTATGCCTTGACAACAGCTTGTCATCCATTTGGCAAAAATTTTACCCTTTGAGAACAATCAAATTTCATATTGTGGAAGTGTGTTTTTAAAATGGGAACTTTGGTTTTAATTCTTTTTTTCCTTATGTATAGAGCAAAAGGAAATTCAAATCCTTAAAGGTAAAGAATTTAATGAGGATAAATTTTATATTTTGATTTGAGTTATATTTTTAAAATGTAATACTCAAAGTACATTGATTTGTGTAGCAAAGAGATACCAAATATTGAATTTAAAAACTGAAATATCCTTTTTCATGGGCCTGGCAACAAATTTCCTCCTTGAGAATGGCTTTGGAATTCCATGGCCTTTTGTGCAATTCTTAGTTTTAAATCTTTGATCATAATAGCCTGTTCATCTTAGTTTTTCTCCAATTATCCTGGCTTCCACATTTAAGAGTCAAAAAAGCAAACATGAATATATCACGATGGCTTGAAATGAATAAGAACTCCTGGGAACTGGATTAGTTTTTGATCAGTTTTTCCATATAGACCAGGAACAAGTTTAGCTCACATGTAAGATCTGCTATTCTAACTTCTGAATTTACTGTAATTCTGTATTTTGACTTTGATTTGATTAATTCATTCCTGCTACTGTCTTTGTATATTCACTTACTGTGATGCTATAGTACACTGGTGGGTTCTCTGAATGGTCATAACTGATCCTAAAACTCAAATTAAGCAAATGACTTAAGTCAAATGATAAAAGGACACATTTCAGAAATTCTATTTTGAAGGAAAATTACAAACATATTTCATAAGTCAGTTTTTCATTTTCATAATCACTTCAAATATCCATAATTACAGTAGACTTTGTCAATGCAGAGACAAGAGCTTTGACAATAAAAATTTAAAAATCATTGAATATTAAAATAGTCCTTTGGAAATCTGATAATTACACACATGCACACACACACATACATGTACACTACATTTTATTCAGAAATAGATGTTTTATCTGTCAGGTGCTGACCCAATTAAGATAGCTTTCTTTTGTATTTGTAAAGAAGAAAGCTGAACTTCTGAGAAATTAATTTTGCTAAGGTCACACAACTAAACAGGGGAAGCTGGAAGACTAACCTAGGCTTATCTAATATCACTGCTTCTTTTTGTTCTACCTTGTTCTATGCCTTGAAATCAACAATTAAGCTGAGATCTTGGCCTTCAAAAGATGCTGTCTAAAGGGAGAGACAAGTTAACAGGCACTAATACACTTGAAAAGCAGGATAAGTTTTACTAGTTTCATGGGAACTTTTTCAAAATTTGTTTTATTATGTTTTTATTGAGATATAATTGACATATAACATTGTGTAAATTTAAGGTATATGTTAATCTGATATATTTATATATTGCAGTATTACCTCTGTAACATTAGGTATTACTTCTATCACATCACATAATTATCATTTCTTTTCTTGTGGTGAGAACATTTAAGATCTAGTCTCTCAGCAACTTTGAAGTAAATAATACTGTACCATTGACTATAATCACTAGGTTGCATATTAGATCTCCAGGACTTATTTATCTTCTAACTAAGTTTGCAACATGGGAACTTTTTGATAGGTCCAACTTAGTCTGTCTTGAGACCTCAGGCAAAATTTCACTGGGAAACAGGCCTGAGGAGGAATAGAAATGTTCAAGGCAAGAATAGGAAGGAGAGCATGACAGCAAGAGGAAATAGCACACATAAACAATTTGAGACATAAAAAAAATTTCAATGTTAAGAAATCACAAAGAGGTACATGTGGTAAGAATCTAGAAAAGAAGAGGATGCATGAAGTCTTAAAGTCTCAGACACTATGCTCAGGAATTGGGACTGTATGCCATAGACAACTAGAAGGCATGGGAGGGTTTTCATCATTGGAGGAAACTTTGATCACTCAACAAATACTTGAATGCTTATTATTACCAGGCACTAATTCTATTCATAAATTAGAAGGATTTAAGACAACAATAAAGAAGACAGGCCAGAAATGGAAAAGACTAGAGACCATTTCAAAACCTTCAAAGGCAAAGATGATGAGACACAATTGAGGTAGAGAGTAAGCCTATTTCATCTTTGGGTGAGCTTTTGTCAGAGGGTACAATAATAGCAAATGTGATTTTAGTAGTTCTCTCTTCTCATCTTTCTTCCCCTTACTTGCCAAGCCTCCTAACACTTTCAGTGCCCCAGCAGACCTCTGAGGGGCCGGCCCACAAGTTTCTCGTGAATGCAGATGCTACCATCTGACTTGGTCCAGTCACCACTGTACTTCATTAGTATGCCCGAGATGCTGTCTCAAGTGGGAGACAAGTTCAGGAACTACACTTTTGAGACAATTTCACCGGTACAAACCTCTACCAATGTCTGTTTCTAGCCCAGGACTAGAAAGCTCTTCTGCTTCATATAGTGAAATCCTTCCTAAGAAGATTAACCCACTCAGGAGCAACACTGTATGTTCTGCTCAGTCCTTGGTTCTTAATGGAGGACTCACTAAGAAGTAAGGAGGGTCCTTCTCTACTATTCCAGACATCTTATGCAACTCACATTTTAACTCATAACTTTTTTTTATATCTCTGTTTTTTGTTCTCTTCATGTTTCACTTACTGAATGAAAGTTTAGAAATATCATGTGAGAAAAAGGGTAGATATGAGGAGGTAGGCAAAGTAGTCCAAGTAATGGAGTTTTATCACACAGCTAGTCTGTCAGTGCAGAGTTCACTTACAGAAATCTTTCTCCATGGTCCCCAGGGTCGAGGTCTGTGGTTCATAGTAGACAGATTTTTAATTTTTTTAAAGAGACTTTGTTTTTTAGGGCAGTTTTAGGTTCATGGTAAAATTGAGCTGAAGGTACAGAGATTTCCCACATATGTCCTGCTCCCATGCAGGCACAGCCTCCCTCATTATCAACATCCCCCACACAGTGGTGTATTTGCTACCATTGATGAACCTACATAGATACATCATTATCAATCAAAGTCCGTAGTTTACATTAGGGTTCACTCTTGTTGTGGTACATGCTATGGGTTTGGACAAATGTTTAATGACATATGTTCTTCATTACTGTATCATACAGAGTAGTTTCATCCCCACATATGCTGTGTCTAGGCTATTCATCCCTTCAGACAACCATTCATTTTTTTACTGTCTCTATAGCTTTATCTTTTGCAGAATGTCATAGAGTGGGAATCATATTATATGTAGCCTTTTTAGATTGGCTTCTTTTACTTAGTATATGCATTTAAGTTTCCTCTGTGTTTCTCTTTTTTTTAATTTTTGAGAAGTCTTTGTTTGGAAGCTTATACAATTTCATATAGTCCTTAATACATTTATTTTGTTTTTCTTATTACAATATCATATTTTTAAAAAATACAAACTTTTTCACCAAACCCCATATGGTTTCCTGCAAATCTCCTTCAATGTTTCCCAGTGTGCTCTAAAATATCATCATTTCTATGGATGTCATGATGTGGAAAAGGGTTGGGAAACACTGTTTTAAACTTTGGATCAGGATTCTTTTTCCTTTTTTCTTTTTTAGATTTTTATTTATTTATCTGAGAGAGAGAGAGCATAAGTGGGGGGTAGGGGCGGAGGGAGAAGCAGACTCCCCACTGAGCAGGGAGCCCGACTCGGGAGCTCTATCCCAGGACTCTGAGATCATGACCTGAGCTGAAGGCAGACGCTTAACCAATGGAGCCACCCAGGCACTCTTCTTCTTCTTTTTTTTTCTTTTAAGATTTATTTATTTATTTTAGTGAGTGAGAGAGAGAGAGAGAGCACACATGCAAGTGGACGGAGGGCCAGAGGAAGAGAATCTCAAACAGATTTCCCATGCAACTCAACGTGGGGCTCAATCCCATGACCCTGAGATCATGACCTGAGCTGAAATCAAGAGTCAAATGCTTAACTGACTGAGCCACTCAGGTGCCCCTTAGATCAGGTTTCTTAACCGCCCCTTCATAGATTTCCATGAGCATGGAAAATATGCAAATGCATCTTTAGAGAGATGGTCAATAGTTTTCATCAGGGTCTGCCATGTCTTTCATCTTGATAGCTCATTTCCTTTTAGTGCTGAATAGTATTCCATTGTCTGGATATACTACAGTACTAGAGTTCAGCTTAGTGTAGGTAACAAGGCCTTTTGGAGTTGGTTACAGCTCTGTAGTAATATCACTGAAGTTGAATGATGTATTTTGGGACAAATATTAATTTCTGCAGACAAAACCCTTAATGATGATAATATCCTTAATGATGATGCTGCCCTCAAAGAATATAATCATAATGAGGAATAGTTTGCAGTGGTTATGCTGACAAATCCCAAAGCAGTAAAAACAGCAACCCCAATTACCACCTAGTATCAAATCCTGCGATGACTGTTCCAGTTGGTTCATCCATAGCAGTAACTGTAGCTCCAGCCTCAACCACTGTCTCTGCTTTGGTCCCCACTTCTGATCTGTACCCATTGCTCCAGCATCATGGACAGCAATGTCTTCTGAACGTGCACCTCCTAGTGCAACTAAACAAGAGAAACCTGCACAGAAGCCAGTGGAGACTCCAGTGACTACCACTAGCCCAATACCAACCTAATGGCACATAAGGAAATTCTCAGTGAAAACCTTTTATAAGGTGTAACAAGAGCACTCGTGACAGGTTGGTCTTATGAGAATATGGCAATGAGATCATGTCCATGAGCTGGTTTCAACATCTCTGACAGAGCAGTAAAATATCTTTTATTTTTTTTAACTTTAACCAATTATTTTAAAAATTTGCCTTACTAATATGCTTTCTTTTTTAGAGCAGTTTTAGATTACAGAAAAATTGAGCAGAGAGCTGGATTTGGTTTGCTAATATCTTGAAGACTTTTGCATCTGTGTTCATGAGAGATACTGGTTTATGGTTTCTTTTCTTGTATTTGTCATTTCCTGGTTTTGGATAATGTTGGCCTAATAGAACGAGTTAGGGAGTATTTCCTTTGCTTCTGTCTTCTGAAAGAGATTGTAGGGAATTGGTATGATTTCTTCCTCAAATGACTGGTAGAATTCAGAAGTGAACACAGCAAAGTCTGGAGCTTTCTCTTGTTAGGTATTATTTTTTCAATTGCTTTAATAGATATAGTTTTATTCAAATTGTCTATTTTTCCTTGTGTGAGTTTTAGCACATTGTGTCTTTTAAGGAATTGGTCCATTTCATCTAGGTTGTCAAATTTGTGGACTTAATAGGAAACAACAGATGTTGATGAGGATGCAGAGAAAGGGGAATGCAAGCTGGTGCAGCCACTCTGGAAAACACTATGGAGGTTCCTCAAAATGTTGAAAATAGAGCTACCCTACGACCCAGCAACTGCACTACTGGGTATTTAACCCAAAGATAAAAATGTAGTGATCCAAAGGGGCATGTGCACCCCAATGTTTATAGCAGCAATGTCCACAATAGCCAAACTATGGAAAGAGCCTAGATGTCCATCAACAGATGTATCTATAAAGAAGATGTGGTATATATATGCAATGGAATATTATGCAGCCATCAAAAATGAAATCTTGCCATTTGCAGCAACGTGGATGGAACTAGAGGGTATTATGCTAACCGAAATAAGTCAATCAGAGAAAGACAAGTATCATATGATCTCACTGATATGTGGAATTTGAGAAACAAGGCAGAGGATCATAGGGGAAGGGAGGGAAAAATGAAACAAGATGAAACCAGAGAGGGGACAAATCATAAGAGACTCTTAATCTCAGGAAACAAACTGAGGGTTGCTGGAGTGGAGGGGGGTGGAAGGAATGGGGTGGCTGGGTGATGGACATTGGGGAGGGTATGTGCTATGGTGAGTGCTGTGAATTGTGTAAGACTGATGAATCACAGACCTGTACCCCTGAAACAAATAATACATTGTATGTTAATAAAAAAAAATTTGTGGACTGAAGAGTTGTTCATGGCATTCTTTTATTATCATTTCAATGTCCAAAGGATCTGTAGTGATGTACCCCTCTCATTTCTGCTATTAGTCATTTGTGCTCTCTCTCTTTTTTAGAGAGAGGCTTATCAATTTTATTGATATTTTCAAAGAACCAGTTTTTGGTTTAGTTTATTTTCTCTATTGATTTCTTAGTTTCATTTCATTGATTTATGCTTCAATTCTTATTATTTCTTTTCTTCTTTTTACTTTGGATTTAGTTCACTCTCCTTTTTCTAGTTTTATAAGGCAAATGATTAGATTACTGATTTGGGTCTTCTTTTCTAATATGTGTATTCAATGCTATAAATTTCCCTCTAATCAGCACTTTCATTCATCCCACAAATTTTGATAAGCTGCATTTTTATTTTTATTTAGTTCAAAATATTTTAAAATTTCTTTTGAGATTTCTTCTTTGATCCATGTGTTACTTAAAAGTGAGGTCACCTTTTAATCTCTAAATATTTTGGAACTTTCCAGCTATCTTTCTGTTATTGATTCTGGTTTAATTCCATTGTGGTCTGCAAGCAGATATTGTATGACTTATGTTATTTTAAATTTATTAAGGTATGTCTTATGGCCCAGCATGTAGTCTATTTTGGTGAATGTTCCATGTGAGCTTGAGAAGAATGTGTATTCTGCTGATGTTGGATGAAGTAGTGTACAGATGTCTATTATATCCAGTTGACTGATGGTGTTGAGTTCAGTTATGTCCTTACTGATTTTCTGCGTGCTGGTTCTGCATTTCTGATAGAAGGGTATTGAAGTCTCCAACTCTAATAGTGGATCATCTATTTCTTCATGTAGTTTTATAAGTTTTTGCCCCACATATTTTGATGCTCTGTTGTTAGGTGCGTGCATGTTAACAATTATTGTGTCTTTCTGGGGAATTGACACACTTATCATTATGCAATGTCCTTCTTTATCTTTAATAACTTTCCTTGCTCTGATTGTCTGCTGCCTAAAATAGCTATTTCCTCTTTCTTTTGGTTAGTGTTAGCATGCTATATGTTTCTTCATTTACTTTTATTGTATATGTGGCTTTGCATTTATGTGGATTTTTTGTAGACGACATATAGTCAGGTCTTGTTTTTTGATCCACTCTACAATCCCTGTCTTGTAATTGGATACATTTAGACCATTGATATTCAAAGCGATTCTAGATACAGTTGGATTAATATCTGCCATGTTTATTACTATTTTCTATTGCTGCCCTTAGTCTTTATTCCTATTTTTGTCTTCCAATCTTCTTTTGCCTTCTGTGGTTTTAATTAAGCACTTTATGTAAATCAATTTTCTTTCCTTTCTTAACATATCAGTTATATTTCTTTTTTTACTTTTAGTTGTTGCTCTATAGTTTGCAATATACACATAACTAGTCCAAGTCCACTTTCAAATAACATTATACTGCTTCATGGGTAGTGTAAGTACCTTATGATAACAAAATAACCTAATTCTTCTCTCCCATCCTTTGTATCATTGCTGTCATTCATTTCACTTATATATAAACATAAATAAGCACACATATAATTGAATATATTGTTGCTGTTTTTATTTTGAACACATTAGGATCTGCCACATAAATTAAGAACAAGAGAAGTGTAAGTTTTTATTTTACTTTCACATTACTCATTCTCTGATGCTCTTCCTTTTTTAATATAGATCTGAGTTTCTGACCTGTATCATCTTCCCTCTCTTTAAAGAACACTTTTAACATTTCTTGCTGGCGGGAATACTGGCAACAAATTCCCTCAATTTTTGTTTATCTGAGAAAGTCTATTTCTCCTTCACTTTTGAAGCATAATTTCATAGATTCCAGATTTCTAGGTTGATGCTTTTTTTCTTTCAACACTTCGAGTATTGCAGTCCATGGGGCGCCTGGGTGTCTCAGTTGGTTGAGCTTCGGACTCTTGGTTTCCGCTCAGGTCATGATCTTGTGGGTTGTGAGATTGAGTCTGAGTCAACCTCACTCAGTGGGGAGTCTGCTTGAGATTCTCTCTCTCCCCCCTCCCCCCGCTTACACTTGTGCTCTCTCTCTCTCTCAAATAAATAAATAAATCTTCAAAAAAAAAAAAAGAATATTGCAGCTCACTCTTCTTGCTTGCATGATTTCTGAGAAGCCAGATGTAATTCTTATTTTTGTTCCTCTGTTGGTTTGGTGTTTTTAAACTCTGGCTTCCATCAGCATCTTTTCTTTATCTTTGATTTTCTGTAGTTTGAATATGATATGCCCAGATATAGTTTCATTTGTTTTTGCTTTTTGGGTTTCTTTATTTGTTTTTGCATTTGTTACTTGGTGTTCTCTGAGTTTCCTGGAGCTGTAGTTTGGTGTCTAGCATTAATTTGAGGAAATTTGCTGTCTTTTTTCTTCAAATATTTACTCCTTTTCTTCTTTCTTCTCTGTCTGGTACTCCCATTACACATATATTACACTTTCTGTAGTTTTCTCACAGTTCCTGGATGATTTGTTCTGTTTTTCCTCAGTCTTCTTTTCTCTTCGCTCTTTAGTTTTGGAAGTTTCTAGGGAGATGTCCTCATGCTCAGAGATTCTTTCTTCAGCCATGTGCAATCTGTGAATAAGCCAATCAAAGGTGTCTTTCATTTCTGTTGGAGTGTTTTAGATCTCCAGCACTTCTTTTTCAGGTTCTTTCTTATATTTTCCTTCTCTCTGCTTACATTGCCTTTCTATTCTTGAATGCTGTTTACTATACCCATTAAAACACTTAGCATATTAATCATAGTTGTTTTGAATTCTTGGTCTGATAATTCCAACACCCTTGTGATATCTGAGTCTGGTTCTGATGCTTGCTCTGTCTCTTCAGACTGTGTTGTTGTTGTTGTTGTTGCTGTCTTTGGCATGCCTCGTAATTTTTCTCATAGCAGGACATGAGGTGTAGGGTAAAAAGAACTGCTGTGAACCAGCCTTTAGTAATGTAGGGGGGGGGCACCTGGGTGGCTCAGTAGGTTAATCGTCTGCCTTCAACTCAGGTCATGATCCCAGGGTCCTGGGATCAAGTCCCACATCCGGCTCTCTCCTCAGCAGGGAGTCTGCTTCTCCCTCTCCCTCTGCCTGCCACTCCCCCTGCTTATGCGTGCGCTCTCTCTTTCTCTGTCAAATAAATAAATTAATTAAATCTTAAAAAAAAAAAAGTAATGCAGTGGGAAAGTGGGTGGGGGGAGGGATGGAAATGCTCTATAGTGATTATCAGGTCTCAGTCTTTTAATGAGCCTGAGCACTGGACTATGAACTTCACCCCTTGGGTGAGACAGGATGGCTTGCGAGGATTGGAATTGGTTATTTCCCTTCCTGCAGGTCAGTTAGGCTCTGATAAAACCATAGCAGGTAGGCTCTGGTTAAATAGTTTCTCCTGAGGGCAGACCTTATTAGGAAGAAAAGAATGATGAGATTGTTTCATGATGCCCCCCTACCTTAGTGGAAGCACAAGGAGATTTTTTTCCCTCTATTTATTGTGAGACTTAGTAGAGCTCCAGGAGGTAAAACTCATAAAATTGTGGGGCCCACTGATGACTGGATCCCTCTGGTGTTTTTATCTCTCAGAATTATCCACACTAAACCTCCAGCAATTCATCAATTATAGTTCAGGTACATGCGACTGCTTCCCATGGAAGTTTCTGCTCTGTTAAGTTGTGGTTCACTCAATTTGTCTGTCTGTCTCTCCAAAACGTTTTGGAGACAGCAGTTCTCTCTGTGATCTCACTTCTCTTAGGGATCTAAGAAGGGCTGTTGATTTTCCAGTTTGTTCAGGTTAGTTTGTTGTCAGGATAGAGTGGCAACTTCTAAGCTGATGTGTTAAACCAGAAACCAGAAGTCTCTGACAGTAGGTTTTTTTTTTCAATAAATTTTATCAAGCAATGTTTTAGGAGTAACTAGAAATATCTGTACATCAATATCATTTGACATTTGCAAACCCCTTCAAATTCCTATTTGAAAAGGGTGAGATCACATCACAAACCATATCTCCTTTATTGTTTTTGCTGATTCCTCCCTTTATATTCTTCCAAATGATCGCACTACTCCTTGACAATCTTCCAGGACAATCAAGAACAATGGAAATATAGTGTAGGCTCCTCCTATTACTGCTTTCTCTATTAATGAATAACACCAAAAATTCTGGGGAATTTACTTTTTTCCACTTTGTTGCTTACCTGGTGTTTTTAGCTTAATGGCAAGCCTTTATTATATTATGGATTTCAAAGAAAAAAATGTTGTGGTGACACTGTATTATAGGATTCCAGAAACTTTTTGCAAGTTGTGATTTAAGAATGAAATTTTAGCCCCATTAGAAGCATTTAGGGTTTGCAAATATATTCTGAAGAATGTTCTTCCTTTCCACACCCATGTGCCCATCATCTGCTTAGTATGGTGCTTGACATTTAGGAATCCTCAAGTGTTAGTGAATGTCAAACCACATATTAGGTGCTGGGGAATGAGCATGAATGAGTCCAACAGGATTTTATTGCTCATTCTTTTACACTCATAAAACTTCCCCAGAGGGCTATAGGGAGGGTACCCTGGAGACCGTACTGGAAAATCCTGCAACACCAGTTTATTAAAAAGATGCTTCTTTCTTTATCTGTGTAACTCCACAGTTCTGCTTAAGCTATGGACACAGATAGTCCCATAAAATCATCCATTTTATTTGGATTTTTAAGCTCCAGATGGAGGCATATTCTGAAAACAGGTACAGTTCCTCTCAGGCTTTGGGCAGAAAAAAAAAAAATCATAATGCCCCATGTCACATTCCCAGACATTTTTACCTGAATATAGCAATTTGGGGACTTTTCCCCCAAGGTTTTAAGCTGGGGCTCAATGCCAAGTTATACATATTTAACTTCCAAGGGACCACACGTAACAGATTCAGCTTTGGGACTGTCTGGGCTTAAAGAGATATTTCTGGTAATAGCAGAATACATCTATAGGTATCTTCTCCTATGTTAATGAAGGCAGAAACATTTATCTAGCAGTATTATACATCAAAATAATAAGAAAAGGAAACATAAGAAAATAAAACAACAATTCTGTGCTCTCTGAAGCAGAAGTTAGGGGAGGGGGCTAACTCATCATCACCACTACTGCTACCAACAGCAAAATTCTTTCTAACTCCTATTGTTACCTATGTACTCATTTGGTACTTACTATATGACTTTCTACCCCTTAATATCTCAAACATTTGTTTCTTCAGCCTTACTGGGAACAAGTGATGAATAAGATCTACTTAGTATTCTATCTACATGTGTTCAGAAAACCATCACGAAGCATCTGGAAATGTCAAGACCAAGTAAGCAAATGTGCTTTGATCACTTATGCATTCAACAAATATAACATACGAACTACAGCACAGAGTTCAAAATTTTCCCACCCTTCATGAGGGTGTATAAATAAAAGAGGCTTAATAAAACTTCATCAGGAAGTTTCTGAAATTAAAACAACTGGGCTATTTGCCACACCCCACAGTTTGGAATGTAGACAATCAGGATTTAGGGGGTGTAAGGCTCCAGCCAAATTAAGATGATGCAAACCATTGCGTTAGATGATGGAGAAGGTCTGCTTTCCTCCTACTCAAAATGCCTGGGAAACAGGAAATAGGAGTTCAATTAAGATGGCCTTTCTGTAGTAGCAAAGTAATTGTTTCATGCCAGAGAACAAGAATGAATATTATTGATGATTCTGTGATCAAAGGAACCTTAGCTTTTGCTATTGTGACAGCCATTTGACTGCTGCCTTGCAAATCAACACAAGTTAATATGTTCATGACTGCACAATTACAATGACAACAAACAAACAAACTTGCTCTTGATCCTTGCTAGGGAAAGAAAAAGGACAAGACATGTCCAGGATGGAAGTAATTCGGAGTTCTCTCAACAGCATGTACAAGTTAGCAATGCTAGAGTGTGTTTTAGTCAATGTGGAGACTACACTCCCATAAAGATACCTAAGGTTTTAGTACTCACGTGCATTTTGAGGCTGTCTAGTATCTTCTTTAGGGGTAATTTCCCATGGTGTGTAATCTTGTTGGGAGGCACTATCTTATTCCTGCTACACAGGGCAAAGAGAACAGGGTACACTCTGGTACTCAGGTAGTGATAATGATTTAATCTCTACAACGGGGTATTTCTACACATGACTTGGAATATTTACTCTGGGATACATACAAGGATAGAAGCAATTCATTTTGAGCAGCAGTGCCACATCTGGGTTAGATGAGATGTTAAGAGATGCCTGTTCAGATGAGTCTTTTATCAGTATAGTTAGCTCCTGATAGCATGTATGTAATTATATGTGTGTGTGTGTATATATGCATATGTGCATATGTATATGCTTAAATATGTATCTCCTTATGTGTGTGTGTTTGTGTGTGTGTATATATATATGTATGTATATGTATTCTTAAATACATACGTATTCTCAAATCTCCCTACTTACCTACCTACCTACCTACCTACCTACCTATTGCCTTAAGCTAGCCACAGTATATTCCTGCTACTTATTGTAAGACAATGTCCTAATTGATACAGAACAGAGACCAACACAAGCAAAATATCCCTGGGGAAATATGGAGAAAATGGGATTATCTAGTCTGGGTGCATACAGTTACAAGTCCTATAATATCCTGGTAGGGGAGTTTACTAATCCATGGGAAAGAGTTGTGAAATTTCCAATTCGATCATCCTGTGTTCATTTGGGAGCAAGCTCTAGGAGACAGCATTGCTGCCACCAAAGTATGATAGCAGGAGTTCAAGGATTGCATGGTGGCATGGTTCCTTCTAATAGAATTAGATGGTTTGAAAAAAGGGAATTACAAATTTCAAATATCTAAATTGGAGATCTTGAAATAGGATATTTAGGTGGTTTTTACCCCACCTTCCATTAAACATCTCCTGTCCTCTGAAGTAGATTCCCCTTTCTTGCCTGATGGTTCTTTCCCAGTTTCCCAGATTATTGTTACAATCTCACTTTAGTGAATTCCTTAAAGAGGAAGCCCTTTACCTGCATGTCACTCCCTATGCCCACTTTACTGAGACCTGCTCCTAGAGTTAGGTGTCCGTATAGCAAAGGACAGAAACTACAAATAAAACCTTACAAGTTGGATTGATGTCATACATATGAAGAAGAATCAAAGAGTTGCTGATTTGTACTAGAAAAAAATCTGAAGGATATGTATAAGAACAGATTTTAGAGTGTTCATGCAAGGCTGAACCATTTTTAGATCACCGATACCAGTCACTCAGACAAAACTCTCTCTCACCATACTGTGAACATTGGTACTTATAAAACTTTGTTAGAACTTTCTCATGTGTGTTTGAAGAAACTAATATAGTTAATCATCATCTCCAAGTGACTATATAAAGAAACACATTTGAAAAATTACAAGGTTAATGGATTGTGTGATTTTGAACATTTGTCAACTGTTCTCTTTTCAGTCTTGCCGTATCCTCCCCTCAGCTGCCTACACTTGGTGTATTTCCCATCACAACTATCAGTGATATATTCAGTCTCATTAGGTTACAAGGAAGAATTAAGGAACAGCTTTGTGTCCCTTTTAGAATTCTTTCATCCTATTGTCTGAAACTCAAGTCTTTCTTTCCATCTGGCCACATAGGAAGAGAGAGTTGAGAATGAAAATATCAAAACCTGTCTTCATACATTCATTGAACACTTCTAGATTTCTCCATTCCTAACTCACTTTTCTTTTTCAACAAATTATTTTTGTTTTCTTTCACTACCAAACCTTACCCTGGTGATGGCCCTAACACTCAAGCCTTTGCTAAATTGTCCTTGAAAATAATTCTCTGGGAACTGTTTTAGAGAATGGGCAGTATTTCTTTCCATAGATTTAAACAAATTGCAATTTACTGTTTTTCAAAATAGAAAAAAAAATAATGGCAGTGTTATTTTTATGAAAGAAGAAAAGAAAAACCATTGGCCTGAAATCTACAAAGGACCATGAGATACATAATTATAATTCTTTCATTTACTCAGAGAGGAAAAGAATAACCTTCATTCCCTTTAAGAATTAATATGAAAGCAACAGTAAGATAAGACAGAGAGAAGAGACAGGAGAGTCAAAAGGACATATCCTCTTGGAGAATTCAAAACAATTATACATGTAAGTAGGTTGTTGTATGTGGTACTCTGTACTTGTTTTAAAAAATACAAAGACACAGTATTATACTATCATTCTATGAATGCATGCTAGATGCATTGTATAAATTTACACATTGAATTACAAATGCCTACTGGAAATTTACTGCATGCACCTTCACTCTGTAGCTTGAAAGGTGTGTTAGTGAGTTCTCCAGAGAAACAGAATCAATATGATATATACATATGTATATAGAGGGAAAGAATTATTTTAAGGAATTGACTCACATAATTGTGGGGGCAAGGAAGTCTAAAATCCATAGAGCAGAAAAAAGCTGGAAATTCAGCTAAAAGTTGATGTTGCAATCTTGAGTCCAAAGACTAGAAATTCAGGTTGAAATTCTATACTGCAGTTTGAAGACAGAATTCCTTCTACTTAGGGAAATCTTAATCTTTGCTCTTAAGGCCTTCAATTGTTTGAATGAGGCTCACCCACATTCTGGAGGATAATCTGCTTTACTCAAAGTCTACTGACTCAAATGTTAACTACATCTAAAAAATACCTTTATAGCAACACCTAGATTGTTGCCTGACTAAACAACTGGGCACCATTGTCTAGCCAAATTGACACATAGCATTAATCATCATAGAAGGTTTGGAGGGAAAGAACATTTTGTATCTAATCTGGTTATAGTTGCTTGTGGTCTTTTCTTGTATGGTCACTATTCTCAATTGATTTTACTAAATATCTGAAACTATTTTGAATATGTGACATATAGATTCATGTTTAGTACATTGTACTATAAGATTCAACCATGGCAAATTTTTCCACCGAATACATCTGAGTACGTTAGGTCCATTCTTTTCTGCAAGTCAGCCTCTGGTGGCTCATGCTTTGCTTCATCACTTAACACAGCAGCCCTGTGTTAGTGAATAGAAAATACACTAGAAAATAGTGTAAGAACAGAGTAGACAAGTACTAATTAAAATTATACAAATAAGAATTGCGTCCCCAAAGATGAAAGAATGAGAACATTTTGTTCTGACATATTGAGAATCAGAAAAATGAATTGAACAGGAAGACATACCAAGATATTTTAAGTAGAGTAGCAGATTATAAACCTACATAGTAACTGTTATGTGTTACAAGCCACTTCTTTTGCTTAGCAGAGCCTACTCTTAGTTATATCTGGAGACTGTGTTATCAAGAACTCCTGAAAACATCTTGATCTCATAAAAATGAAACTCTACCAAAACTAATGGCACAAGACTAACTATATTATTTCTTCAGATATTGGATCTGCTTTTCTCTGACATGACTTGATAATTTATGTGCTACTCAGAATGATGTTTGTTCTACATCTTGCAACCAATTCCCACACACAACACATTAGAAAAGTCATTTTAACAGATTGTCAAGTAAAGAAGATAAGAAAAAAAAAAGCCAAATGTATGAATGACTCATGTTTGGGCTCCTAGGAAAAGGCTTTATTTTTGTTTGTTTTTGTTTTTATAATGAACAAAGATGCAATATTTTGTTCTGAATTCTTTCGTGTGATAGCTAAAATTCCCTTTTTGTGGCACACATGGGAAGTCATTTTATATTACCTTGGTAGTTTCATGAATGTCTTTTCTCATCGAGATTCCATCTGTGTCCAGTAGAAGGAGCACTCAGCTAAAAGGAAAATAAAACAGACTTAAAACAAAATTTCTAAAATGCTAGCAGCCCTGGGACACAACTCTATTTCAGAGACAGCTGCTCTGAAGCTAGGTTGTGGTCTGTGGATGGGCAGTTTTACAGGAACCGGATTCAGGATGCAGCTATTAGGCCCCATACCAAAGATGGGCCTGACCTCACTCCACCTCTGGTTACTTTACCTCTGGGAGGGTCTCAAAACTGCTGGTCAGGTTCTCAGTAGCTAAGATGCCCAAAGGAAAAATTGTCCCCAAAACTAGGGTCACTGTTCTGACTTTTATCTTCTTTTGGATATTGACCTGATAATTCTTTACTACAGTAGTCCCCCCCACCTTTTATCTGCAGGGGGTATGTTCCAAGACCCCTGTGGATGCCTGAAAATGCAGATAGCACTAAACTCTGTATATATTAAGATTTTTTTTGTACATACCTACCAATGATAAAGTTTAATTTTTAAATTAGGCACAGTAAGAGATTAACAACAACTAATAATGAAATAGAACAATTATAACAATATATATGGTAATAAAGGTTATGGGAATGTGATTTCTCTCTCAAAATATCTTATTGTACTGTACTTACCCTTCCTGTGATCATGTGAGGTGATAAAATGCCTATGTGATAAGATGAAGGGAGGTGAATGATGTAGGCATTGTGACATAGGGTTAGGCTACTACTGACCTTCTGATGGCAGAAGGAGGATCATCTGCTTCCAGACTGAGGTTGACCCCGGGTAACTGACACCATGAAAAGCAAAACCATGTGTAGGAGAGAGCTACATATTTTGTGAGCTTCCCAGGACCGTCTGGCTAATGACTTTTATATTGTGTTTAGATTTTCTCTGTTAGTAGCAAAGTTGGTTCAAAATATGTATTCCCACCTTACCAGAAGTAGAGTGCATTGCCATTTCTTAACTCTTTTATATTCTTCCTCTATATCTTAAATTTGGATGTGCGCAATGACCACCATATTGAGGACCAAAGCCAAGTTTTATGAAATCTAATCTACATACTATAATGTGGAAAATGGTTTTAACATCATTTATCTCATTTTGCTGAGCTGTAATTGTGCTTATTTATTGATTGCCTTGGAGCCTTGGCTGGGGCTTTCTTTCAATTTAAAGAGCCTCCTTATCTGAAGTTTGCCTATTCTCTCCTACCTATATTAGAAAGGTTTAGCTCAAAGCCAATTCCATCCATGACTTCTTCTTCTACTTCTCATTCTTGTTTGATCTCTATTTATTCTGAAATACCATTTTACTTATTCTCTGTGTGATATTCATAGTGTTTTTACTCATTAAGGAGTAGGAAGTGTGGTGGGCAAGATGATTTCCTTTGCAACTCTGGGATGCAAACTCTCCCAAGACATGGTTTAAGCTCTTAGTATCTTCCTCTGAATTTATTTCAGTGCTTTAGACAAAATAGGGAGGCTAGATTTGTTAGAGACATCACTTTGAATATCCCACCACGTTAGAGATTTTTCCATTGCTCTCTGGATCCCATAGAAGCTTCTGAACATTACCTTAATTCAATGTGTTTCCCTGAAAGAATTTTAACTGGTATGTGGTGTGTTTTTTCTTCCCTCCATTTTTTAATAGTTATGACTTTTAGTGCATATAAAAAATAAACAGAAACCCATGATTTCACAAATATGATTATGGTAATATGGGCATCATGAATAATAGACACGTCAATGAAAAGATAAAGGGATTTTTCAAAATTCGCGAAGGTGGTGGGTAAATGTGGTAGGCTGATTGTAACAATAGTTCCCCTTTGCTCACAATGTGACGCTGTCACTCCTCCCATCCATTTCCCTACCTTTGAATCTGAGCTAGCCTTCTAACTTGCTTTGGCCTACAGAATGCGGTGGGAATGACAAGATGCTAGTTCCAAGCCAAGGCTTCAGAAGACTTGCACACTTTTGCTTCCTTGAAAACTTGCCAAGGAATTAGAACAAGCAGAGGCTAGTTTGCTGGATTATGAGAGACCAAATGAAGCTGAGCTGGGTCTTCCCAGCTGTGAACATGCTGGGTCAGCCAGCTCCCAGGCATCCTCCCTGCACCGGCCCCCTGCCAGAGGCAAATGTATAAGTGAGCCCAGCCAAGATCAGCTGGGACTTGGTTCAAATCAACAAAACCATCCAGCTGACCCACAGAGTCAGGAGAAAAACAAATATTTATTATCATATGCTGCTGAGTTTTTATTAAGTACTAGTATTGTGACAATAGATAATACAGAGAATGACCAAAATTTGAGAAACACCTATTTATTTGTTTAATTCAGGCCTTATTATATAGCTATTGTCTTTGACCTTTTGATATGTATTATATAATATCGCATGCTTCAGAATCAATTCCAGAGCAGGTTGTGGAAGAAAAACAGATTAGACTTCAAGATCTATTTCTTCTACTTTTCTTCCCTATGGAATTCTCTTCCAAATATGTTTCCTTACTATTACTATAGAATTTTAAAGCAGTGGCTAGGTAGGGACAGATAATGAGTGAGGTATAAAAGAGATCATCAAAGGGAGGGAGGCAATCCAGGCAAAATCGCTTTAATAAATGTTCATTAATCTTTTTAATTGCTTAAAAGTTTGAACTCCAACTCCAATGATTGGTCAGTAACCCTTCTGCTTCTAAATGAGATCTGAGCTATTATTTCTCTCTTTAACTAGAACAATTTTCTTAGAGGTCCCACATTTATTATTCAGAATGCTGTGGAAAAGGAGAATGATTGAGCTTGGAGCCAGCCAGACCTGATTTGGTTCCTGGCTTCCCTATTGCCTCTGTGAGTTGGGGGAGTTGCTTTATCTGTGAGCCTCAGTTTCCTCCTCTATCAAATCAGGACAATATGATTTTTTTAAAAGAGACTTAAGATACTATACATAAAGTCTGGTACAAATACATATGTAAAAGATGGCAGTTACTCCCTCCAAGGCAGCTTGTTGTTTCTTAGACACTGAATACCTACAGGTACTCACTCTTGACTCACTCTTGACTGGGTAACCTACTCCTCCAACCAACCTATCTCAGTTCATTTGGGCTGCTATAGCAAAATTCCATAGCCTGGGTGGCTGATACACAACAGATATTTGTTTCTCACAGTTCTGGAGGCTGGAATTCTGAGATCGGGGTGCCAGCCCAATCCAGTTCCTGTGAGAACCCTTTTTTCTGGTTGTGTTCTGCTGTCCTCTCTCTGGTTCTCAGATGATGTTGAGCAGGCAGGAGAACTCTCTGGCTTCCCCTTTATAAGAGCACCAGTTTCACTTATGAAGCCTCCACCCACGTGACCTAGTCACTTCCCAAAGGCCCCCCCGTTACATTGGAGGGTTAAGATTTCAACATATGAATTTGGGGGAAGATGGAAACATTCAGTGCATAACATGTCTCAAAGCACAATGACATTAAACGGATCTCAACTCTCTTCTTCCAAAATCACTCTTACGAGATTAGGGACAGGGACTTGGCTTTGACTACAGCCACATCCGCATCTTACCCTGTTGAGTCAGGTTCACTTGCTCTGCAGTATCCGATTTACTGAAGTGGTTAAAATTGACCACATTTCCCCAATATTTTCCTAGGCTTGGAGCTAGGTTATTAGATAAGATGGTGATTGCAAAATGATGATTCTTCTCCTTTTAACTTTTAAGGAATTGCTCCTGTTTTTATCTTTTTATTTCACTGCAGATATGCCTTTCCAAAACCCTCTTGGGTTCCTATGAACCAAAGTTCTATTAGATGCATGTTGCATTTCAAGACAGCAAACATGAATACCCATATAAACTAGAACTTCAAGACTGAAAGGAATCTTGAGGAGACACTTTGTACATTGTTATCTGGTCAACATTATTTAGAACCTAACGATTCAAAGATTTTAGATCACCGAAGCTCAGCCTGCTTGTGTGAGTCGAGGTTCTCCAGAGAAAGAGAATCAATAAACAGATTTATTATAAGGAATTGGCTCACACAGTTATGGAGACTGACAAGTCCAAAATCTGCAGAGCTCATGTCCCAGTTTGAAGATCATCAGGTAGAAAAAGCTGATGTGCCAGTTTGAAAGCTTGTAGGCAGGAGAATTCTCTCTTACTTGGGGAAGAGTCAGCGTTTTGTTTAATTCAGGCCTTACTGTGCAAGTCCCCCCCACATTAGGAAGGACAATCTGCTTTACTCAGTCTGCCAATTTAAATGTTAATCTCATCCAAAAACACCCTCACAGAAACACCTAGAATAATGTTTGACCAAATATCTGGGTACCTGGAGGCCCAGGCAAGCTGACACATAAAAATTAATCATCACATTCCTCATTCTTCAATGAAGATCTGAGGCCTAGTGAGGTGTAGACATTTTCTCAAGATACAAGTCATGACATGTAAGACTAGAACCACCAATGTGCTGACAATGTTTGAAACCAGATCACCAAAAGGGAAAAAAAGAAAAATAGGAAAAAAGTTTTGGTTTGTAGCATTTGCCAGTGTCCATAGTGGAAAGGAGTATGTAGTGATGGGAAGGAAGAGAAAAAGAATTTTAAAAAGAAAGAGAAAAACAAGAGGGGTTTTGTAAGAATAAAATGTGCCATGGCCTGAGCAATGAAATGAGAGCAACTTTGTTTCTAAAGGACAAAAGGAAGAAAAAAGGTATATCTGAAGTCATTTACTCAGCCAGCATTAAGTGATAAACTATATCACATCAATGCTTTGAGGTCCTACCCTCAGACCAGGGACAAGGAATCCACTGTTAGAAGAATGGGGGTCAGTTCAACTTACAGAATTCATCAAAGCTTTATAATTAAACAACTCTTTATGAGAAATCAACCCGGTCTCTGTGCGTGTGACTTAACATATCCTCCCCCCGCCTGCCCCACTCCCCAAATTCAGCCAGACAACATCCAGGTCTGTTCATGGACCTTAGTGGTACCTTTGAAGTAGGCAAGCCAGTTCTCATGGCCTCTAATCTTCCTATTAGGAAAACAGACACGAAACAAAATTTGCTTTTAGTTATAAATTTTAAATCATCAAAACCAAAAACTGGGAAAAATGACTCTAATTTTAAATATCCCACTTTCCAGTGCCTTTGTTCAAAATCTGAATCATTAGCTTTCATACTAAAAGTGAGAAGGAATGTTACAGATTAAAGAACCAGATTGATGTTTGAGGCTTAAATGATTACATAGCCCAAGATTTAACATACAAAATATATAGAAATTCACATCAAATAATGAATACAAGTATTTTCTTGAGCTATTCTTATTTCTAGATGTTCTCCCAATGTACAAATGTTGCAAACTGGAAGTAATTCAGGAAAACATTTTTGAGTTCAAAGGTCTAAAAGTGGGGTCTGATTAAAAAAAGAACAAATACCTAACTGTGGACAGAATCAATTGTTCTGTGCGTTTGTATTCCAAGAAGCATCCTGTGATATAAACATCTCTTCTCCCAAGGCGGAGTATCATCTCCTTGCCAACATACCCTCAGAGATGGCAGGAATTAGTAGATCTGTGGATCTCAAATTGTGGTCTACTGACCAGCAGCATCAGCAAGTTCTTGTTAGATCTGCAAATTCTTGGCCCCCCCTGAGACCAGCTGAATCAGAAACTCTGGGGGTGGGGCCCAGAGTGTCTTAACAAGCCCTCCAGGTGATTCTGATGCATGCTCAAGTTACATGATGCTTTTCCTTTGTAAGACCAACGCCCTCCAGAAACCAGTTTCTCATTCTCCTCTCCTAAGACAAAACTCCGCAAACCAGAGTTTGGAAGGGAAAGAAGATTGTATTTTAGTGAGGAATTAGGTTATACATTTTCAGCTTATCACTCACCACTTGCCCCTTCCCTCTCCTAACCAAACAAGTCTTAGTACCCCAGATTTAAAGGGTCACAGGCTACTGTGATGTCATTTCTCCTGAAGGGCTTATAGGATTCAGCATATAACTATATTCACAGGTATGTTTTATTGCAGTGAAAGGAAGTAAAGCACAATCAGCAAAGAGAAAGGCATCTGGGACAAAGTCTGGAGGACACCAGGTGCACAATTCCAAAGGTCCTCTCCCAGGGGAGTCACGAGGGATGCACATAATTCCTGCCGCAACTAGCTGGGACAACACATGTAAAATCTTGCCAAGCAGGGAAGCTTATTAGAGACCCCTTGCTCAGGGTTTTTAATGGGGGCTGATCATGTAGGCACCTTCTCCCTAGTGTCTGCTAAAATTCCAGACTCCCAGAGGGAGAGCAGGTGTTTGTCATAAGCCAGACTATTTGCATCAGCAGTTAGGCATAGCGGGCCACGCTACACTGGGTCTGGGAATGGTGGGAACCCTCCAAAATGCAGTTTCCAGATGCCAGCCAAGGACCAACTATGTAAGCAGACTTTTCAAAGGATATCGGTCAGGCCTGTTATGTCAACTATTTTCTGTACAACTCCTTTCTGTTTCCTTTATCTGTGAAGGGACTTAACGATTAAATGAGATAATATATATAAAGTTTGCAGAGCTCTGACCGACTCAAAATGATCCCTTAATAAATGCTAGCTAAAGTTAGTATAATTTGTGTGGAAGAACACATCCAGCCACCAGAACCAGATGTTGACAGTCGAGGGTGGGTCATAGTTCATCTTTTTTCTCTTTGCACTTTTCACTATTTTGTCTAGCACACAGTAGGTGCTCCTTAATTATTGGATAATGTGGTAGTGTTTTCTACCCTCCAATCTAATCTCTGTTTCTTACTTTTCAAGTCCTCCCATGTGACCTTTCTTATAACTGGTTTAGTCTTGAGTCAGTCTCTAGAATGTTCCACTATATAGAAGACGGACTTCCCATGGTCACCAATGACAGACTTTTCTCCAAAGTTATATGGAAAAATAGATATATTTCTTGTCTTGAACCTTCTAGCTCCTGCTATAGTAGACGCCTAAACCCTGCCTGAGCTCAGATTCCAGGACAGGATATTGTTAGTCTCTCACCTGAAACTTTCTAAGTCTGGAACTTAGATAATCACCGTCATTTTTAAAAGAGCCTCCATATTTCTATTAGTCAGACCTTCATTTATAGGTGTTCAGAGTTATAATCTTGGAGTTATTGTGAATTCTTGACTTCATGAACTCATCAGCCTGGCTTACTACTTATTGTGTGGAGGGCCCCTTAATGTTCAGAAGTGTCACTGACTATCATATTGTAAAACTTCTTCAGAGCAAAAACCTCCCACTGGTTGTTAGCATTTTGACATTTCAGTGCATCTTGCATACCCCATCTTACATAAGGGTGTGTGATCACTACAAAATCCCTTAGACATTACTAAAAATATCTACTGAAGATCTAAACTGTACATTAAATAAAACTTAACTCTTTGGTCTATCCCTAGTATCTCTACCAATTTTTTTAATTTCTTTTTTTTTTTTAAAGATTTATTTGAGAGAGAGAGAGAGGAGAGAGCACGTGTGAGTGGGTAAGAATCTCAAACAGACTCCCGGCTGAGCACAGAGCCCGATGTGAGGCTTGATCCCACGGCCCATGAGATCATGACCTGAGCTGAAACCGATTCAGAACCTTAACCGCCTGAGCCACCCAGGCTCCCCTATCAATTTTTTTTTTTTTTCTAAAAATTCCTTACCTTCAGCCAAGAAGAGTTCCTAATGCCATCTGTGAACAAGCTATTCTGGCAACCAGTCTGAGGCCAAGAGTTTCTGCAAGGCCTAACTCCACTCACTTTCCATCTTCTTTAAACTCAAGTTTGCAAAGAAGGTTAGTGTCTTCCCTGAATAGTTTCTTTAGGAATAGCAGTCCAGCCATGCCAGAGAAAAAGCCAAGTCACCAATCAGGATATGGATGCTACTTACCAGTCACGATTAAGGAGGAGGAGCTGTAAAGGGTGGACCAGCCTCTGCAGTGCTTTGCTTAACCAACCAACAGGGTTCAAGGGACAGGCCAGCTGTGAGAGGTCAGTGCCGATGCACAAGTGACCTCAGCTGACCGAGGCAGCAGGCTTCCGAGACCCACATTCAGCCTGATCAGTGGGGCCACAAAAAGCATGTTGATCTTTTTCCCCATTTACCTCCTCCCAACAGCTAAGGGAAGCATCTGGACAATATTAACCTATTAAGTAGGAAGAAGACTGACAGGGGTCATTGAAAGACCAACCCATTCATTGTAGAGGCAAAGAATACAATGCTCAGAGAGATCAAGTGATGGCAGCCCTCCCATTTGCCAAATTGGCTATTTTGTGAGCATTTTTTTAAAAAAGATTTTATTTATTTATCTGACAGAGAGAGACACAGCGAGAGAGGGAACACAAGCAGGGGGAGTGGGAGAGGGAGAAGCAGGCTTCCCGCCAAGCAGGGAGCCCAACGTGGGGGCTCCATCCCAGGACCCTGGGATCATGACCTGAGCTGAAGGCAGATGCTGAATGACTGAGCCACCCAGGCACCCCCTATTTTGTGAGAATTTTAAAAAGACGTGTTTTACTCAAGCTATTTCACTTTCCTTAGCCAGAAATTTTCAGGACAACTACACAAATGTGAGACAACCAGCACATCCAGCAGAGTTCATAGCAGCCTGGGCCGGCAGCTTTGTGGGCCGCAGAGCTGGAACTAGAACATGAACTTCTTTAGATTAAGGCCAAGGCGTATGCACCATGATATCTCCCCATTGGGCCACTGCTGCCCTGGGATTTTTTTTTAAATAGCCCATTTCTGCATGTTTTTTTTTTTTTTAATCTTCAAACTGAATATAAGTTACTTGAAAGAAGGAATCATTTCTTTCCATTTTCTTTGGCTCTCTGAGAGTGGCGGTGTGTCTAGGCCCTCAATAAGTGTGTTTTGAGCAAACTCTGCCTACTGTATTATGCCTCAGAGGTTCTTTCTCAACCATTCGGCAATACTGCCCTCCGCGTCTGTTCCCTTCCTGCATGGTTCTCATTCTCATTAACAGTAGTAGCATTCACGAACGGGTGTGTAGCTCACAGACAAATTGCTCTTAAGGTTCAGCTGAAGGTTCACTTTTGCTTCTCCTCATTTCTTCGTCTTCTGTAAGCTGAGCATCCTCAGTGTCCCTCAGTGTCCCTCCGTGTCCAGTCATTAGTTGAATGCTGCAGATTCTTCCCTCAACGTGTCTTTCTCCTTAGCTCCTTTATTTCCTTTTTCACTACCGTCCCACATGAAGCTCATTCCTTCTTTCCCCCAGAGAAGTTCCCTCATGGTCGCACTGGTATAAATCAAAATAGATTAGAGAGGGAATCCAAAGACCCACGTGAACTTGGTTGTGCCACTGCCCATCATATGACTTTTAGCAAGTCACTTATCTGTAGCTTCCTGACTTTTCAAATGATTTGAATTAAATAACTCCAGACCTTTCCACCCGCCCACTGATGTCTGTCTAAAACACATTGCTCCACCCCACTCTGTTGACTACTTTTACCTAATCACACCTTAGCCCAGTTTCTTCCTCCAGACAGCCTCTTGCAGCCTCTCAGTGTGTGCTTAGGTGTCTTGTGACACCTTGCACTTATTTCAATTATACTTATATACGCCATTCATTCATCCGGCAATAACCCGGTCTTCACCACCCATGAGGCACTTGCTGGCCTCTTGAGACACTGGTGAATAGGGAGACAGTGTTAGATGTCTATTCCTCACATTGCAAATGTTGCATTGTATCTGTGTTTCTGTTTCCTGTAACGCACAGTAATTACTTGGAAGGCAAGAACATACAGCATTGACTGTATATGGAGCACCTCACCACAACTCAATAAATATTTGCTAAATGAGTAATCAAATGTTCCTCTGACTCATGATTTTAAACATAGTTGGATCCAAAAGCTCTGGGTTTTGCCCTTCATTATGGATAGATGTCTTGTCACTAATGGCTTAAATAAACCAACAAATAAAAAAAAACGTGAACAAAGCATACAAACAAAAATCAGCAAATAATGAGAGGTGAAGTGTGCACATTAATCTACATGTAGTAAAAAATTCAAGAGGCTGCATTCAACAGTAGCATCTATGCTCCAAGAACAACCAACCAGCTGGTTTTGCTCAGTGCGTACATCGATCACCAAGTTCAGCATTGCATTCACACAGGTGATTTCAAAAATGATTTTGAAACATATATGCTAACAAAAATTGTGTTGAATCCAAAAGTTTGCAAAATTCAAAGAGAAATTCACAATTGCATAGGTGTGTTCGTTTTCTTTTATTCGTGTTTTTAAATTGTTTAAAGGCCTCTAACACCAACATTTATATCATGACACACACAGGCTCAGTTTATTCACTTTGAGATGGCTCAGGTCCAGGATAAGTAATAAAATCATAAAAATGTTTACTACTAAACATTTCCCTTCAATCTCAACATGCCATTTCATATTTAAATAATTGCACTAATGGGGGCGCCTGGGTGGCTCAGTCAGTTGAGTGTCTGCCTTCCGCTCAGGTCATGATCCCAGGGTCCTGGCATCGAGCCCCGCATCGGGCTCCCTGCTCAGCGGGAAGCCTGCTTCTCCTTCTCCCACTCCCCCTGCTTGTGTTCCTGCTTTCACTCTCTCTCTCTCTGTCAAATAAATAAATAAAATCTTTAAATAATTGCACTAATGGTCATTTGCGGCCGTGAAATATTTGCAATGTGTTTCCCTCAGTGGCCACTGGATGGCAGTGGTTTATCATAATTTCAGTAGCATTTTGTTGGGTTTGGTTCCTTTGTTTTTGTTTTTCCTAGGGGCAGAACAAGTAGTTTCTTGAAAGGTAAGAAGTTAAAGGGATTTTTTAGAGTAAAGATCAACAACCAAATCTTTTTTTAAAAAAAAGGTATGGATTTAATATAATTAAATCCTTCCTAATTGAAATAAAAGAAGTTTTACCATATATTTTCTTCCTTGGTCCTAGATTTCTTCATAGTGGCCAAGAATACAAGCTTTATAATTAGACAGATAGAAATTGATGTTCTTCTTTAGAAACAACCAACAATTTTATTTTAAGCAAATTGCTACATCTCCTTAAACCTTTGTTTTCAAATCTGTAAACACCTATTAAAGCATCTGCCCCTATTATGTATTAAATAAGAGGATGTTTATTAAGGGCTTAGGCCACAGAGTTCTTAATAAATGCTAGCTTTAATAATAAAATATTTTATTATTAGATTCAGAATCTTGGCGAGTGGGAAAGAGTTGAACTAAAAAGCCTTCACCTTGAGCTTAAAGAGGGAGAGAGAAAGACAAGTTCAAAGGACAGAGAGAAGGGAAATATCAGACAGGTTTTTGCGAGAGAAGCAGTGATACACAGTGGAAGAACATCATTTTCAGAGCCATAAAGACCAGAGTTGGAATACTGATTCTGCTGCTTATGAGCTATAAGACCATGCATGCATTACTTAGCATTACTTAGTCTCAGTTTATTTGTATATCAGAACTCATAACACTTTTAAGGCTAATATGAGAGAAAACAAGCTAATGCACATAAAGTGCTTGACAAATAGTAGGCATTCAAGGTTGCTATTTTTCTTCTTTGCAGACTTTTATAAAAACCTGCAAAGAAACTTTGCATATTAAATTTTGATTTATTTTCCCAGGGCTTGAGATCTCTGAGAAGTCTATAGAACATACAGGTCAAGCAAGCCCCTGTATATTTCCTCATGGAAATGTTAGTGTGGCAGGTTTTCATAATTTAAAAATTTTATCCAAACCTATAAGTTATCTTCAATGTTTAATAGCTCTCTTGAAACCTCCTTCCATAAGATGTTCATGGGTATGGACATGACAAGACAAGGCAGTCTAAGGAATTAGAAAAGACAGAGAGTGTTAATCTATTAAATGGAAATACAGAGGCTCTTGGGTGGCTCAGTTGGTTAAGTGTCTGCCTTCGGCTCAGGTCATGATCTCAGGGTTCTGGGATTGAGCATCAGGCTCCCTTCTCAGCGGGGAGTCTGCTTTTCCCTCTCCCTCTGCCCCTCCCCCTGCTCTTCTCGCTCTCTCGCCGTCTCTCTGTCTCTCTCAAATAAATAAATCTTTTAAATGGAAATATGGTCACTATGTGAGCTATGTTTAAAAAGATTATAAGAAATAAACTCTTCCAAGGTGATGTGTAAGGATTTTTTCAAGGGGGTCAAGAGAATTATGGACTAAAGTACGTCAAACAACGAACAAATTGTATCCAGACTAGTTGATCAATGTTGACTAAACAAGTATTACAAGTCATGGCAAAGACTACTAATAGTGGCAACGTGAAGAACGTTCTGTGTCTACTCTCCAGTACACAAAGGGAAACTTCGTGGATTAGAATTTGTGTTCAATAGGAAAATAGATAGGCTAGACTACTATTCCCACTTCCAGAAGAGGATCTGTGACCAAGAAAAGGTCAATCATGGAATATTTGTTTTCAACAACAGTATGAGCTCCCTACTCATCTGCCACCTCTCTCTTCATTTTCAAAGAGGCAGTGTATTTCAAAATGTTGGAAAAACCTACCCATCATATTGTCAAACCAGTCCTTTTACCAGCGATGAGACTGAGGCCTTGAAAGATTGAATGAGTCATTCCTGGTTGCTGCATAGGCTGTGAGAAGAAAACTTGCCTAATTCCTAATCCAATATGTCTTCGATTTTTGCTCTCTGCCTCAAGAAAAGCCCACAATTAGATTCCAGTTTATTTATTTATCTTTAATTTCGACCCCTTCCTTTACAGAGAAGAGTTGCAGGTGGCAAAAGCAAGCAGACCATAACCCAAAGATGAATCCAAATTAAAGGGATGCTTTCATTGGACAGTGTGAGAGATCCGGAGGGATTCCCGGTCTTTTCATTTCCTATTTATTCGGGGAACAAGGGTGCACACCACCTAAAATACCTTTAAAAGGCTATTTCAATGACTGCTGATTTTGAAAACTAACCTGAGGGAATAATGGTGTAGCAGCCTGATTTGGGGGATAAACTGTATGGAAAGCCATACACTTAACTGAATTAGTTGTCCTTTCGATCTTGCCTTTCATCCCCAGGGTGGTAGAAAGGTGTTCAGATGTCTCCATTATCTTGCTCACTCCCGCTGGCGAAGAAGGCTGGGGTTTCTCATTAATTTAATGGGAAGCTGTTAAGTCCTTACCATTCTCACCATGAAATGCACCATGGTCAGCACTCTCTGTCATGCCCGATTTATTATTGTCTGATAGCTAAAGTGCTGCTCTACTTGGAACATCTGAAGGGTGTTCTCTTGATAGGCTTTGAGTTAAGGAATTTCAATATAGGAACAGCGCATTTTAAATGCCAAATCATAAATAAATCATGTTAATGAGGGCTTTTAAAAAATAATGGCATTCCTTAAAAAAAAAAGGGATTTGGGGGGACCATAATCCAAATGACATTAGAGTGTAGTTGAGAGACTATGATTTCTTTTTTTAAGGTTGTGGGCACTGTCTCTACTTTGCAATTTACTGATTAAATG
>NC_138369.1:168450163-168619320 GCF_054177405.1 Leptonychotes weddellii | reverse complement strand
TCTGCATGGAGCACTGGGTGTTATGCACAAACAATGAATCATGGAACACTACATCTAAAACTAATGATATAATATATGGGGATTAACATAAGAATAAAAATAATGAAAAAAAATAATCAAATGAAACCAACAGCTTATAATGATAATGGCTAGAAAAGAAACACAGACAAAAAAGAAATGTCTTTCACTGAAACTTTGTCTCATGCCAATTAAAAAAAATCGAAAGATAAAATGCACATGCAGCACCAAAATGGATAAACACACTGCTATTCATTCCATTGTTTTTTCTCTTTAACAGTTTGAACTTCAATCATCAGTTATAGTTCTATTATAATATCTTATATAAATAATCTTCTGATAACTAGTAAGTGAATTTTATTAAAACCAACATTTAAGCAATAATACAGTCATCATTCTAATGGAATGTTTTTTTTCTTGATTCAATTTTTAGTTTTAAAACTATTACTGGGGTGCTTGGGTGGCTCAGTTGGTTAAGAGTCTAACTTCAGGGCGCCTGGGTGGCTCAGTTGGTTAAGCGACTGCCTTCGGCTCAGGTCATGATCCTGGAGTCCCGGGATCGAGTCCCGCATCAGGCTCCCTGCTCGGCAGGGAGTCTGCTTCTCCCTCTGACCCTCCTCCCTCTCATGCTCTCTGTCTCAAATAAATAAAGAAAATCTTAAAAAAAAAAAAAGAGTCTAACTTCAACTCAGGTCATGATCTCTGGGGGGAGTCTGCTTCTGCCGCTCCCTCTGCCCCTGCCCATCTCCTGCTTATGTGTGCTCTCTCCATCTCCTGCTTTTCTCTCTCTCCGTCAGTCTTAAATAAATAAATAAATAAATTCTTAAAAAAATAAAACTATTATTAATTAAAGAAGAATACATTTCTATTTTAAAGATACTATTCAATATGTATGAATTAAAATTTGTACTTAACAAATGAAATACTGTACCTCATGGTTCACACTCCGTTTCCCTTTGTAATGTTTTTAACACAAATAACTTGAATTACTTAAAGTAACTCAAGTTCTCCCTCTTCGTCTTTACAATCACTGTGCTGTCATTGTATATTTTGAATCTGCTGCTTAAATGGAAAAAAATGAAAGCTACATGCAGCACCTAAAGTGAGTTCAAATGGCTTCTGAACCATTACAAAGTTATTTTAAAATGAAAGCATGTGCTGAGTCCACAAGTGCTAAAGGCTGACTAGACAACTGGAAATTCTCCAAATTAACTTCCCTTTAAAAAATATATTTATTGAAGAATAAGTGATAAATCTGTTAATTTGAAGCCTACATATATATTAGCAAAAAACATTAGCCAGAGCAATTATTTAGAATTTAGATCAACAAAAATTTCAGGGAGTAGGAGTATTTTTATCACTGACATTGTTGAGAGTTGCCAGCACATGGCAATAATAAAAAAGCATGTGTTTTCAGAGTCTCTATAGATAAGATACACCCCTTTATTGCCTCCACCCGAGGAAGACCTCACCCATCACTTGGTCCACCCCTGGGTGACACTGAATGTGGAGAAAAATGGATCCATTCACAGGAGGAGTAGTTCAACAGGGAACCACACTTCGTCCCTGCTCTTAGACAGTTGTAGGTAAGGAAAAGGGACCTAAGTCTCTGATTTAATGGCCTTCTCATGCCTGTCCGATGGAGAGGCTATCTGGTAAGAGTGAATCACTGAGAATGTACATTGGCTTGAGACTGATTCTCTCCCTGACCAATTCTAGCCGGGCTTCTCTGAGCCCTCCTCTGGACAAGGCCCAACCTTAGTCTATAAAGACCCACCCAAAACATTAACATAGAATCTAATAGCTAAAGACTACCTCCCTCCTCTCAAAGTGCCTGCCCAAGGAAACTCAAGGCTGCCAAAAGACTTTACTGTTTGTTCCAACCAACACCTGAAGATAGAGCCCCTGTCTCCCAGCCTCTGTGGGAGGGTAAGAACCTAACTTGTATACGCACCAGCTGACAAACCCAGATGAGTTTCACATGCACCAACCCCCATCTTCCTGCTTTTTTGTAATTTTTCACTTCCCTGATTCTACTGAGGCCCTGCTCACTGTCCTACCCCTCCCCCCTTCCTATTCCTTCATTCTCCCTTTAAAATAGTCACCTCAGTACAAATAGAAGTGGAGTTCAGTTCACACTGGGCTCTTTACCGTTTTGAATATAGTGCTATAATACATCCCCAATATGGTATGTTACTGGTTAAATCTATCCTTTCCATTTTAACTAGTGTTCAGTTTTGTTTATTTTCACAAGACTTACAAATCTTTCTAAATACATATTTGATCGAAGGCAGCCACATGAAGCAGAAGCACTACTGGGGTAAGATCCACAGGAAAATTCTACTACAGATAGTCCTCCAAATGAAATAGATTTGACTCTCTTGAAGGCGGATAGTGATAGGAGTTGGACCAGGCAGAGGACTGGTGGAAACAGAGGCAGTTTGCCCATTGGCTGGAACTAGCAATAAGAGATGAAGAATTTAACTAGGGCTTTGGAATTGCTGGAGGATGAGCCTATGCTAGATGGAGTGGGAAACTTGCAGGACGTACTAGGTTAATGATAATTGTGGAAACCCAGCTTTGTAAATAATTTGGAGATTTTTAAATGACAGCAGTCATGAGATCAAACAAAAGTTTTCAGTTTTCCAGCAAGTTGTATGAGATGGGCTCAAAGGACTGAGGCCCTAATGAGAATTTTAGGAAGTCAAGTAGTATGATAACTTTCTATGTTATTTTACCAAGTTCTAGTGCCACCATGTCAATAAATGTGGTGATTTGACAGCAAGTCACATATATACATAAAGACACAGGTATTCTGCTTATTAAATGCAGATATCACATTTGCTAATAAATCATTCATTTATTCTGTGAAATAGGTGACACTTATTGAACTCCAGACTCTGAGATGTGAAGGGGTTCCTGTCCTCATAGAGCTCATAGACCAGTTATAAAGGAGGTAGAAGTGCTCCTTTCTTACTCAAATGTTTTTGGATCCATTCCTTGCCCTTCTCAGCTATGCTCTATATCTGAGGAGATCTGAAGTTCTGGACTGCATTTCCCAGGCTCAGCTGGATTTTGGCTGGGTTTGGCCAAAGAAGGGCACTGAAGAGAGAATGGAAGGTGGCAGAATTAGAGAAGCCAAGGTATTTGTCCCCTTACCCCACTCAGGCAGCATCTTTGGAAATAGCTGCTTCTCCTCCATTGCTTGAAATTCTGGGGGTGCCGGGGTGGCTCAGTGGGTTAGCATCTGACTCTTGATTTTGGCTCAGGTCATGATCTCAGGGTTATGAGGTGGAGCCCCCGCAGCTGGCTCCATGCTCAGTGGGGAGTCTGCCTGAGATTCTCTCTCTCCCTCTCCCTCTGCCCCTCCCCCCACCCTTGCTCTCACACTCTCTCTCAAATAAATAAATAAATCTTAAAAAAAAAAAAGAAATTCTGTTTGACAGGCCCAGCTTCTTGTTTCTGGTATGTCAGTTCACAAGGGCTGGATATGTGTATCTTTTCCCAACTCTGTATTTGGCGATGAGTTGGTAGCTTGAAGTCAGCCATGGTGGGATATCTACACCACAGAAATTGGCAAACACTTTTCGTTATTCCCCGACAGAGCTGGATATTAAGCATTAACCAGTACTCCACTGGTTCTAGTAACACCATCTCTTTAAGTTGTTCTTTCAATTCTAAGGGTGGTAGTTGGCTTTCTGTGGCTGTTATTGGCTTAGTTGCCTGAACTTCTCAATGCTTTCCTCCTCTGTGGAATGAATTCCTTGTATTAAATCACCTCTGCTGGACTATCTAGAGTAGTTTCTGTTTTTCTGATGGGATCTTGACTGATAAGCAGGACACCTAACTTGGGCTTGGGTATTCAGGGAAAGATCCTCAGGAGTTAGGTCATATACCTATTTTTTTTTTAAAGATTTTATTTATTTATTTGACAGAGAGAGAGAGAGATCACAAGCTGGGGGGTGGGGGGGAGGCAGAGGGAGATGGAGACAAGCAGAGTCTCCACTGAGCGGGGAGTCCAATGTGGTACTTGATCCCAGGACCCTGAGATCATGATCTGAGTCGAAATCAAGAGTTGGATGCTTAACCAACTGAGCCACCCAGATGCCCCATCATATACCTAGCTTTTAAGTGGTTAAAATGGATAGAACTTGGCAATGGGTTGAGAGGATAAGAAAAAGGCATGATCCAGCATTGTGTCCAGATTTTTGGTTTGGGAAGGTGGGTGGATAACGGTGCCATTTGTTAAGAGAGGCGGCAAAAGCAGAACAACAAGTTTGGGGGCGGGGGTGGAAATGCTGAGGTGGAGATGCTCCTGGGATACCCAAGGCCAGATGTCCAGTAGGGTTTGACAAGATCAGAACACAGAAGGGATGCCTTCTCCTGAATTCCTCCTCCTCGCTCTGATTCCTCAGTTGCCTTGCTCAGTAGATTATTTCATCTGTCTTCTGTACCTTCAAAGTACTGTTCCAGGTTTCACTTACATAAGCTCAGTTCTCCCCTGTCTTAAAAAACAAACTTCTTTTCTTAAAACCCACTTTCCAACCAGCTTCTGTGGTATCTCTCCTTTCCCCCTCATGAGAAATTTTATTTTCATGGTAGCTGCTTCCACATCCTTCTCTCCCACTCCTGCTCAATCCATTGAAACCCAACTTCCACCCCCACTGAAACTGTTTCTGAAACTCAGTTTGGCAAACACAACCATGACTTGCTTACTGCTAATCCAATGGGCTCTGGGCTCTGAGCTGGCCAGAGGTGATAAATTCTGATGAGTGGCCAGAACGTAGCAAATATCCAGTAAATGGGAGTCGTTATTATTATGGTTAGGCTGAATTAATTTTTTAAAATGTTACTGCTAAATTTGCTTTTCTCCCCAGAAGAGTTATCTTTACAAATGATCGCTTGAATGACCATTTCATTTCTTAATGAATTTGTGTTTCTAATGACCTACCATCAAAACAACGGGCAAATTCAGTGGGAAAAAAATTGTTCACATCCATTATTTAGTGTCCTATGGAAGGAATAAAATATAAACCCCATAAAAATTGTTTGACTAAAATTTTCACCTTTCAACTAGCTGTTTGTTTCATTACACTGAGAGCTTCAAACGATACCAGTTGCCTGAGGGGAACGGTAAGTTAAAGCATTTTCCTCAAAACCTTCTATGTTTTCTTGTAGTACCCACAAACAGCTAGGGATCTTCAGTAAGAAACAGATATGAAGAATAAAGGTCATTTACTAAGTGGCATGTTTGATTTACAGTCTAGTAGTTGCAAAGAATTAGTGAAGTATTCATGTTTCAATAGCTCACAGCATAAAAGGCATAGCTGTGGTGATGAGCACACTTAAATCATATCCTTGCGTCAGTGTAAGAGGGAATATGCTTTCATAGGACAGTGTGACCTAATCTTTCAGTCTCTTTCAGAGGAAGGAACAAAATCTACAAATGAGATATGATACCTTGTTTTTTGTTGTTTTCAGTTCGCTCTAAAAAGAGCAGTTCTTTATATGTAGACACTTTGAGCTGTGAAAGCCAACCTTTGCAATTGGTGCGTTTGTAATCATTTACGCTCAGATTTAATCATGATTCACAAGCGATAAACCTCATGCTCTGAAGCAGAAAAACCGCAAGGTTTGTCAGTAAAGTGGAGTTCTCTGTAACGTAACACCAGTGGTGGACTGAGTGAATGTGGTTAGGGTTCATCTATGGGTAAATGCGACACAGGGCTTTTAATTAAAAGATTATGATGACTACAATGATCAATCTCACTCAGATCCCAAATGAAACCTTAAAGATGATAAAATCTTATGATAGGAGGATTACAAGAATGACTCAATATCAGTTTAATAGAAATAAGTGAACTATTATTTTAATAGATAAAGAGATAGAAGGAGACAATACCAGAGCTCTCTGAAATGCTTACCCATGATTTCTCCTTCATCACATGGAGAAGCTCGAAAGAAAATAAAATGCAGTGCATAATGTAAGCTATCATGACGCATTGAAGTGTTGAGTAAGAAAATTAAGAAGAAGCATTTTAACTTAACATGAGGCATATCTATTTTTATAACATTTTCTCTTGTATTGTTCTTTTTCCTTTGTGTTTTTCATATAATTTACCTTAAATACACCCACTTAGATTATACCACACTGCAGGATTAAAAACAAAAAATGGCCTATCAAATAAGCATAAGACAGACAGACAGAAAGATCAGCACCTAAGAATACACACTCTCACACACACACAGATTATTTTGATGGTCTCTTGGAAAACCTCTAAAATGTCCATGCTTTGCTGCCCAATATTGAGCTTAATTTGATTATTTCTCTTTTTTAAAAGACTAGGGGGTCATTTTCTGACACATGGCCCTCTTTCTGTAGGTCAAGAACATACATTCCTATATGGAACGTATGTGATTTAGGCAAAGGACAGAGCTCTACTCGAGTCGTTGTGTACTGCAGAGCTTTTGTAAAGACACATGCGTAGAAATTCAGAGAAAGCTGAATAATCTGACTCAAGGAATCTTGGGAACTCTGGAATTGCTGAGCATCACAGGACAGGAGCTAAACATCTTTGTTCTCTTTCATTCTCTTCTGAATAACCTGCAGTTTTGCATAGCAGGTCTTGACAACCTCAACCATTTTTCTTTTGCTAGATTTCATCTTCCATCCATCAACTGATGAAGGAGTCCTTCCTTACTCCCTTTCTCCCACTCTCCCTCTCTTTCCTTCCTTCCCTCCTCATTTCCTTCCCCTGTTCTACCGCTTCAAGGCTGTAAAATCTTGAGTAAGTTACTTAATTCTTCTGTGCCTGAGCTTTTTTCCTAATGGAAATAATAATAATGATAATAAATCCTCCAGGGTTGTTGTGATGATTAAATGAGCTACCATATCTGTAGTGTCATAATATTGTGTTATGAGACAAGAGCTGAAAAATATTATTTCTTTTTATTGTTACTAATTATTTTTCCTTCCTTTTCTTTTTTGCTTCCTTTTATGAAAAGTCTGTGAATCTATTCTCATACAGATATTTAATTACTGTAGATACACAAAGAGTAAAATGTGAAAATTCTTTTTCCTTGCCTCCTATAGACACTCTCTTTGTCAGATAGCGATTTGATGTGTATAATTTTAGCTCTTTGTCTAGACATCTATATGCATTTGTGTATCACATACACTCACAAACACATATATACACATACATGTTCTTTACATAAATAGGGCCACATCATTTGTGTTTTTTCAGCAACATCAATATATCTTAGATATTTCTCCGTGTTAACACATACAGTTCTATCACTTACCTTTTAAATAATTAATTAATCTAACATTGTTATTCATTGCAAGATATAATTCTAGGCATTGGGGATTCGGTAATAACCAATAGATAGGACAATTCCTTGTCCATGATGATTTGGTTCTCATGAAGGAGATGGATAATTAAAAATATGTGATTCAAAATTTAATGTTGAAAGCTGGTCAGTCCCATGAAGAAAAATGAGGAGGGATAAGATATAGAGGGGTTAAGGTCAAGATGGTGAGGAAAAAATTCTGAGATGATGTTTAAGCAGAGATCCTAGAGAGAATGAACCAGCCAAGAGAATGTCTGGAGAAGGAATAATACAAGTAAAGGAATAAGCAAGTGCAAAATCCCATGACCTTTGAAGCAGGTTAGGTGGTGGGGAGAGAGGGAGGAGATGAAGCAGAGGTCAGATTAGATAGGACTGTGGGTCATGATAAAGATGTTGGATTCTATTTTATTAACTTTATTGAATCCTTGCCTCTCTTTCTACAGTATGGATATAACATAATTTACTTAACCCTTCTTTCCTAATGATAGAAATATTTTAAATGTTTCTCTAATGAACGTTACAAAGGCCATCCCTGCCTCATGTCTGTGCACATGGGGATATTTCTGCAAGTTGTATTCCTGGAGCAGAATCATCACATCAAAAGACAAGCACAATGTAAATGGGGCTGATAGATGCTGTCAAATTGCTGTCCAAAAAAAGCCTTCATTTATATCCCCACCTGTGATATATGGAAGTGACCATTTTTCTTTATTCTTTTCAATATGGGACATTGTCACTTTCTTTTTAAAAAGAATCCAGGGGGTGAAAAAGCATGTTTCTGTTTTGTTTTAGCTTGCATTTTCATAATTATTAATGAAGCTGACAACTATTTTGTAGGTTTATAGCCATTTTTATTTTTTATCTTTTTCTCTTGTGAATAGCCTATTGATCAAATTTTCATTCCAGCTCATGTCTGTGGCCACACTTTGGACTGGTTGCCTTTAGGTCAAGTGTCCACCCTTAGTACAATCAGCTGTGTCTGGAGGATTAAAGTTATGTATTACAAAACATAGCTCTCTAAGACTGCTCCTTAGCATGGGCTATAAGTAGCGCATGATTACCTATAAACTATATGGGCAAAGCAGTTACTCTGATTAATGCCCAGCGCAATTTGATAGTGAGTGAAATTAGGAAGGCAACACCGTGTTTACTGAGCATACACTAAAATCAAACCTCTATTTTAAATGTTCTAAGGGAGAGTTACATGAGATTGTGTTACTGTCCTCAAGATACCTGTAATCTTAGAAGGGGGGATGACAAGTCCAAAACTAATTATCATTTAGAACAAAATGTAAAGTTTCCAAGAATGACACAAACCAAATGATAAAGTAATTCTGAGCAAAAGAGGAATCACATTCAACTGGGAACTCAGCTAAAATGTAGTACCCTAGATTTTGAGTAAGTGTAGCATATTTTAAAGTGGCTATATTGTTTTTGTAAAAATAATTTCATACTAATGCTCTATATACAAAAGTACAAAGGCAGAAGTAGAAATCAGCTACAATCTCGTCCCTGAGAGACAAATCCATATTTTTAGTCAATGACTTGTAATATTTTTGAAGAAATCCCACCAGACATTTGTATATATGTATGTATATATATGTATATTCATATAAGTTTACATAAATAGTTTTGCATAAATGGGGGCTGCTTACGGGCAAGGACCTTGTCAGGGTTTGGTTCATTGGCCAATGCAGGTACTCAGGTTTTGAATGAATGAATGAATGAAAGAATGAATGTTCTGTAACTTATTCTTTCTATGCTAATAAAGATCTGTCTAGCTAGTCATGTTTATAGATTGCATAGTATTTCATTACTTGTATAATTTCCTTAACCAGGCTCCTATGGATAAACTTTCAGGTTTATTTTCAGCTCTCCTTTATTTTAAACAACACTGATAAGAATGATCTTGGGCTAAATCTATTTCATGGCCACGTGATTATTTCCTTAGAGTAAATTTTTAGAAATGAGTTTTCTGTCTAAAGAACAAAGCATATTTTAGAGGATTGTGATGCACATAGCCAAACTTCCATCCTGCACAGAAATGTGAAGGCAGAAGTAAAAAGTTCTAGCTGTTTAGTGTATGTTGGGCTGGGGGGAGAGAACTGAGAGTGAGTGCATTTTTAACAAACATCATTTGAGATTCGTTTTATTTGGTCTGGTTTAGAGAACCAAAACTCCTTCATTTCTTTTTTATGTCTGTTAAATAAATGTCAAATTTATTTTACTACTTTTTGCTCTTGCCTGGTTCAGTATTCTTCAAACAAGACTCAGAAGTAGACATTGAGATAAATGGTGCATCCTCTTGTGTTTTATAATGAGCAGAGATTAGAATTTGAGTTATCTCTTTCTCTTCTGTTAAAACCATGAGGCTGTGCTGAGTCATAAAGCTTCTTAGTACGTTGAGCCATTTACCACAGTGTAACTGTAATCAGGAGTCCATTTTCAGTTCTTTCAGAAGAATCTTCTGTGGATGGTTGTGCCAGTGACTAAGCGATCATCTCTCAGCTCCAAGTCACCCTTGCATAATTACCTTGGGATGCTGAAGCAGGGATTTTTTAAACCCTTATTTCTGTTGGCCAGCTGCCTCCTGGTTAGATTCTGCCAGCAGGGGGCAAAAAGGGAGACAGGAAAGCTGTAGAGAAGGGAACTTTCCCATCTGCTCACTCCCTGCTGACTTCCTGTCTGTCTGGAGTTCCTGTGAGCATCACCTTGGCAATGCTCCTTCAACACAGGCAGCAACGGTTCTTCCCTGTGTAGCAGCGGCCAAGTTCAGTTAGCTGTTCTTCAATACTTGTGGAACATGCCCCGTTATTTCACCCTATAGTCACCAGCATCAGCCAACAGTGTCCTGTCCTCTGAGGTGTTGGTCCCAGCCCCTTGGGGTCTCCTCCCTAAGCTCAGAGACACTAGTATTGAACTGCTCCCCTCTCCTCAAAGGCCTGAGTTTGGGCTGTGCAGGACCCTTCTTCTAAGTTACTAACTTGCAATAATTCTAACCTTTTCCCTTTGTTCTTTCAACCACAGGGATAGTATCTTCTCCCTGCAATTGCTGCCTCTGTGGTACGTCGGTGTCCTTTTTTTTGTTTTTCGATTACCTAGTTCACAACTTTATGCCTAGTGGACAGTGCTTGTGAAATTTTCTCTGTTCTATAACTGGTATGTTTCCTACCTCTTTACAGACTCTGATGGAGACAGTGGTCACCGGAGAACAGTGGAAGTTTTGTACTCAGTATTTGATGAAACCAAGTTTTATATTTTAAGAACAAATATTATTCATTTACAGTCACACAACATATATGTAACTCCCTAGAAGAGTTTCATGAGACAGAAGAGGATGAAACAAAGCAAGAGGTGAAGCCAATTCTTAATAACTGTGGCTCATAAGACGTGCCCATACAACATTGCTTTCACCACAGAGAAACATCAGATACCTCTTTGCATTTTCTCCTCCAATGTCATAAGGTCACATCTCCACAGCAGTAGCAAGATGGATTTTCATGATGGAAGCTGGCTAATAATAGGTTGTTTGCTGAACTGGGGTTATTCTGGAAGGTTGTTTCAGTGACCTGAGGTTATTCTGGAAGCTGCAATTACCTACAGAGAGTAACTGTAGAGATGTCTATTTGGGGGAATTCAGGGAAATGTCATAGAGATGCACCTTCGAAATGGCCATATAAGTAAGTTGTGGATGAAAGCAAGGTTTCAGGATTTACAGCATTGAGATAAAATCCCTGTAAGCAGTGACTGTGATCATAACAGATTCTTCCTTTTTGATCCTCACTGTCTATAAAATTTTATGGTCCTACAATTTCAAGTTATCCATTAAAGCTCATCTACATTAAACAAGCCACAAGAGCCAAGATGATGCTTGTTCTGAAAATCAAGGTGATTGGAGAATTGTTTTGTTGTTGTTTTTTAAACTGTGTTCTAGTGAAACAAGCTAGTTGACCAATTTATAGATAGAATCCCTTTTGTGCAATTAGCTCAAGGCCCTATCCACTCAACTGTAATCATCCAAAGGCAAACATTACCAGATTTCCTAAGTTATTGATTATTTTGAGTATACTTTCATATAGTTTTGGGGGGAAGCTCACAAAAGTATTTCAAATGTTTATATTTTTGTCTTATGAAAGTAGACACAGGGCAGCATCAAGTATAATATGACAAATGCAGTTTGGCTCCAGGAACCTTTTTGGTACATTTAAATTTTCCATAGAAGCTGTATTTGAGGATTTTATGTAGATAATCATATGAATTGCAAACAATTACAGGTGTGTTTTGTTTCTACTCATCATGTTCTGTTTACTTGTTCAGATCTAGTACCTCTAATACAATGTGGAAGTGAAATGGTGAGAGCAAACACACTCATCTCATACGTAATATTATGGGGAACCTTTCTAAAGTTTCACCACTGAATATGTGGTTTTCTCTAGTCTTTTGATAAATAGCCTGTGTACCCATGTATCCATCAAAATTTAGCCCAGGAATCAGAAATCACTCTAGATGTTACAAGGAGGAAGAAGCTTCATAAGTACTTGAACTATCATCTGAAGAACTGGAGAACAGGGATCTGGGGAGGCTGCTACTCAAATTTTGTTTCAAGTTCACCCACCACCAGTGTCATCAGGGGTCAGTCAATTTGCAGCTAGTGGCTGCAAACTGTGGCTATTGCCGCAGCTGCCTCATGCCCCAAATCTGGTACCAAAAAGGGAGAATAATGAGTAATGAATCAATAAATCCTGTTGGTTCTTGCTTGTCAACCACCTCTGCCAAAGGAAGATGGTCTTTGCTTTTGTATCAGTCAGGATCTAGCAAAAAGCACAGTCGTTATCAGAACAGATATAACTTAATATGAATATAAATATTTTAAAGCTAAGTATCAAATTGTTAACAATGTAACTCAAAAAGAAAAAGAAACACTAAAAACATAAAATAGAGAAATAGTAATTGCAGGAAGCAGTGATCACTCCTAGGTCTAGATGAACAAAAAAAAGGTTGGAATTTCTAACATTTAAAAGCTTTAAGGAAGAGATTTGTGGAAGTGAAACTCAGACATCTGAAGAGATGGACCTAGTTGGCTGGTGCCTGGTTTCTCTGCAGAGGATGTAATGAGGCTATTTCTGCAAATTTTGGGAATAAAATCCAAACCAGATTCAACTGTAGCTGAGGAAAGGAAATAGCTCAGCTGGGTGTAGAAATGGTGCCAGGGTGCCTGTGTAGGAAGGAGTTAAGATAGCAGGTCTGGTGTTGCTCTTTGAAGAACTTGTTTGTGAGGCTGGCACATGGAAACTTGACTTTGGAATTTTCCCTGTTACTAAATAATAAGACTGTTTTGCATGCCTTAGGCACTAAGCCCCGCTGTACCAGCTTACCTAAATTATTTATGCAAACAATGTGATTCATAGTAAATACCTGCTTTTCTTCTGGGAGTCTGGAACTTTGGAAATCATGGCTGGTTGTGTAGGGAGAAAGTGCCAGTGTGACCAGCCCTCAATGAAATCCCTGGACTCAGAGTGGCATCACCATCATGGTAGCAGAAGACATACCTTGTTTTTGTTCCCCACCTCAACAACAAAAATTCAGCATCCATCCATAATCAAAGCGCCTTGGTGGGAGCTATGGAATTCAGCACCATATGCCAAGGGACATGGGCAGGAATCATGCCCAACTGTGCATTTGGCAATAGGCAGACAGACATTGGTCCTAGCTGTGGAATATGTAGTGATTTATGAACTAGTTCTTGCCCTTCAGCTGTGGTCCAGGAACCCCTGGAGAACACTGTCTTAGACAATCACCCATGGACAAGAAGGTCTTTGTGGAAGTCCAGGTTTCCAGAGAAGTTCCAGCACATTGTTGGAGCAAAAAAAAAAAAATATATATATATATATATATATATATATTCATAGGAGTGGGTTAAGAGGAATAGTTCTACTTTACCCACACCTCCCTTCCTCCAGGGTGACACATCTCAGGGCCAAGAGAGATTTTCTTGGCCCATGATTTGTCCCACAGGGAAAAGGGAGAACATGTGAGAGAGCTTTCAGCTTCCCCAGTTGTGCTAGATTTTGCCAAATGGGATGATTTCTCTCTTACCCCATCTAGATTCTGAATCATGAGCTACATGATGGGGGGTGTTGTGGAAAAAGCCTGGAAGAGCAGTGGATAGGACTCTTGGAGGGCATAAAAGGATATGGATCCTACTAATTGCATCATGGACTCCAATAAGAAGCCCGCCCATGAGCCACTGGGAACACCTCACCCATGGATCCCCTGAAATTAGTAACATGAAAAAATATGAAGATATACAACACACTGGTAATGGTAAGTATAGAGTCAAATTCAGAATATTCTAATACTATAATATGGTGGAATGCTAAACACTTAACTCTAGTATAAAGGTTAAAGAACAAGAGTATTAAAAAGAACTATAGCTACAACAATTTGTTAATAAATACACAATATGATAAAAGGTAAATTGTGACATCAAAAACATAAAAGGGGAGAGTAAAAGTGTAAAGTTTTTGTATGCAATACAAGTTGTTACCAGCATAAAATAGACTGCTATATTTATAAGGTGTTTTATGTAAGCCTCATGGAAACCACAAAGTGGAAAACCAATGATAGATTTACAAAAGATAAAGGGAAGGGAATCAAAGCATACACCTGCAGAAAATCCACAAAGGAAGGCAGCAAGAGAGGAAGAAAGGAACAGGGAACTATAAAACATCCAGAAAACAATTAATAAGATGTCATTAGTAAGTCCTTACCTATCAATAATTTGCTAAATGTAAATGGATTGAATTAGTCAATCAAAAGACATAGAGTGGCTGGATGCACTTAAAAAAAGACCTGACCATATGCTACCTACAAGGAACTCACTTAAGCTTTAAGGACACACATAAGCTCAAAGTGAAGAATGGCCAAGGATATTCCATGCAAATGGAAACTCAAGGAGAGCAGGGACAGCTATACTCCTAGCAGACAAAATAGATTTTAAGCCAAAAATGATAACAAGTGACAAAGAGGGTCATCATAAAGGGATCAATTTATTAAGAGGATAATAATCATAAATCTATATGAACACTGGAGTACCTACATATATTCAACAAACACCAGTAGCTATGAAGGGAGAAATATACAACAATAAAATAATAGTGAGGACTTCAATACCCTACTTTCAACAACGGGTAGATCATTCAGACAAGAAAAATAAGTAGATAGTGCCCTTGAACCACATGTTAGACTAAATGGACCTAACAAACATATACAAAACATTCCATTCAGCAGCAGCAGAATACACGTTCTTGTCAGGTGCACACAGAACATCCTTCAAGATAGATCATATCCTGAGGTACTGTTCATTTTTCTTTAATCTTTTTTCTTTCTACTCTTCAAAATGGGTAGTTTATACTGATTTATTTTCAGGTTCACTAATTCTTTCTTCTGCCATGTCCAATTTTGTTATCAAGCCCATCCAGGGAAGTTTTTATTTTAATAACTATAATTTTCTATAATTTCTGTTTAGATTATCTGTTTATTCATCGATATTTTCCTTCAATGCTTTAACCATATTCATTTACTCTGAACATACCTATAATAGCTACCTTGAAAACTTAGCCTGCTAATCCAATATCTGAGACCATTCAGTCTGTTTTATTGACTGACTCCTTTTCCTGAGTATAAATTCATATATTCCTGGGGTTTTTTTTGTATATAGATTAATTTGGGGTTAAAATGTGCATATTATAGATAACATATTGTAGCAACTCTAGTTTCATCATATGCTTCTAAAGATTGGATTTTTCTTTTATTTATGGTGCTTAGTTGCCTGGAATCAATCTACAGATTTGTCCCACTCCCCACCCCCAAGACATACAGCTGCTTATCTATCTACCCTGTTCTTACATCTTCCCATTGCTGCTTTTTCAGCCTATCCCCTTGTTGCTCAGAGATTCGAAATCACCTCTCTGTTGTCTTCTTATTTCTAGGGATTTTCCTAATTTTCACCTGTTTTGACAGGTGTGTCTTCACTTAATTTTGACGCTCGAGGCTTTTTGTCACCCAGGCTGCCCATGGTTGGATGATGCATTCAGTAAAGGAAAGCATCAGACTCACAAATCTGGATCCACACCATCCTATCTTCAGAGATCTTTTTTTCTTTCTGTTTCTGCAGGCTTTGTCACAAACAGCCCTCTGGTTTTCAGACACATCAATAGTGTTGCCAAAGATTTGGCAGTTTGTGCTCTGAATTGGGCACTCCTCCTTCCTCCATGTTCACAGTACTCCCTTCCTCTACTTGCTTCCTTAATGAAGAACCATGGGATTTTATACCTGGAAGGTATCTTAGAAAGAGTATAATTACCTCATTTTATGTGAGAAGCACCAGAAGCCTCAAAAGGTGAGATGAGTGACCCAGGGTTGCAGAGCCAGTTAATGGCTTGGTTCCTGATTTAGTCATGATGACCACTGTGCTGCCTGCACCAGGAGCACTCACTGTATGGTTCTAATGCAGTCGGCTAGTGCCAAAGAAATGAACGATACTATTCCAGCAGAGGGACACCCATATATATACGTATTTTTTTTTTTGAGAGGTAAAGTGAATTGTGAACAATTACAAAAGAACTTAGCTTTTAGTTTAAAAAAATATAATACTAACTAAATGTAGACAGGAGATTTTTAGGGCGACAAGCTCAGGCAAACCTAATGTGCATTAATTGGCCTCAAAACTCTAGCAAAGGGGAAGATTTTAATACATCAGAAATCCATGTAGTATTACCGTATTTCTTCAGACTACGAATGCATAGTTCCAGTAAATGCATCACTCCTATGGCACTGGTAAGTGTCAGAAGGGCTTTTGAAATTTTGGCAAGTTAATTTTTTTTCTTTTAAGTGCTTTGCTTTCTATGGCTTTCTCTATTATGAATCCTCTACAAATCTCTTGCGGTCGAACATTGGATCACATTTGTAGGCATATGAGGTATAAGAGCTAATTTTTAGGAAACTTTAATTTCCTCTTCATCCTTGCATCTTTGGACCTATTAATAGGAAAGGCATAATTTGCTTCTAGAAGATTCTAATGTATTATGAAAGCTCTTACTTGTTTATGAAGAATAGAAATTTGTTCAACTTATTTGTTCCATGGAGCCTACTTTTCATGCTGAAATGACATAGGAACAGAGTTAAACTGTTGTACTAAAAAAAAAATCTGAATTGATAAATTAAATAAGGAAGAGAATAAGTAAAACAATATACTATGTAATTTTATGTAAATGTTTAATATTTGTCAAATTGAAGCATATAATTTATTTAAGACTAAATTTACATTCAAGGCCATTTGCTACTTTTACAGATAGAATCCATTTCGTTTTTGCTTAAAGCCTTTGAATGGCTTATAATATGAACCAGTTTAAAGTAATTACCATATTATAAAAACAATGCTTTTCAAACTCTAGGAGAAATTAAATTTGTGTTATTGAATCAAGTAGTTATTTGAATAAGAATCTTTATAGATTAAGAATTTAATTTTCCAATACTTTTGTAAAATTCCTCAGATAGAGGGTAAGCAGGCAGCATTGTTCCCTTTGTCAAGTGGTCCCCAAAAATCTTTTGACTAAGATAAATGAAACTACCTTACCATCTTCTCCATCCAAAAAGAAGGGAAGCATTTTAAAGCTAGAAGAAGTAATGTTTGGGGTCTGAGAGGCTAATTGAATCAAAAGCCTCCTTTGAAGTGTCATTTTTAGACAGGCAGAGAATTTGTGGAGATCTTTACATAGTGGGTCTTCAAATGGTCACAAACTTATTTAGGTAAACACTTACTGAGATTACTATTTATTGTCTGGGAAGTAAAGGGACTACAAGATAGTCACATGGTTCTGAAGTAGAAAAGCTTTCCTGTAATCTGGTCCAGAGATAGAAAAGAGGAGTTTGTTGATAATGGTTATACTCAGGCGTTACTTGTTAAGAGCAAAAAACGAGCATTATGCTCAAAAGTAATTTAGGTGAAAATTTATTTTGTTTCTGACAGCTAATAGTTATAATGAAAACAAGATCAGGGCAAAGGAAATATTTTAGTCAGATCCAAGAACCTACATTTGATACAGTCTTCTCCCAAAGAGCCACGATTGATATGCCTATTGGCTTGGCTGTGGCTACCATGGGTTTGGGAATATGTTTCTTGAATATCTGCAATTCAAAGTAGATCTTACTTCCTGAAAGTGCTGAAAGCTAATTATATTAGGCAATTCAAGAAGCCAGAAAAGGGCTCATCAAGGTACCAATATCTTATATGCTAGCCTGCCTGACTTTCTTACTATGACAGTGGATTTGTAGTTTTAAAGATCTTCCCTCTATAACGTACATGGAATAATATGTAGATATATGCAAATATGAATGTGGGAAGTAGATTAGTTTATAATACTGACTGAGAACCTGAAGATCTGAGACACAAAATAGGTACATTTTGATGAAGCATGAAATGAGCCAAGGAAAGCCAAGTCCAGAAGACATGTGTGGCCTGGGAGGGAAGTATTCCTGGAAGAGAGAGGAGAAGGGGAAGATACTAAAGATGAATGGTCTTGAGTTTGTAGAAGGGGCTATTTGGATACAGGTAGGTCATTTTAAAAGGGCACGTTGATATCACTCAGTCAAAGTTAAGAAGCTGACTGAGAGATATATATATATATCTTTGTCTGTGTGCATATATTATTTATTACATATATGTATACTTACATAAGTAAAAATAATATATGTACCTATATCATCTAAATAATAATAAATCATACGTATGTACTTATATATGATATATTACATATATATGATATATTTTTATTTTTTATTATTTTTTAAAGATGTATTTATTTATTTTGGGGGGGCAGAGGGAAAGGGAGAGAGAATCCTCAAGCAGACTCCCTGCTGAGCATGGAGCCCGACATGGGGCTCCATCCCAGGACCCTGAGATCATGACCTGAGCCAAAATCAAGAGTCAGATGCTTAACCGACTGAGCCACCCAAGTGCCCCTATTTTCTATTTTGAATGACTAAAAATGTCACTTGGAAATAAAGGGCATGTACAGAAATGGGTTGAGAACACAATGGTTGGAAAGGGAGGGGCTATAAATACAGCAAACTATACATCACATATCTCAGAGGTGTAGACTCCAGCACACACAGGCTTTGTAATACCGGCTAATCTATTTCTTCACAATATTAAAAAACACCTAAAATTTGCTACAGGGATGTACATATATAATATACATATCAGATATACAGATTGGTAAATATAAAAAAGATATAAATTATCTTTTAAAAAATTCTTACCCACTCTGTGCTACAGATACATTGATTTCATTCTTTTTGTAGAAATTTACATTTTATTTTGGTAGTATTATGTATTTCATTATACATATATTTGTTATTATACAGATAAGCTATATCTGTAGGAGTAAATACTTGTTATTTGAATAATTAACAACTCTTCTTCTCTTTGCAAGTCAAACTGACAAAAATCCCTATTTCTCTATTTCTAAACCCGCAGACTTTTGTGGTAGATCTTTTTTCTTATGTTAATTACACAGGTAGTTTTTTAGTTGGAGTTCAAGTAACCTACATCAACTTAGAGATCAATAGTTTGAAATTCTGATATGCAAGAGCTATAGAAATAATGAGTGCAACCTCAAGTTTCTAAAATGGCTTCTGTGCATCATACAGCTAGTCCCAAAGAAAGAGAGAAACATTTTTAATCTCTACATACATCTCGCTTTCCTGGCTTAACACTAATCATTCACTGTGTCCTGCATATTGGAAGGGAGAAGATGAAGGATATAGAAGAATTCACTTTGAAAACATGTACTCAATGTTGCATATCCAAAAGCTCCCAGGGGATTAAACAATCAGAAAGCCCTACATCATTTGCATTTTAATGGATAAAAATAAGAGTTGAAATATTTCTTTACACTTAAACACCATGAAAAATCTTGTGTAGTTAATAGGACTGAAGTGGTAGTAGGAGGGAAGGAAGAAACAGGGACTCTATGAAATTTAAGGAAAATTCATTTCTTTTACAGAATTGGAGCTGGGCTGATTAAGTCAAAGTGCCTGACTCTGCGAGAGACACATTTTCCTAATGAAAAGTACTGTAACTTCAGACCTTTCACATTTTCCATGAATAGATGTCATTACTCATTATCACATTTATCATTACTTGTAAAACAATGAGGTGGCAGCAGGGGGAAAAGGATGAAAATAGAGTTGAAAAAAAATCGGTACTGGCTTAGGGAATTTAAATGAAGGCCTTTTTGCAAAAGCAAAAACAACCTCCCTGATTACTCCATCATACCTTTGGAAGAGTGACATGAAGTAGTGGGCCAACTTTATGAAAAGAAGAGTGACCACAGTTTCTCTTCACTCTCTTCTAAATCTGAATTCAAAATGATAAAGAGCTTGACTATTATAATTCTGAAATAGATAATGAGTTGTTTAAGTGATAATTACTGAATCTCCTTATTTAGAAACCCATTAACAGGTATCTCTTCAGTCATAGAGAAAAACCTTTATAAATATTGAATTGTGCTATCACATGTACAAATTTCTTTCAAATTATGGAATCTGACTAATTTCACCAGGACTCTTTGGTATTAATTGGCTTTAAGATTTAATCAACTAAAGACATCATTTATTAATTCCAATTTGAAAAGCCAGGAAAAAAAAAAGTATCACCTTATTATCTTTAGTCAAACCTCTTCAAATGTTCATATGGGTTAGATGCTGAAAACGAAAGGTGCCCCTGAGCCTTGTGAGTTTCACCATTTTAAAGAACAGGATTTATCAATGGGAAGCTGCAGCAGGTCTTACAGTAAAATCTTATTGCCTAACTAGGGAATAATAAAGGTTTTATTAGTTTTGAAACAAAGACAGAATGCCATTTGCTGAATTCTTAGTCTGGTAGGTAGGAAGAGGGAAGTAAACACTAGTTTAATGTCAAGTTCAAGTAGTTCCACATTATCAATAAATAAATCTTGATTGTGTTCTTCAAATACTAAGCTGTAGTGAAATGATGTAGAGGCCCTTAAGTATACCATCTTGAATGATGAAGAGTAGGAGGCTTTAGAGATTGTAAAGCCCCATCGTTGGCTGGGTGCTAGAAGTTCTATCAAGACCCCATTCAGAGGACATAGAGATTTTCAGGTGTAATTCTTTTTTTTTTTTTAAGATTTTTATTTATTTATTTGACAGAGAGAGAGACAGCAAGAGAGGGAACACAAGCAGGGGGAGTGGGAGAGGAAGAAGCAGGCTTCCTGCTGAGCAGGGAGCCCAATGCGGGGCTCGATCACAAGACCCTGGGACTATGACCTGAGCCGAAGGCAGACGCTTAACCAACTGAGCCACCCAGGTGTCCCTTCAGATGTGATTCTTATTCGTTCCTTGCCACTAGCTGCTCAAGATTGTGAATTGTACTTGAAACATTACAGGAGTGGAAGTTGAATTGTACTCATAAACAGAAAACATATTATAAATCAGTAGATCAATTTCCCGCTTAGGAAATTGGATACCCTTACCTCAAGGAGTTCATATGTTATAAAATAGGCAAATAAACATTGTGCAAATATTGTGGAAATGGTATTTCTGACTGCCATTGACAGATTTATTATTAGAAGTAACCATATTTGCCATGTAGGATATTTCCTATATCATGAAATCTGATTTCAGAAAGTTCTTTCTGACTTTTTGAGGTCTTTGATGTCCGCAATTCTCTTTCCTATCTACTCTAATTTATCTGTTGCTAACTAATTTTCAATAAAAAAACATGATAAATGAAATTTTCAGCTTGTATTTTCCAATTATTCAGAAGGATGAATGGAGATAGGAAATTAAAGTTTTAGCAAGCTTAATTATCAGGAAAAGGCTATGATTGCATTCTTTTGTGGTGATCTTGAGCATTATTTAAGTTAAAGCTACATAAGTTAGGGGCAGTTGTTTTTCTTTGTACTCATGCTATCCATACAATCAAATTAGAAGACCTTATGTCACAATTTTGGGGTTACTGGAAGGTAGGGTAAAAATGAAAGTCACCTTTCTCTTCCCAGTTCCCTACCACAAAGTCAGGTGACCATCAAAAAATGGCAAGACTGTTTATTGCTAATCACAACTCCCGCTCTTAGGAAACTTTAACCACTGAGACAAGGGATTCCATAAATTATGAAAAAGTAATATTTACTATAGTGGCATTGTCTTTCATGTCCCTTTCAAAAGATGGAAGTGTTGGCCCAGGAGCAAAAATTGCCTTACTCGATCTAAAGCCATTTCTGCATGTCAGTAAAAAGAAACCAGTCTTGCTTATGCACTTATTTTTTAGGGAGAGGTACTATAAAAATAAACTTCAATAACTTCCATGCTCATCAAAATTAACCCAAAACTACTAAAGAAGGGTTTCAAAAAATAGTGGGACCTGCTTCTGTTTAGATGGCTTATTATTTTCTCTCAAACACCCGCCACAGTTCCTGGCAGAGTACAGATTTACTTTATCATCCATTCACTTAACAAGTATTTTCTGAGTGTCTTCTAAGCCCCAGGACCTCTGTAAAGTTAGTGAAATACACTATTATGTAAGAATAGTCATGCTTTATTCCTTCAGGGAGCTTATAGTTTAGTGGAGGAAACAGATGAGTAAAATAGACTAAGAAATTGAAATAAAATTATATTTCTGTGTAAAATTCTAATGTGTTAAGTACTATAGATGGGCTGGTTAATAATGCTTATAATGTTTATAGATAGCATAAAATAGAGAAGTTTCACCTAGTCAGAGGACATTGGAGAGGCTTTTTTGAGGAAGCAGATGAAAATGGAACAATGGGGCCCCTTAATTATGGTTACATCCTAGTGAAACTGGTGCAGGTTGAAGGACAAGTTTAAATATATGAGAAAGGAAAGGACAATTGTATTAAGATAAGATGTAAAAAAGACAGACTGGTAACTATTTGGATACTTTGAATTTGAGGTGTTTGGAATACTCACATGGAGGAATTGAAGAGGTTGGTCTATTGCTTAGCTACCTCGCGTAGCTCTATTCTGCTCAATAGCAGAAACTAATTTAGAGAATCTTTAGTATAGGAGTTATAGTTAAAAGACTTTGGAATTAAAATCTCAGGAACAATGGATCATATGATAGTCTGAATAATGTACCCTCTCCAAATATATCTACATCCTAATCCCCGAGATCTGTGACTATTAGCTTAAATGCAAAAGGGACTTTGCAGACGTGATTAAATTAGGATTTAAGATTAAGATAAAACTAAGATTATCCTGGGATATCTGGTGGGCCTGACATAACGCTCCTTATAAAAGAGACTCAGGAGGAATCAAAGTCAGAGAAGGCAGTGTGATGATGGAAACAGAGACTGAAGTTTTGCTCTTTGAAGACGGAGGAAGGAGCCACAAGCTGAGAAACACAGGCGGCCATTAGAAACTGGAGAAGGAAAGGATACGGATTCTTCCCTCAGAAAATACAGAAGAAACCAGCCTTGCTAACACCTTGACTTTAGCCCAATGAAACTGGTTTTGGACTTCTGACCTCCATAACTATAAAACAATAAATCTGTGTCTTAAGTTTGTAATCCTTTTATTACAGCAACAAAAGCAATCTGATACATATGGAGAGGGAAGAAGCACGCAGAGTTGAAATCCCAGGGAAGACTCACCTCTAGGAATAATGGTGGAAAAATGTTCCAGTACAGGAGTCACTAGAGAGCAAAGCCAAGAAAAGGTGGACTCACAGAAACCAAGAGAGACAGTATTTCTAGGAGAATAGCGTTGGTGATTAAGATCATGGTTCCCATAGGATCTGTACTGGTTAGGGAAGGATGTTAGAGCAAGGGGATGATAGGTTAGAGAAAAGACAGAGGCAGGAAATGGAAGACTAAGAATAATGGGAACCCAGATGGATAGGGTTATTGCAATGTGAATAGAATATTGGAATTTAAGATTGTGGAGGTGGGTGCTGATTCAGCATAGAAATGTGAAGAGGACTGGAGATGAGCTGATCTGCAGGTGCACTGACCTCCTTCAGAATAATGGTGGGTCTTGGAGCTGAAAGAAAAACTTGCCTTTAAGTGCCCGATTTACTGAATTTGTGTTCTTAATGAGTCATTTTACAGAGCGCAGCAACTGCGAGGAATTTTCTTCCACTTTTAAGCGATGTATTCATATTTTATTTTAAGATGGAATCTTATCTTTTCATCTTGCTTACATGTGAATGGCTGGGTTCGAATACCTAATTTCCCTTAAAAATTCAAGTGCCTAACACTATCTTGTATTTTCTGGACCCATCCTTTTGTTCCTCCAAGCTAGAGTCTAAAAGCTGAATATTTCATGTTCTGGTCAATATTCTGCAGCCAGATGGTTGGGAGGAGGGGAGGTGGTCACACACAGGGGACAGCTCAGATGAAGTGGCATGTAATCTTTATTAGAACTCAGGGCTCTAACTCTCTCTTCTGCCTTCTGCCCCCAGCTCTATTCTAGAGTCACGCTACCTAGTGGAAGACACTATAGGGTAGGATCTGTTCACTGTGTAACCCTGGAGTCTTTACTTCTATCAGAGGTCCCCTGTAGTTCATTTTTCCCAACTTCATCCACTTTTCCCCTGGAGCACCTTCCGCCAGTGTTCAATCAAAAGAAAAAATTGAATTTTCTTTATGCCATTTACATGGTATTAGGGAGTATTTACAAGCTCTTTCTGAGGATGAGGGCATGGGTGGGAGCTGATTTGTTTTTGTACATTTTTCCTTCCCCTCCGGAAAAATTTCTTTCTGTGTACTAGTTTATTAGATTGCATGATGTTATTCTCCTGTTCTTGTTTTGTGGCTGTGGGTGAACATTTTTGATTGGCTTTTGTTTTGTTTCGCTTTTCTCATTTTGTTAGATTCTATGGGAGGGAAATTAAATGATACAGTTGTAATCTACCACCTTAACCTGGATGTTTCTAAACAGTATTTCACTGGTTACTTATATTTATTATTTAGAAAAGCAAGTCAACCTACCAAAATTACATTTCAGATGCAGGATTAATTATTTTTATGAAGTTGAATTTATTACAGATACAGCTAGAACTAACTTGTGTTTTTAATTTCCTTCAAGTGCCTTGGGGTGCTGCTAGAGGCAGTAAAAATCAAATATAAATAAGTACTTGCATCTGACAAGTAATTTATAAATATTTTACCTGTACTGTGACCGTATTTATTTATGTACAGATAATACATAGTCAGACTATCTCTACAAATAAAAATGCTGACCACACCAAGTTGTAATTCATAGGTACTACATGTCTCTTCTCTCTTGGTTTATATTCCCCTGCATCCTTTCCCATACTTATTTCCCTAACTCATGGCTGTCAGTTCTACTTCGAGACAAAAGCCGAAGAAATGTGGTTTTTTAGTTTACACCAGTAAGTTTTTCTGCCTTGGAGAAAATAATATCTCTAACTGTATATTACAGTTTTTATCATTCTGATGTTCTAAGTTAGAAATAATTGTCTGTTCTTGCTAAACTTTACATAAACATATGTGAAGTGAAAAACTAAGCAGAGAGGCCACAGTCCCAATATTGCATTAAAAAAAAACAAAAAATGCCCAAGGGAGTTAATTCAGATGCCAGCACTATATACAAGCCTTATCTTATTCAACTTAAGATTGCCATTTAATCCTCATTTAGCTGATATCCCCTTGAAATGTATGGATGTTTCAACATGTCAACATTTTGAGGAAGACTCAAAAGAAGATGCCTGATAGGGTCAGCATGAGACAAAAATCATGTTGTGTGTACATGCACACACAACACACACACACACATACACACACACATAGTAAACTGAAATAAAATTGGTCAAGTGACTGTGATTCTGTCAGTGACTGTGGCTCTGTGCCATCCATCCTGCTTGCTCTCTCTACACAACACTGCTTCTGTGTACACGAACATCTCATCAGTTATAGAAAGGAATAATTAATCTAAGTGTCTTTCATTTATTTTTGTTGTTATGAGAAGCAAAAGAACTGCAGGAAGGCCTGATTCATTTCACTAAAATTATTTCAAATCACACCAACGCACCAAAATGACAGTATGTGTGAACCATAAAAAAGTTCATAATTTTACTCTGTCCTTTGATTGTTGGGATTTGTAATTATTAATTAAAAAAATCAAGGAAGCTCAATAACTTCTAGACATTACACTTCCGTCTAGGAGAAATTCCTAATGAAATATCAATGAAGACGCAATAGGTAATTCCAGACGCATGCTATCTTGAGATGAATTTTTTACTATCTACTCAAGAGGGCTAGAAGTCATCTGAATTAAGTTGGCCTTTAGAATCCCAAGGTGGGCTCCTCCTTCCTTTATTTTCTTTGAGATAGCCCATATTGTGCCTGAATATAGCACTAATACTCTCTAAGTAAGGCTATGCATAAAGAGAGGCAATTTATAAAGAGTTGTACTTTTTTGGTGTAGAGGATTGCTAACCCTGATCAAAATACATTAGTTCCAGTGCTAAAGTCCTACCAGATCTGTATGAGTGGCATTGGTAATGTATGAGGCATGTTTTTATGTGACTCTTCTGTATCTTAGGTGTGGTTGGACTACACTTGGACATGATAACCTATGTCAGCTGTAGCCAGTAACTCTGTAATCTCTCTGAAATATGTCTGTGTGCTCAAGTTACTTATGTAACGTTTTGCAAAATAGAGCTGTAGCCAATATGTTAACGCGGGCACCAGAAAATGTATTTGAGTTTTCAATAACCTCTGCCTTACAAAGCCACAGAGAAGTAAATGTTGAAGTGTCTGTCAACCCTCTTCTCTCTACCCCCACTACCATAAACCTGCAGATGTCTCATTATACTGAGGCTAACATATTCTCCAAATTTCTCCAGGTTAATTCTAAAGAACTGAGTTGTAAATTCATGTAATTTAAGTAGGCAAGACAATTAAGTGTTGCTTCATGACCAACTTTGTAGTCCACTGGGGCAAGAATTAGAATGGCCAAATCACAAAGAAAGAAAAGGAAAGACTAACTTGGTTCTATTTATTAATTGAGCAGCTACTTATATAATTGGGTATTTCATTAAAAAGTCAATGAAATCACTTTGTGCATCATCTTATTCCTAAAAAGGATGTGGACATTGACTATTAGAGTAGGAAATTATTTTGCATTTTGTTTAGTAAGAAAAATTTCTTACCAGTTCAGTGAAAGTTTGTTTATTTATCTAACTGAATAGCCATATTATTTCAGCAAGAAGCTTCTACTGACCATCTCCTTAATAGGACTTAAACGTCATTACATGGTGTTTGAAAACCTCTCTAGTTCACCCAACTTGTCACTTTGAGCATATTGCTTTCTAATATTGTTTTTAAGGTATAATTTGCATAAATTTTAAGTATATATATTGCTTGATGGAACTTTACATATGTTACATTCCTATAACTGCAATTCTGATTAAGGTGTATAACATTTCCAGCAACCCAGAAAATCATCTATTTTATAATTCCTCTGAACATTGGAGAATAATGGGCAATAATGTTTTTTTTCTCCTAACTCAATAGGTAATTGTGAAATCAAATGAAGAAAGTTAAAATGTCATTAGAAAACTATAAAATCCTATGAAAAGAGAAAACCTTGAGTTGTAGTAATAGTTATAAAAGGTTTCCCCTAACCGAGAGATCATTCCCTTACACTTTGTCTTTCTTATTATATATAAACCTGCAAAGCCTGATGGCTTAGCCCTCAGCAGATTAAATCTTTCAAAGCTGTTTTTAAAAAAACTGAAAATGATGTAAAAGCGGCCAAAATTATTACCATAGGCATCGTTTATTAATGTTTCATTTATACTTGAGTGTAAGAAGTTCAAAATATTTAATTACTGCCTCTCCTCTTCTCAAGCCAAATTGCATGTACATTTGTATGTGTAGATAAGACATCATTGTTAAAGTATGTAAAATGATTAGCATCCACTGGTCACAAACCAAGCAGTAGATTTCTGTGTTTAATGATACTGACATACTCAATGAAGGTAAAAACAAAACAAAGCAAGACAAACTAATTGTTGCTATTTTCTTTAGGGGCAACTTACGCATTATAACAATGCTTATTTTTTAGCTTCTGGTTTTTTTAACCAGGGCTAATTATCAGCATTAACATTTTTAAAAAAGATTCTCCAAAGAGAATCTGAGTAACTGGAAGAAATCAGTGGGTTTGAAGCATTAGGAAAAAGTACAAGTTTTTTGATGATTAAATATTTACTTGGATTATTGGCATCCATTTTCTTCTTACATGTACTCAGTCTTTCATATATATCAATATACAAACTTGCTATTTTTTTAATAAATGAGTTTATTTCCTTTACTGCGATCTATTATTATATCTCTCTGTAAGAAAAATGGTCCCTTCAGCCTCAACAGAGCTTTCACACCTATTTGGTGGCTTCAGCTGATATTCCTCGGATAGTCGTAAATATTCCTCCAGGGAGTTGCTGCTAACTCCAAAAGTGAAACTGCTGTGTCTACAGCTCATCCTGGGAAGCAGGTTGTCCACAATTAGATTTATTGACTTCAACTTTCCTTTTTTTTTTTTTTAAGTTCCTGATTCTTCTCAAACTCTTCCAAAAATTTGAAGAAATACGAATGCTTCAAAACTCATTTTATGAGGCCAGCACTATACTGGTATTAAAACCAGACAAGAACAATACAAAAAAATTATAAGCCAATGTCCCCGATTAACAGAGATGGGTAAATCCTCAAAAATATTAGAAAACTGAATTCAATAATACATGAAAAGAATTATACACCATGATCAAACCCACAGAAAACATCACATTCAACGGTGAAAAGCTGAAACCTTTTCCTTTAAGATCAGGAGCAATATAAGGATGCCCAGTCTCACCACTTTTATTGAATATAGTACTGGAAGTCCTAGCCATGGTAAATAGGCAAGAAAAAGAAATAAAAGACATCCAGATAGGAAAGAAGGAAGTAAAACTGTCACTATTTGCAAATGGCATGATAATATAGAAAACCCTAAAGACCCTACCAAAAAACTCTTAGAATTAATAAATAAATTCAGTAAAGTTGTAGGATACACAATTAATAAACAAAAATTGATTGCATTTCTATATACTAATAATGAACCATCAGAAAGAGAAATGAAGAAAAAAATCCCATTTACAATGTCATGAACAAGAGTAAAATACCTAGGAATAAACTTAACCAAGGAGGTAAAATATCTGTACACTGAAAACTGTAAGACATTGGTGAAAGTAATTGAAGAAGACACAAATAAATGGAAAGATATTTTCTGCCCATGGAGTCTAAGAATTAATTTTCTTAAAATGTCCATACTACCCAAAGCAATCTACAAATTCAGTGCAATCTCCATCAAAATTCCAATGACATTTTACACAGAACTAGAGCAAATAATTCTAAAATTTGTATAGAACCACAAAAGACCCCGAATAGCCAAAGCAATTTTGAGAAAGAAGAACAAAGTTGGAAGAATCACCCTCCGTGATTTCAAACTATACTACAAAGTTATAGTAATCAAACAGTATGGTATTGGCACACAACAGACAGAGAGATCAATAGAACAAAATAGAGAGCCCAGAAATAAACCAATGCATGTATGGACAACTATTTACTACAAAGGAGTCAAGAATATACAATGGGGGAAAGGACAGTTTCTTCAATAAAAAGTGCTGGGAAAACTGACAGCCACATGCAAAGGAATGAAACTGGACCACTATCTTACAGCATATACACAAATCAACTCAAAATGGATTTAAGACTTGAGAGTAAAACTCGAAACCATAAAACTCCTAGAAGAAAACATAGGCAGTTAGCTCCTTGACATAGCTCTTGGCAATATTTTTTTTGGCTCTGATTCCAAAAGCAATGGCAACAAAGGCAAAAATAAACAAATGAGACTACATCAAACTAAAAACCTTCTGCACAGTGGAGGAAGCCATTAACAAAATAAAAAAGGCAATCTTCAAAATGTGAGAAGATTTTTTCAAATCACATATTCAATAAGGGGCTAATACCCAAAATATATGAAGAACTGATGTATATCAATAACAAATGGGCAAACAATCCAATTTAGAAATGGGCAGAGGATCTGAAGACATATTTTTCTAAAGAAGATATACAAATGGCCAACAGGCACATAAAAGATGCTCAGCATCACTAATTATCAGGGAAATGCAAATCAAAACTTCAATGAGATATCACCTCACACCTGTCAGAATGGCTAAAATCAACAACACAACAACAGGTGTTCACGGTGAGGATGTGGAGAAAGGGGAACCCTCTTGCACTGTTGGTGGGAATGCAAGTTGGTGCAGCCACTGTGGAAAACAGGATGGAGGTTCCTCAAAAAAATTAAAAATAGAACTACCCTACGATCCAGCAATCCCACCTCCGGATCTTTATCTGAAGAAAATGAAAACACAATTTATGCACCCCTATGTTTACTGCAGCATTACTTATGAAAGCCAAGACGTGGAAACCACCTGAGTGCTCATCGATAGATGAATAGATAAAGGAAATGTGGCATAGATACACAATGGAACACTAAACCATAAAAAAGAAGAAAACCTTGCCATTTGTGACAACATAGGTAAACCTTGAGGGTATTACGCTAAGTGAAATAAGCCAGACCAAGAAAGACAAATACTGTATGATTTCACATATGTGTGGAAACTAAAAAACAAAACAACAAAATTCCTAAGTATAAAGAACAGAACAGTAGATACCAGAGAGGAAGGCAGTTGAGGGGAGGCCAAAAAAAGGTGAAAGGTGTCAATTGTATGGTAAGGGATGGTAACTAGACTTACTGTGGCCATCACTTTGTAGTGTATGCAAATAGCGAGTTATTATATTGTACACCTGAAACTGATATAATGTTATATACCGATTTTACCTAAATTTTTTAAAAAGTTCCTGAATTGAACTAAATTGGCTCTGAGTGTCCTAAGCCTTTTAAAATAACTTACATATTTGAAAAGGATCACTGTTGTGGCAATCACAGTAAGCATGATAGTTTTGAAACAGAACAGTTTTTATTGCTCCGGGGCTATCTTTGATAATTCAAGTAAAAAGACTATTATTCCCCCCCAAAAAAATGTATATAGGAATTTAGTGCATATGAGAGTGGGGGAATTAGAAGCATTAGTTTGAGTGGCGTAGCTAGGATGTTTGAAAGTTCGTCCTGTGAGTTGTTTTAATACCCTTCGGGCCCGACCTGAACACCCAGTCCTTGGCTCTCTGCAAGAATGTAGACTAACTTTCACCACATCCTGGCCAGTTACTATCAAGAGAAATGTCCACAAAGCAGAATGGTGTCCCGGTTATTTAAACATATCCAAAATGATTTTTGAATATAGATTTTCTCACATAATTATTAAAAATGCTAAGATAGATTATAATGCCACAAGTAAATGCCAATCATTGTGATGGATGTTATGTTAAAAAGTCTGAATGTGTTGGAGAAGCACGATAAAGTGTTTACAGGGAAAACATTACGGTAATTGAAATTTGCCTTCAACATGTGTGATAGGGAGGAGAGATGAAATTAAATTTTTAAGGTATTGATGCCTGGGATTCAATGAATTATTCTCCCTACTTTTGATTATGTTTTAAAGTTTTCATAATAAAAATGTGAGGCAACCGATGATTATGGTATTATGGTATGGAACCTGTAGGGTTTAGGTACAATATAAACATTCACTAATGGAAAATCTTAGGAGAGATAAATTCTTTAGGTATATTATGCTCTTACATTGAATAAATAGAGAGGTAGCAGGTAAAAATTCCTTTCTTAGGATCACAGAGTTAGGTTGAGGGTGCTTTCCTTTTCTTTTCTTCCTTTTTTTTTAGATTTTATTTATTTGAGAGAGAGAAAGAGAGCATGAGAAGGGTGAGGGGCAGAGGGAGAAGCAGACTTCCCCCTGAGCAGGGAGCCTGATGTGGGCTCCATCCTAGGACTCTGGGATCATGACCTGAGCCAAAGGCAGACGCTTAACTGACTGAGCCACCCAGGCGCCTCCCTCCCACACACACACTTTTTTTTTTTTAAGATGAGGGTGCTCTCGGGTGCCTGGGTGGCTCAGTTGGTTGAGCGACTGCCTTCGGCTCAGGTCATGATCCTGGAGTCCCGGGATCAAGTCCTGCATCGGGCTCCCTGCTCAGCGGGGGGTCTGCTTCTCCCTCTGCCCTCTTCCCTCTCGTGCTCTCTGTCTCTCATTCTCTCTCTCAAATAAATAAATAAAATCTTAAATAAAAAAAAAAAAAAGATGAGGGTGCTCTCCTTTTCAGTGTTAGTTAGTATGTAGTGAACATTTCAACACACCAAGTCAAAGAATGGGCCCTGATCATACTAGTATGAACAAGACATAGTACAGCCCAGGGAGGAAACCAGTCACATAAACAGATAATCATAAAACAATGTCATAAATAGGAGGGAAGGCCATAGCATTTTCTTTTATGTGCTGTGAACAACATGAGAAATAGCATGATGAATAAAAATAGCATATACTGCTGAAGGAAAAACAAATGGCTGAGCATTGCCAGAGTTGTGAATTCAAGGTAGAAAATGAGAGAGAGTCAGAGGCAGGCAGTGAACTTCATCCTGAAGGTGGTAGAGAGCCCCTGAAAAGTTTTGAGGTGAGACAAGCTGGTTTGAGCAGACAACATTGGAATCAGGGAAGACAGAAGGCATCTGTGGTCGTCCACCAGGCAAGAGACCAGGAAAACCTGAACTGGATCCAGACTTTGGTGGGGAGGGGAGGATAGTAAGAAAGGGGGAGTTTCAGCCCAATATTGTAGGAATAGGACAGTATGAATGCTTTCCTTTCCCTACGTCCCTTCTCTCATTCTTCCTTCTCAACTCTTCCACCCCCCTTCTTTTCTTGTCATTCTTTTATCTTCTTTCTATCTTTCCATTGTCAAGGCTTGTGCGAAGATTTCATTTTTAAAAAATTTGTTTTGTATAGTTAATGTATGCTCCTGGAACAGAACTCAAATACAAAATGTATGTAACTAAAAAAAAAAAAAAAAAAAAAAAAAGTCTTCTTTCTGCATCCCTTGCTCTCTAGCTACTTTTCAACTTCTCTTTCCTCCAAGGAGCCAGCCATGGTTCCTTCCAAGGCTCTTGTGTAATTGCTTCAGCGATAATGTCATGCGCTTATGACCATACACACATACTTGCAAAGACTTTTAAAAATAACTTGTGTGAAGACTCTGTGTACATACTTGGCAAGTTAATTAGCATGCTCTCTGCACTATATTAAAATCTTATTAATTAACTCGATGGGCCATTTGATTACATAGCTCTAAAAGAAAACGTTGGAGTTCTTTTGCAGACAACAATGGACTCACCAACGATACTTGCATGAATCATCTTTTTTTGGAGGATGAAAAGGGTTAAATTAAACTATCGGAAACTTTCCCTTTCTAGTGGATATGACTGCTACTGTAATGTCTATCTGGAGTCTTGATTAACCTTCAGAAAACCTCAGCAAACAGTCTTCCAACCTATTAAGAAATTTGCTTACGGAACAACATATTACCCGGCTAAAAGGCCTCTATCTTAACTGTCAGAGTGGTGAGATTGTAATTAATTGGCTTTCATTTTTCCTTTTTAAATCAAAGAAAAAAACCTTTAGCCTTTCTTCAGGGGCAGGTTGTGGCATTTCCATGTAGTAAACATTCCAGCTTCTACTTTCACCGTGGGTACACTGCAGTGAATCCCTGACTGCAGTAATTCCTGGAAGAGCAGAATATATGATGCTTTCATAAATACATATTAATACATTCGTCTTCTTCCAGCCCAAGCCAGATTTTCCTGGCTGCTTATTTCCTCAGGTGGCCAGAAGAATACAATCCCTGATAGAAAAGGTTGGCAGCTTCACATGCATAACTAATCAGCAGGAACACTCTCCCTCCGATAATGTTCTTGTACTTCTGTGGGTGAAAGATGGTACAGTGGTTATCTGATAGGCATAGTATAATAACTTCATACACAATTAAAACCATTATATTTGAATCTGTGGTAGCATTTTCCTTATGAGGAAGTCATTGTGGTGTCTCTCCCGATTGGATGGGGGCCCCCAAACGTGGGGTGTCGATAGGGTGGAAGACAGTAGCGGGAGAGGTGGAAGAATTCAGCAGAGGTAGAACAAAGGAGATAGAAGTTTCTTGAAGACACCGCAAGGGAGTGGAGGCCAGATCAACAGAAGAGAGGCTGTCTGCCACGAGGCAGCAGGTGGGGGCTGTTTTTAAAGAGGGAAGGCGAGGAGGTATGGCCACATTCGGAATTTTCCCTTTTTTCTGGTAAATGTGCCTGGTTGTAAGTAGCCCATTGGTCAGTTAGAGTCTATGGATACTTTGAGGTGGGTCCCAAGATGGGGGTCCCTGTGGGCCTCTCTATATTCCATTCCTCAAACCTGTTTGTCTAAAAGTGGCCTCTACAGTCTTCTTTAATAAATCCTTACTCGGGGCGCCTGGGTGGCTCAGTTGGTTGAGCGACTGCCTTCGGCTCAGGTCATGATCCTGGAGTCCCGGGATCGAGTCCCGCATCGGACTCCCTGCTCGGCAGGGAGTCTGCTTCTCCCTCTGACCCTCCCCCTTCTCATGCTCTCTCTCTCTCTCATTCTCTCTCTCAAATAAATAAATAAAATCTTTAAAAAAATAAAATAAAATAAAAAAAATAAATCCTTACTCAAGGAATAAGTCCTGTAAATACAGAAACATTTAGACTAGAAATAATTATTATGATCATGCCATGTTCAAATTCTGGCTTTTTCTTAATATAATTTGCAGTCCTAAATGCTCTGAAGCACATTGAGAGAATTAAAGAGAATATAAATTCCTAAAAATGTTAAGCACAAAATTGTCAAATTATACTTTCTCTCTAATAAGAAGCTAGCTAGCATACTCCAGAATGTCATAATTTTCTTATATTTCAAGCAAAAGCACTCCAATTAACTGGGTATCCAACTAAGGTTAATGTTATTTTACAAAATCAATTTGCTTTTATATGTTGTGACTGAAATTATATTATTACACAAGGCATATTTTGCTGAATTATTTAATAATACCTTCCTCACCAATTCTCTAGAATATAAGTTTATCTGTTTTATTCACTGCTGTATTCCCAGCTTAGAACATAGAAGTGCTCAATAAATATTTTTAAACCAATAAATACATCTATGACCCATATTTCTATTAGAATATTTTCTTCATCACACATTGTACATCTTTTTTTTAACTTTGTTTTTTTTCTTTGTTGTTGGAGAATAAAAGCTATGCAGCATAGGATAAAAAGCATAAGATTGAAAAAATTTTTGCTTGATTAACTCATTTTGTCCCAGTTGCATGAAGCCTAGTATAGAAAAATACTAACAATTTAATGGTTTCATTATTTTCTGTACCTCATTTCCCTAGTTCAGGTTGACTACAAATATGGAAAAGCCGAGAACTGCAGCCACTCCCCAGCCCCATGTAAGAATGGACCCTGAATAGAAAAAAAGGAGAAAGAATAGGACACAGAGAGAGAGGAACAGAAGATACAGACAGAGTGGGAGAGAGTCTTGCTTATGTTAATAGGATTGCCATTAATGTGCCTTTTAATACAAAGGGCCCTACATTATGCTACATAGTTCATCATAAGCTAATGAAAGAGCTGCTTTAATTAGGAAGATTATAAGTGATTCAGAGACAAAAGGGAAGGATTCCAGACCATCACATCTATACACATGGAGGGACAGCTGCCCAAGTGAGAGGCTTTGGGGACCGGGAAGAGAGCGAGTAAGCTGCATGACTGCAGTAACTAGGAGTGAAGGAGGTGACGGTGTCCTCAGCGAAGAGGCACTCCATCCTAAGGTATTAAAATCTCATGGGTTTCTGCTGTGAGACAAAACATTAAGCCAAGTCAGCCTCTATTAATTGCCAGAAGAAAATTAGATTATCTCAAATTTTGGAATAAGTCACTAAAATATTCTTACATTTGTTGTCCACACTATTGGTTTAGTCTTAAAATCTGTAATAGTTTTTGATGTTCCTTAGAGAATCAATGGTCTGTCATTTGAAATAGTAGAAAAAGAACACTCCTGCTCCACAGAAAATCATGCCGACCATTTGACTACCAGCACACTGATTACTAGTAAGAATTGTGCTCGCTTAGATTACATAGGTAGAAAATGAGATATAAATATTACACATGACTATAAATCAATGACACGGCGTAACTCTAGGATGCCTTTCTTTTTCATTCTGTCATTACTCGTGCTTTCTTTTCCTAGACACCCAGAAAAATTATTGCCTTGTAATAGATAATACAATACAAAGGTAAGATTAATATATAAACAGATTTCTACTTTAAAAGGGAGGCATTGATTTTCATCAGCATCTTAGATTTATTTTCCTTCTGCCAAACAGAAGTCTCTATAGGAGTTAGGAGCAAACTTCAAAAATATGTTGGATGAAGACCATGAAGCCAGTGCTGCTCAAAGTTTTCTTCACAACCCGTGCCTGTCCCTGACCTATTACTGAATCACAATAACCTAAGTACAGGCATTGAGAATAAACATTTAGATTTTCTTGCAGCAATCTGACAGAGTAAATATTTTGTCTATTGAATTTAAAAGTAAAGAATTGAGCATTTTTTCAAGTGATTTTTTTTTTTTTTTTGCCTAAGTACTGGTCTCTTATGGGTAAGAAATTAGAAGTAAATCTTTTGTTATGGATAATTTCATAGTTACTCAACTGAACTACTTTGAAAACAGGTGCTTACATCATCCTTCCAAACTTCTTTGGAATACTCCTGCATATCTAGAACTTTGAGTGTCATAAATTGCTGGTTCTTCAGAAAGTAGAATGGTGGTTACTAGGGCCTGAGGGGTGGGGAAAATAGGGCAATGTTGGTCAAATTATGCAAACTTTCAGTTATGGGATGAAGGAGTTTCGAGGAACCTAATGTATAGCATGGTGATTATAGTAAATACTGTATTATATACATTTTATATAAGTATACTGTATTTTATACATTTTATTTGTATTATATACATTTCTCACCACAAAGGAGAAATGGTAAACATGTGGTGATGGATGTGGTAATTAACTCTAGGGTGGTAATCATTTCATAATATAGAAGTGTATCAAATGAACACATTGTATACCTTGAGCCTACATAATTTTATATGAAATTATATCTCAATAAACGTGGAAAGAAAATAAAATCAGAATCTCTGAAAAAAATCTGTTTATGTTTTCTCTGCTATTTTAAATTGTATTCTTTTTTTATTAACATATAATGTATTATTTGTTTCGGGGTACAGCAAAAAATAAATATATCTTACATCTGGAATGCCTTCATATATTTTGGAAGAATTTTTAAAAATTCAGCCTTACAAAGTTCAGAATTGAAACCAAGCCTGTGGGGAACATTTTACTTCTGTAACATCAAACATTTACAAGCGATTGTTGATGGAGATGGTAATAAAAAAAACAGAGGCCTTTTGTACTTACTCTTCATGAAGTAGTTAGCTATACATTAGGTTACTGACAAACATCAGCTGAGTACGGCAGGAACACGCTCAGTATGGTAAGTCATGAGAGTAAATATCATGTCAAAAGAAGAGAACACAACTGCAAAAAATTGGGAACTAAGGCCATTTTATCAAGTTGAAGTTGGACATATGGGCATTTGAACTGAAAGAACATTTCAATAGTCCATAGTCATGTGATAGGAGGTGGGGGAATGGATACATTTTATCATCAAATCTGAGATACCTTCACTATCCACAGATCCACTCCCAAGCCCCAGCACTTCTGTCCTAGCCACCACCCTCAGTCTCCAGAGACCAGGCAGCAGACCACCAGGAACTGCTAGGATATGTTTTTGGAAGCCTTGCATCCTGCCTGCCATCTTGGTTAGTTAGCCTTTGTCATTTCCCTTCCAGTCTAATTTCCCTTCTTGGTATTGTTAGCTCTTTTTTTCCCCTGACCCAAACTACCCATGCGTATGCTCACTTTTATAGTGCCTATCTAAGGCAAACAAAAAAAATCCCTCTTTTCACCCTCAAACTTTTCATTAAACCTCTTCCCCTTTCTTTCACAGAAACCCAACTTTTTCATAAGAAAGGACATGACCTTGCATTCAGGGGCTACTTCTTCCTACATTCCACATATATGGAATGTCGATCATCCTCCTCTATCCTCAGTGCTGCTTCCAGAGCATTACCACATTAGCCTTTGGTAAAGATCTCCACCACTTTGAGATTATTCCATCAGGTTGTATCATCCCTGGCCTTGATTGCTATTGTCATGTACTTATTTTCTGGGATTTGGAAATCCCTCTTCCTTCAAGATGTCTCTTGGAGATACAATGGGCCCATCAGAGCCCACAGTTACAAAACTGAGCTCATCTTCTCCATCAACCTGCTCGATCTCTCCTTCCACCCACTATTAAGTTTCATGCTTATGCCTTCAATGGTTTAGCATCTAAATTTTTTACACTCTACTTCACATGATGCTTCACTATTAGCTGCTCTATTCCTTGATGATTTCATCTCCAGCCATGTTCATCTACACCTCTCTTTCATAATTCAAGACTGTGGCCACACCCAGATCTTATCATCACTTGAAACTGTCCCACTTCCAACACATTAAATCTGAATGCCCCATTCTTACCACAGCTCCCCTCCCACAAGTCTTCCCACTCAGTACTCTTACCAACCCTGTCCCTGGCTCCACACGGCTGGCAGCCTGGGATCCCTCTACCTTCCTCTGTTTGTTCTATTTTGTCCTCTTTACCTTCTCTGTCTTGCTTTGATGTCATGGGCCCTCATTTCAAACATTTTTTTGCCAGTTTTTTGAAACTCTAGTCATATTGCCTTTCTATCCATCCTCATGGCAAATACTCAGTCTAGATGCCCTATTTCTGTAGATATAACCCAGACAGCTGAGTTTTTGAAGATGATCACACAACCGTACATGTTCATGACACTATAAATTCCTGGTGCCCAAACCCAACTAGGTTTTCAATACTTTGTATATTTCCCTACTGAATTTTCTCCACTCTGTTTAAATCTTTCATTTGTTTTCTTCACTCTCGACCAATAAATTTGCCTGCTTGTTCAGAGGAAAAATATAGCTCCAAATTCCTGCCACCAAACCTACAAACAGAAGTCCCAGGAAAGAAAAGTTATTTCCCTGGTTGAAGATTAATTCCTGCATCTGGATTCATGATCCTATCTCCTGCCTTTCTAGGATACCTGTGATGGGCTGAATATTTGTGTCTCCTCAGATTCATACATTGAAATCCTGACCCCCAATGCGATGGAATTAGGCGGTGGGGGTCTTTGGAAGGCAATTAAGTTTAGATGATGTCAAGAGAAGAGAGCCCCCCTGGTGGGATTAGTGCCCTTAGCAGAAGAGGATAGACACTAGAGCTTCTTCATCACCACCACGTGAGGAGACAGAGAGAAGGTAGCTGTCTGTGAGCTAGGAAGTAGGTCTGCACCTAGAACCAAATATGCTGGCACCTGGATCTTGACTTCCCAGCCTCCAAAACTGTAAGAATTAAATGTCTGTTGTTTAAGCCACCCAATCAATGGTGTTTTCTTACAGCAGCCTGAGCTGACTATGATGATAACCCTCTTCTTTATCTTTAAGCCTTACTTTCCTTCTTTTATTCATCAGTCCATAAACATATTCCATGTTCTCACATACTAAAAATTTGTCCCTCAGCCTCCCACCTCCCACCAGGCACTGTCCTTTATTACCACTGCTTCACAACTAAATCTTTTGAAAGAGTTGTCTACGTTCACTGCCTCTAGTTTTCAGCTCCACACATTCTTCACACCTTTTCAATCTGGCTTCTGCTCTTGCGACCTGTAGAAACTTTCTTGGCAAAGCCAGCAATGACTGACTTTCTTGCTGCTAAATCACTGAAATCTTTCCTTGTTTGACCTCTCTACTCCTCTTCCCACTATTGACCATCGCTTTTGATCCTTAAATCACACTCTTTCCATTCCATCTCACTGACATTGAAATCTCAGATTCCTTTGTGGTATCCTGAAATGTTTGTATTTCTCAGGGTTCTGTCTTAGGTTTTCTTCTCTTTTCAATTTGCACACTTTCAATTTTGCAATATCTCCCTCATTTCCTGTTGTGGCTTTAACAACCCTCTTTCTATATGCAGGTGACTCCGAAGTTCATCTTTCCAGGGGCAATCTCTCTCCTAAATTTTAGATGTGGAAATCCCTCTTCCTACAAGATGTCTCTTGGAGATACAGTGGGCCCATCAGAGCCCACGATTGCAAAACTGAGCTCATCTTGTCTATTAACCCGCTCTATGTCACCTTCCACCCCCTACTTAAAACTAGAAATCTGAGTATCATCCTTGACTGTTCCCTTTCCTTTACTTTAGAATTCCTAGCTATGGATCAATTCATCACTTTTTTCTTTACTTTCTCTATTACTTACCTAATTCAGTCCATCATCTTATTTTCATTCACCTCAACAGGAGTCTCCGTTTCTCTAGTCAGATCTCCCTTCAACTTATTCTCCACACCACAGACCAGGATTTTTCTAAAATGCAAATCTTACGCATATGCTACTACTGTGTTTAAAAGTGTTTGATGGTTCTTCATTACATGGAAAGTCCAAATTTATTAACATGCCCCATATGATCCTTCTCCTTCTGAGCTCTTACCATTCTTCTGTTTGCCTTGTAATGCTTCAATCATTTAGATTTTTAACTATCTCCTCTCTCTCCCTCCCCACACCCCACTCCCCACACCTTTCTCTCTCTTGCTCTCCTGACTCCAGGTCTTTGCACAGCCTCTTCTTCTGTCTTGAGTTTTCCACTACCCACCACCCCCCGCCCTGCCCCACCTCACTACCTGCTTCCTCTGGCTAAATTATACATACAATTCAAGTCTCACTTAGACATAACTTCCTTCGGGAAGCTTTTTTTCCTCCCAGAACTGGTGTGGGGATTCTCCTTTTTGCTTCCACTGCAATTCATTTTACTTTTCATAATACTTGTCAGATTCTATTGTAGTTTTTTAAATTGTACTTTTCTATTTTTGACTTTTTATTCCCCATTAGCCTGTCAGCTCCATTAGGGCAAGAATTGTTTGTTTTGACTCTAATGCTGTGGTACATTGGAAGCTCTAATAATTATTCAGTGTATGAATGTAGGAAGAAAAGAATAGGAAGATGCAGGCAGAATAAAGCCAACGGAGGCAAGGAACTTAGGAGATCAAAACTAAATATAAAAATCAAGTTCAGGAACTTAAGAAATTAGAGTAAAAAAAGTTAGAAGAGGTGCCTCTTCAGGCCCTCAGGTTTAACAAGATCAAGACAAAAAGGCAGATTCCTTGGCATCTTTATATGTCTTGTCTGCACTTGGCCATGTTGGTTCCACTTGGTTTAGCCCCTCTATGATCTGTCTGCCTGCTTTCCAAGGAGTCTCCTCTTAGTGCCCAGGTACATAGTTCTTTGAAATTTTACCTTTGTTGTTACCACTAAGCATTCCTTATGAACCACTGGTTTGCTTTGGCTGGTTACTTAGGCATGGCCTCTATCCTCTAGAAGTCCATACTCAGTCAAACGCAAAGCACAAATATTTCATTGAGAAAATATAAAATGAAGACTAAATAACATTTATTTAATAAATGTATACAGGGCAATTGGATTGTGTCAAGTGGCAAGAGTGAAGGGGTGACAGATGGTGCATGATTTAACCCACCACCCCTCAAAGTGATACATACATGGCTATCCTCAAAAGTGTCACATGACTATATGAATCCACTAGATGTCTCATAAATTTTTCCCATATGCTACCTTCCTCCCCCCCTACCACTTATAATACCCTACACAGGATAAAGCAAGTCAAAATCTCTGATATAAACCAACTTGTGGGAACCCTGTCACCCAGGTCATCAAAATTTACACAGGGATTTTTAAAAACCATTTAGATTCAAACTTATATGCTACTATACCACTAAGTTCTAAGTTGTAGCTTTGTAATTGGCAGAACAAATAAAAATATTTCCAAAACATCAAAATTAAGAATTTCTGTTCATCAAAGGACACATGAAACAAGGGTGAAAAGACAATCTATGGGATGGGAAAAAATATTTGCAAACCATATATCCAGTAGAGGATTATCCAGAACATATAAATAATTGCTATAATTCAACACTATCAATACAACCTGATTTCTAAATGGGAAAGGACTTGAATAGACATTTCTCTAAATAAGATATACAAATGGCCAACAAGTATTTGAAAAGATGCACAACATTATTAATCATTAGGGAAATGTGAGTTAAAACCACAAAAATTAAAACTTCTATGTACCTATTAAAAGTGATAGAAAATATTTTGATACTATTCTATTAGAATATTCAGAAAATAAATGTAGACTATTATTTGAGATGCATTGTGTATAATATTTCTCAGAATTATAACCATATTTACTTCAACTTTTTGTTCTAGGAATTATGTAATTTTATTATAATCAAACTTTAGCAATGAATGGATGAGTGCACTCAGAACAATGAATGGGAACCGATTAGTCAGCCATACAAGTAAAGTGAAACTTAAGATTCACTTAGTTGTCACAGAATACCAATTATCTAAGATTTGCATTAGTTTACTGTAACTACTTAGGAGCCTGTCATCTTACTTCTTGTGCAATAGAATGCCCTGTGGTCAGCAACCTCCAAGACGGCCACAGTGTTCTTGGCCTCCTGATACTCATGTCCATGTATAACCTCCTTCCCTTAAGTGTGAGCTTCTAATGAGCAGAATACAGCAGTTGTAATGGGATATTGCTTGTTAGATTTGGTTACAAGAAGACCGTGGTTTCCATTTTGGGTGCTTTCTTTTTCTGTCTCTTTGTCTCTGTTTCTCTTTCCTTCTCTCTGACTCTCTCTGCCCTTTCTCAGGGGAAACAAGCTATAGTGCTGTGAATAGCGCTATGGTAAATACCACACAAAAAGGAAGAGATATCTGAAGATAAGAACAAATGAAGATCCGAGGCTGCCAAAAGCCACATGAATGAGTTCAAAAGTAGATCTTCCCAGAGCTGAGATGACTGTAGCTTTAGCCAATACCTTGATTGCAACCTTGTGAGATACCAGACTCAGAGATACCCAGCTAAGCTGTGCTTGGATTCCTGATTCACATAAGCTATAATAAATGTCTCTTGTTTAAAGCTGTTAAGTTTTGCTGTAATTTGTTACGCAGTGATAGATAATACATAACCAAATGTATCAAATATAATAAACTTTTAAAGGTAATATTTTACATATAATTTTCATTCATTTGTATGTAAAGCTACATACTAGGATTTTTTTGCCATGGTTTCTGTTCTCTCTTGTCCCAAATCCTATACTGTTAGGTTGATCTAACTTCTTTTTTTTTTTTTAAAGATTTTATTTATTTATTTGAGACAGAGAGAATGAGAGAGAGCACATGAGAGGGGGGAGGGTCAGAGGGAGAAGCAGGCTCCCTGCCGAGCAGGGAGCCCGATGCGGGACTCGATCCAGGGACTCCAGGATCATGACCTGAGCCGAAAGCAGTCGCTTAACCAACTGAGCCACCCAGGCGCCCAGGTTGATCTAATTTCTAATGTTTGGATCACACATGTCCAGCCTGATCTGATTGACACATTATTCTAGCATTATCTACTGTCTTTTCAATGTTCTTTTTTTCTTCTCAATCTGAATTAGAACATATTTTTTTCCCAATCTTCCTCCAAATTTTTAGGTATATCAGGAGAAAATGTACATATTTATGAGCTATGAGTGTACTTGAGTACATGGTGTAGTTAATAGGAACAGTTCCATTTGGTGGCTGGGTTTTCAAATGCATCAATCAGGGCAAGATTAAACCTTTGGTTCCTACTCAGAATCTGACTATTTCTCATCACCAACCAGAATCACTATCATTGCTCACTAGGATTAGACCAATAGCCTCCAAATTGGTCTTCGTCCTTCTACCCTTACTTTGCTTCAGTCTGTTCTCAATACAGAAGGCAGAACGATCCTGTTAAACCACAGATCAGCTCATGTCAAAATGCTTAAATCGCTCCTTATTTCACTCAGAGTAGAAGACATTAGAATGTCCCAAAGTGTGCCCTAGCCCCAACCTTTAACCTGGTAATCCATGAACTCCTTATCTACACCATGAGCCCCTCCACCTCACTCTAGCCACACCATGTTTGCTTTGTTCCCATTTTCTAGGAACACTCCTACCCTGGTGCTATTGCTCTAGTTCTTTCCTCTGCTTTAAATCTTCTTCGCCCGGATATGCTCTTGGCTAACATATTACATCCTTGAAGTCTTTGCTCACAATTTCACCTTCTCAAAGAGACCTACTTTGACCTCTACCATATATTGTAACTGTCTACCCCTGCCCCAGTCTTCAGAATTCACCATTGTTTATCACCTTCTAATCTACTCAATAATTGACTTGTTACTTGTTACATTTATGGTTTATCTGTCACCACTAGAGAATAAACTCCATGAGGAAAGAGGTCTCTGCTTTGTTCACTTTTGAAAACTCAATCACCTAGATTTTATCAGGCACATAGTAGGCACTCAATATTTATTGAATTGAATCGTGAACTCACTGGAATTGAGTTGCCCTTCTAGCTCTTGAAATATGAAAAGTGGTAACAAAGTATTAATGATAAATAAGTAGAAATGCTAAAAATTTATAGCTATTGAATAAATGAAAACACTTTTCTAGTGGAGAGTCCTTGTGTTCCCTCAGAACAAGTAAACTGATGGCGCATAATAACAAATAGGGACATGATTTATTCATTACCATTTACAGCATCTTGACTGAGAAAATTAAATTGTTTTATGGATGCTTGACACACTCTGAGACCTTTTCAATTTCTTTACTGTTCTTCCCTTGTTAATTTTTCTCATTTTCTTTAAAGGATCGTAGGCAAGTAAGCAATATACTGCTTCTTTGGCAAATAATTGATCATCTGGCCTCTTGAACTCCTTCATGGACTGTGTCTCTACAGGTTAACTTAGCGTCCTGAGTGGGATGATGGAATTAGAGAATGATTTCTTACTGAAAACCATAAAAAATAAATAAGAGTAAATGCTTCTTATTTTTGCTACAGTGCAAGATGAAACAGATGATCAGCAAAAGGCACTTTCCAACATCACTTTTTAAAAATATACTTCACTGATCTTCATTGTCTTAGGGGAAAAATGCTTTTCAACTCATCCTTTCTGTTGCTGTTCACATCATCACTAATATCAAATCACAGATTTGAAATAGAAAAGGCACACTAGGTATCTCATTTTTAATTGAGAGCCTGGATTAGGAAAATCAAAACTAAATTTCTTTGCCCTTAGTATTGTAGGTAAAACATTATGAAAACATAGATCAGGTCCTTCGTAAAATATCTTTATGATGAAAATTTGCATGTAATAAAAATATTTCCCAAACCTAGCTTAGGATTTAAAAACTATGAGCAACAACATCTACTACAACCAAATTCTAGACTAGGAGCTAGCCAATTACTTGCCTCTTCTTATAAATAAGAGTTTTTTGGAACCTACTCATGTCCATTCTTTTGTGAACTGTCCGTAGCTGCCTTCGTGCAGTTGAATAACTGTGATGGAAACCGCATGGCCTGCAAACTTAAAATATGTGCTCTCGGACCCTTTACCAACAAAAAAATTTGCTGACCCCACTTCTAGACAAATAAGAAATTGGGGCAGCTCCTTATATTTCATGACACTGAAGTTGACTTCCACATTCACTTCTATTATTTAAGAGGGAGAGAGAACATGGAGAAATTTCAGAGTTTTGTGGGTGGGAGTAGTTAGTATGAGTTGACCCACATGAGCTGGGAAAAAAATAGAAGGAACTGTTGACCCCCATGAGCTGCTCAGGCTGACCATACTCCCGTTCCTGTGTCCCCCTCCCCCACCCCCATCCTCTTGGACATCCTCTTCACTAAGTGCCTGAGACACCTAAGTCTTTCTAGAGGTCTTACTGTTAACAGAAATGTCTACCTTTCCATCATGACCTCTGACTTTACTTTCTTTCCTAAATTGATCTTTCTTTAGATTATGGTTGGGTATCCTAGTACACTGCTTTGGCCTCGATGCATTCTATGATGCTCTTAACTACTTTGCCCTCTATTTCTGGGTGCCAAGATTCTGGCCATTGGACTTGATTCTCAGTCCTTAAACTTCAGGAATGGTTTCCAACTTCTCATTCTTAGATTCTGGTCTCAGGCTGCCCTTCCTGTTCTGTGGCCTGATCAAAGAAGAGACAGTGAGTAAGAAAGGACTTAGCTAGCATTTTGATATATTTAACAGGACATTGGAGGACATTACTGGAGCTGGAATGACTTAGTCTGAAGGGGAGAGGGGAATAGAAAATTAAGGCTGCTAAATTTTGAAATCCCATTACTTTTCTCCATCTGGAGAAGGGCAATCAGTTTTGCATATCCACAGAGAGATAGATGTGGGGGGAAAAAAAAAACAACTTGGTAAATATGAGGAGTGGGATAAAACAGTAAGAAAAAAATTTACTAAGAATCACAAAATTTCAAGGTGGAAAAATTCTATAAACAAGATAGATCTCAATATCTTGGGGTTACTTGGGGAGATATTGGAGCTTAAAATCCGGGGACGATATTGATGACCTAAAGAGATTTCCTTGAATTGTATGATTGAAACAATAGCTCTAGTGTCATTTTTACTGAGAAAAGGCTAGAGGCAAAGCAGAAAAACCATATTTCACAAAATTTAAAAGAACACCTACCATGGAAAAATAGTTTTACAAACAAACTAGTCTTTTCCTTTAAGGAATGTAATCTTCAGGTTATACTAAGATGGGATTTTTTTTTTTTACTCTATAATAATAAGTGTAATTTCCTATATTTTTTCAAGTACTTCTATGGACTTGTTTTTGCTTTCTAGTGTTTAATCCATATGAGATTTATTTTGTTTCATTTGAGGTAGAACCTCTTCTTTTTCAAATATTTAGCTAGTTTTTCTTATCTCTTTATTGAATACCTCATTCTTTTTTTTAAATTTTTTAAAGATTTTATTTATTTATTTTTGCGAGAGAGAGAGAGAGAGAGAGAGAGTGAGTGTGTACAAGCAGGGGGAGGGGCAGAGGGAGAAGCAGACCTCCTGCTGAGCAGGGAGCCCAATGTGGGACTCGATCCCAGGACCCTGGGATCATGACCTGAGCCGAAGGCAGATGCTTAACTGACTGAGCCACCCAGGCACCCTGAATACCTCATTCTTATCCACTGATTTTAAATACTGAGTTTAGAGTATGTCTAACTCCCTGTATCCTTCAAGGACTCTACACAGCTTTGCTGGCCTGTATGAACCTTCATATATGTCCACAAGATTCAGTTTACATTTTGAGATAGTGTATTTCACTATTTGTTATAGCAGGTCTTCATCTTTTTGCTCAAAAGAATCCCAATTGTCCTATTTATATTCTTGATTAATTTTATAACACATACAATCCAATTTTATAAAATATACATATGTATTTCAGGTACACATTGCATGTGGTGTTTATAAATGCTCTGAAAAAAAGATCTTGGAGGCAAACAACAATCTGGTAATGTTGGCTGTCTCAAGGAGAAGGAAGGGATGATGGGTTATATAGAATGCATGGGTCATGATTACAGAGATGATGGGGGCAATCATCTGACTCAGATTCAGATGCCAGGAAAGGCATTTTAGGAGCAGTCATTTGTACCGAATTCAGAGACATATACGAACTAGTGATGTGAAGAAGGAAAGGAGATCATTTGAAGTAGAAGAAACAAATCACATGCAAGGTGATACCTTCAGGGGACTGCTAACTATTCAGGAAGGTTTTAGCACCGGGGAATGTCTGATGCTTTGGTTGAATGTTTGGGCCAAAGTCACAGTATAAGGGACAATCATGCCTAAATCAGTAGCTTGAACTTTTGTGACCATTTGGATAAATCATTGAATATATTCCCCTTTTTTTAGTAGCGGGGGAAGGGGAGAGGGAGAGGGAGGGAGAGAATCTTAAGCAGGCTCCAAGACTAGCACAGACCCCGACACGGGGCTTGATCTCACAACCCTGAGATCATGACCTGAGCCGAAATCAAGAGTAGGAAGCTTGGCCAGGTGCCCCAAATCACTGAAAATTTTTAAACAAGGCACTGTCATAATCAAGTTTTCATCTTTTAAATGTCACTCCTGCATCCAGACGGAGGTTTGAAGGGAACATCCAGGACATTATATAGAGCTACTACAATAATCTACGTGTAGATCATTTAAACCTCGGTATTCAGGTGGTCCAGTCCCTTTGTGATGTCACAAATAAACACACATTTTAGAGCCAAGAATAAATGCAATATAAGACTTTATTAGAATTTCAGGAATAGTGTTATAAAAATTTCCCCTCCCCCATCCATTTTTCTCTGTCCTTCAAACCCTAGAACTCTACCCAAAAATTTCATCCATTCTCATTTCAGATGTGGGCTCCAGGATTTTTTTCCCTACTCCTCTCCCTGCTTTCCTGAATGTGTTCTTTCTCCCCACTAGCTGTCTTTCCCTTCGTCCTATTTCTGGTTATTTTCAATTTTCAATTCTTTTGACCCATTATCACTATGGGCGTAGCAAATGATTCTTAAGTGTTTCTTGCAAAAGGGAGGAGGATACACTGCAAATACTCATACATAAATCATGTTTATCTTTGTTAAACAGGAGAACTGTGTTTAGAGACACTATGTGTTTATTTTCACACGGCGCTCATAGGGATAGAGAGGAAAGGATGGATGTGAAAATAATACTGGAAATAGAACGAAAGCAATTGGCTGCTGAAAGGGAGAGAGTGGAGGTTGTCTAGAAATACTCTCCATGTTTCTAGCTGGGAAGACTGGATAATTGGGGGGTACTTTTGACTAAGTTAAGAGGATGCCACAGGAGGAGAAGAGTTGAAGGATACATAATAAATCCAGCTCTCTGAAGGTTGATTTTGAAGTGTTTTAGGCTACCCAAGAGGAGCTCTCCAGAGACAGATGGATAAATGAGACTGTGCCTTAAGAAGAAGAATGCATTTGAGAGTCATCACTGCAAAGGTGATAGTTTAACCAGAGAATAAGACTGAGAGGCCAGAGGGCAAAATGCTAGATAAAGAATAAGACAGAAGACAAAGAGCCTTTAAAACACTGAAAAAGTTAGAACAGAGAGGTAGGAGGAAAAGAAGCAGGTGTAGCAAGTGTCATATATTATACAGAAGTTGAAAAACATATGAACTGAGAATTGAAGTAGCCAGAAATAGGCTTAAGAATAGTCCATGACAAAATATGACTTTATTAAGAGCCATTTCAGTGAAGATGGGGACTGGAGGGGGATTGCCATAGGGGTATTGACTACTCTTTCAATAATTTTGTTTATGAGGATAGTTAGTGAGTTGGAATGGGAATTTAGGGAGTAGGCCGACCTTAGGGCCTAGGTAAAAGAGGCTGTGTGGATGAGTAACCTCTTTTCAAGAGGACAAAGAGAGAAATCGCACCTTAAAGGAGAACCAGGTTTAAGATAGAGTAAGTAAATTGAGGGAGAGCTGAGTAAAGAGCTTGAGTGAAAGGGGAATTTATTTACAGTAGAAGAAGGCTTCCAGATGGCACTGTGGAAAGAATTTAATATGATTATCTAGCCATATGTGCTAGGAACTGCAAGGCGGTAGAAAAAGAAGACATTGTTTCTGCCTCCAAGAAGCTAATGGTCCAGCAGAGATACTCATTTAGTTTGATATTTAGTCAGAGCCTACTATGTGCTGGGAGACACTGTTCTGGGCACTAAGGGTACACCAGGAGGTACAAAACAAGGTCAAGGCCCTCAGAAAGATTATATCCAGTGTAGGCAGACATGCAAACAAAGAAATTCTTTAACCACTTAAAGAGTTATGGTAACTGCCTTGCCCCATAGAACTGACAATTTCTTCCATTTTTGCTTCTGTTAAGCCCTATAAGGGAAGAAAAACAGGAAGTTGTTATTCTATGGGCCAAAGCAGCTAAGAGGAGGCAGGTGGTGATTCTCCTTTGCAGAGAAGGGGATGATGATTGAGATTAGCCTGGAAAGGAGAGGGGGTGTTCCCTAGGTAGAATATGTAGGGAAAGGCAGGACAGGCATAGGGAACGATGTGAGCAAAGGCCAGGAAATTGACAGGAAAATGAAGTGAGAATGGTAGATGACTCATAGGGGAGGAAACAGAGAGAAGGGTGAGGATTAGGATGTGCAGGACAGGCCACTGCTGGAGCCTGCATTTTGGGTGGAGGCCAAGGTTGGCAAGAATGCAAAGCACTGTGGGATGAAGTGGTCCCAAGGTTCTGAAAGATTCTGACTTACATGCTATCCACCCAGGCACAAAGAAAGGCACTGACGGGTCCTACGGTCTGTGGCCTGGCCCAGTCAGCAGGTTTGGTCAGGGTTCCAGAACCAATGCCTGGGGAGAGTACGTTGTACCTCTGTTGAGCTTGGCTCAGCTCGGCTGGAAGGACAGTGCGGAAGTGAGATCTCAGGCACGATGCATGCGTATGGGAAGTGAAAGATTCCACTGGGTCTCATAGATGCACAGTTGTGTGGAAGCATCTGGGTAGACATGTCCACAGGTCCTCAACCAGGCCACATCACCACAAGCAGGGGAGTCTGAGGTCCCTGTGAGGCCCAGTTCTTGCCCCAAATGAAGGGAATCAGAACCTATGAACATTTAGGTTCTTTTCAGCACTGAAATTCTAAGGCTCTACTTAGGAGTAAAACTTCTTCAGTTAAAGAAATGCGCTCTCCTTGTTTTTCTAATTTTACTTTGGAATAACTCCTTTCTTATAAAAACAAAAACCTTTTAGTAAAGGACTGAAAGCATACTAGAAGTTCAATCAATGGGTAATCAATTAATTTATTTCTTATTGGCAGGAAATTGTATTCTTCACATTAAAAGGTAAACCAATTGTTACAAGCTCCAGGCACAAATAATACAAGCTGCATTTGCATTATCATTTTTTTTCTCTTTCGGTTTCATTTTGGTTGACTGACTACAAATGCTTTCAAGTTTTTACTCTTTCTGACTTTTCAGAGGATCAGTCAGCATGCAAATGAACCTACACCCAAAGATCCAGGTTCTGAAAGCAGTGGGGCTGGAGATAAGTGTTTTATAAAGCTTTCTAAATTGGAGAATATTTGTTGCCCTGAAATCTAACATTATTTTGCTCAAATAAGTACTAAAGCATCCACAGTAAACTTGAGAGGTGATAAAATATCAGGTAAACTAGATCGTTTGAATTTATCTACATGTATGCTCCAAATTTTTGGTTTTGGAAAGAATGTCTCCCTGTCATTTTTTCATATCTATAGTGATTTTTTTCGTTGATCTTTCCCTTCTATGGTTCCAGCATTCCTTTGACCCAGTGTGATTCTCCTTTTATTAATGTTTACCCTCCTTCCTATTGAGAGTCAGCCACGATTTTGTTCAGACGCTCTCCCTTTCTTTGCAGATAATATCTGCAGGACAAAAAATACACCCTCCTCCTGACTCCCGGAGGCCCCCTGGACACCCTCCTCTTCTGGAAAACTCGCCTCCTCCTCCTTGATTGCAATGCCATTTGTCATTATCCTTTGTTTACAGTCTTTGAGCCAGTTTTCAACCCATTCGATAACACTTCTGTCCAAATCAATTAGTATTCATTTTTCAAGTCAGATTTTGCAAGGCACCGCATCAAATGGATTACAATGGTCCAGGCATATTACATCTACACGTTCCCTTCATCCAGTCATTTTGTAATTAGATTTTTTTTAAAGTGGGGGAGGGGGTAAAGGGGTGGGGGTGGGGGGAGGAGATCAAGTTTCCCCCAGGCCTGGCAAGAGGCCCCTGAGCTGCCTGCCGGCATGGGGTTGAGAGGGAGGGGGAATTCATGCGGGCGTGTACTGACGCGGGAGCAAGTTTAATACCCACAGTAAGCTGGAGGATTTTTTAATGGACCTGAAATACCAGCGGCTGCTCACATGCCTCACACCATATTGTCTAATGAATTGGCCCCTCTTTCAGCAGCTCCAGCCAGGAGTCTTTGAGTCATTTCTGATCCTTTTATCCTTTGATCAACATTTGATCGAGGGAACGAAGCCAAATTGCGAGTGTCCACCCGACTCTCTCGCCTTCCTGGCCTCCGTGGTTAAGGCCCCCGCAGCCCCGAACTGCTTTCTCACCAGCTGCACCTCCTTGATTCTTTGGGATGAGGGAGTCACCGGGCTGTTCCAGATTGTTTTAACCTTCGCTGGTCAGGCCGCCCCTGGGGCGGTGGACACGGGCCTCATTACTCAGGCATGTCACGTCCTTAAACGAAGTTGTTTAGAAGCGTTGGCTCTTGTTGTCCCCTCATCTGCTCCAGCGCGTGGACAGCAAACAGAGCCCTCTGGAAGTCACTGGTGTATTTTAAGCCTTAAGACATGTAATCGCGGGCGCCTGGGTGGCTCAGATGGTTAAGCGTCTGCCTTCGGCTCAGGTCATGATCCCAGGGTCCTGGGATCGAGTTCCGCATCGGGCTCTCTGCTCCTTGGGAGCCTGCTTCTCCCTCTGCCTCTCTCTCTCTGTCTCTCATGAATAAATAAATAAAATCTTAAAAAAAAAAAAAAAAGACATGTAATCGCAATAAAGATGCAGCCGATTGTGTGTGTGTGTGTGTGTGTGTGTGTGTTGTCGAGGGAGAGGGGTGGGCAGCAGGAGAAACCTCGCAGCTCTGGCTGGGGCTAGGAGCCTTTCCTTTCAACAGTTCTTCAGCCTTGTGCTATTTTAAAACAAAGACGGTTCTAGCCTCACTCTCTAAATCTGCCTTTATTTATTTTTTATTTTAGTCTATTTTTTTTTTTTTTGCCAATCACCCTAATGCAAAACTCTTCAAAAGCTAAAAATTAGTACTGATGGTAAAGGATTGTAACTATTATGTGCAACCCTTTGTATATATTTGAATGTGTCTCCTTGAATGAAAATAGCCTTTGAGTGGCTTTCACTTTGCCTCATCCCCTCAGTGCCTTGCTCTCTCCTCTGACTATAATGAACTTTGCACCGGGCAGGCCTCTCAAATCTCTGTCCCCCAAAATGAATTTTACAATACTTGACCTTTTAATCTAGTAAATCGGCCCCTTCTGTAATTAAATTAAACTTTTCATGGGATGAACCCAACTATCAAATGTCATCTTATCTTTAGCAGCAGAAGTTGAAACAGAAACATCAGACTGTAGACAAGAAAGAGTCAAAACAGATCATTAACACCAGACTAAATGCCTTTAGACTGTTCTACAATGACTTCATGCTTAGCTGTTGAAAATAAGCTGTCAAAAACTATGTTGCTGTCTGTTCAAGGAATACAAAGTAATAAACCAAATACATTTGCTTTGAAGAATGTCTGGAGCAGCTCTGAAAAAGAGTTAACAATTTCCCATGGACATGTGAGTGCTGGAGTGAATGGAATTGCTGTTTTTGAGACAGGAAGCACTAAATGTAGACATGCTATATTATGCTGTCCTCTGCTAATAGGAGCTAATGGGAAATGAGAAAGGACCAATTAGAATACAGAGAATGAAAATAAACATTAGAAGATATGGTCCAAACTGCAATTGCATAGTAAGATATATTTTAACTTCCTATTAAACACTTTAAAATGCATTTCACTTTGTAATTAAAAATTCTTTCAAAGGGTATAATAAAGTTCAATGCTAATTTTCAAACTTTGAAAATAAGTGCTGTCTTATTGTAGTCTCCAAAAGAAAGGCAAGCAGATCTGAGAAAACCAGCAAGAAATCTGAATGAAATTTTGCTACATTGAATCACCTTTAATGTTTTGTAAGGATCTAGTTCCTGATTAATAAAGCTACTGGGACTCTGGCAGGAAGATACGTGATATGTGAGATCAGGAAAGAGATAGCAATGCCCTGTTACAATGGACACTGAAGGAAAGAGATGGATACAAAGCACCCAACACTGTGCCTGGGGCTTAGGAGGTGCTCAGTACATGCCTTCCTATTAAATAAATGTATCCAGTCAAAGTGTGATTAGGTACCACTTTTCACATAGGATGATTGGTCTGACCTCTACAACTTCAAATGTCTGCCTAACTGGGTTAGTGTCTTCCTTTTCAAAGTTCAAGGGAGCATAGGTTCTAGGTGCAGCTAATGCAGATTGTTGTCACTAGTTCTCCACAATGAAAAGAGTATGATGGATTGGAGAGGTCTTTACAGTTGAGTAGACTTGTTTTCTCATTCTGTCCAGAGTAAATATACAACTTCGCATCTCTTTGAGCTTTAATTTTTTTCATCTGAAAAACAGGAAGAATATCACCTACTTTGCAAAGCTGTCATCAGAATTAAAGGAAGTCTCTGAAATATCTATTGAAGTTCATAGCAAATGTTCATTAAATGTAATTTTCCTTTCCTTTGAAGGAGAGAGTTGACAAGAGCTAGACAGAGTGTCAAGATATTTGCTGAAGAGGCAGGAGCAACAATTACATGGACTGAACAACACAACTGGGGGTAGGGGGTTGTGGGGGAGCCTGGAGCATACTCCATACCTGGCATGAGTTCGGGTTAATAGTAGCAAAATTAACTTCAAATTCGTAGTCAGGCTGCCTTTCCCCTCTGGGGTTCATAGAGAGTACCATAACTGGGACTCAAATATTGGTGTAAATATCAGATTCACCCGGGAACTTAGTAAGAAAAAGGCCCACACTCCATCTCTCTTCTATGAATCTAGGCCTATCTGCTCTTTATTAGCTTTCCAGGTGATTCAGAAAATCTTCAACATTTGTGAACCACCCGTATAGGTCAAAAAGTTGCAGCAGACATGACTGGAGTTTACTTTCTGGCTCCAGGCCCTTCTGAGATAGACTAGTGTTCCCGTGTGCATTCCAGTTGTCTAACAGCAATGACTTTCACTTCCGTCCCAGGTCCCCTCCAACACCAAAGACTGTGGTTAGAGTGAGTTTCAGCAGAGGCTAATGCTTGACTGATGGGGTGATATAGGCCAATGGATCAATATTCCTTGCCCATCTCCAGTAGACAATTCTGAGAGGCATTCTGTGGACTTCCCAGGAGGTCCCAGCGGGATAATGTGCCATTTTGCCCAGCAGCCATCTTGGAATCATACACTCATATTGGATTTTCTCCCTTCTCTGTCCTTCACTCCCGTTTTCCTGGAATCATCTACCAAGTGAACACCTGCATATGTAAGTCCTTAGCTCAAGCGCTACTTTTGGAACAGCTCAAGTCATGGCGATAATGCAATGGCTAAAAACATGCCCAGGAAAGAGACCCACAGCCAGCTTCCAAGTGGGAACTTTATAGTCATGCAGCCAGAGAGTGAATTAAAAATGGCTGATGTCAAGAAGGGCTGGGGGTTTTTGTTCAAAAGTGTGCCCGATGCCACACCATGGAAAAGAAAGGCAAGAATAAAACGGAGCCAAGTCTTCATGGTCTGTTGGAGTGGGAAACAGGTCAGGCCCTGGATTTTCTTACACAGATGCCTACAAGAGCAAATACATCACATGCTAATAGGAGACATTGAAGAGTTTTTGGAGAATTCCAAGAAGTACATTCCTGGAACAAAAATGATCTGTATTTTTAAGAATTAACCTTGCCCATAGAGAGGCTTGACTTTTACCCTCACTTCTGGGAAGTAATCTTCAAGCCCTTGGAATGTCTGCCTCATCTGAGTGTCTTTGCTTACCTGAAAGTTTGAGCCTTGCCAGGCAGTCAATGCTAAGAATGTGATTTACAGTGAAGGCCTTAGGCAACATGGTGTCACATTACCTGTGATGGGGCTGAAGACTAAGGTTAGCCATGTGGAAGATCAATCATGTCTATGTCACCAAGCTGCAATAAAAGTCAGGACGCTAAAGCTTGGGTGAGCTTCCCCAGTTGGCAATACTCCATGTATATTGTCCCACATCACTGCTAGAAGAAATAGGCACCATCTACACCACTCCACCTGTCAGGGACAACTGGATCTCTGCACCTGGTGTCTGCTAGCCCTGCTTTATGTGACTCTTCCCTCTGCTGACTTTAACCTGTGTCCTTTTGCTGTAATAATCCAGAATCATATATCATGGCTTTTCTAAATTGTGAGAGTCCTTCTAGCAAATGATCAAACCTGAGGATGGTCATGGAGACCCCCAAACTTGCAGTTGGTCTAGAAGTGAGGATGGTCATGAAGATGCCTGAACCTTTTCGCTGGCATGAATAAGAAGAGAGAAGGGCAGACTTGACAGCTAATTTCAAAAATACTACTAACAAGTAATAGCAACTACTTATTTATTACAAAGGAGACATAGTACTTACCACATTTTATAGATGATCTATAAGGATAGATGCTTTTGAAGTCATAAGACATAGTAGCAAATTAAAATTACACACTAGGGTGCCTGGGTGGCTCAGTCGTTAGGCGTCTGCCTTTGGCTCAGGTCATGATCCCAGGGTCCTGGGATCGAGCCCCACATCAGGCTCCCTGCTCGGCGGGAAGCCTGCTTCTCCCTCTCCCTCTCCCCCTGCTTGTGTTCCCTCTCTCGCTGTCTCTCTCTCTGTCAAATAAATAAATAAAATCTTTAAAAAAATAAAATTACACACTAAGTTGTAATTTAGAGTTGTTCTTTATAAACTATTCAAAAATACATAAAATATTTGGAACGCTATATATACATGATTGGTAATGGTGGTTTTACAATCTCTTAGAAGGATTAAGGTAGAGGCGATGTAGATTTATAAATTAGATCATCAAAAGGCTTAAGATAAAGTTTCAAGAATAATTTTTAAAAGGCATAGCTGGTATATTAGACAGTTCTTAAGATGGTTCCCAGTGATCTCTGCTTCCTCATATTCACACCTTGTTCCATTTCCTTTCCCTGAGTGTATACTAGACCTAATGACTGGCTTCTAAGGGATGTCACTTCCAAGATCAGGTTGTAAAAGACAATGACTTCCATTTTGCTCAAATTCTTTCTGGGGTTTTCTTCTTTGCTCACTCGGGAAGCCAGCCGCCATGTTTGGAGCTGCCCTATAGAGAGGCCCACAAGGGCAGCCTCCAGGCAACAACCTGCAAAGATCTGAGGCCTTCAGACCAATACCCATTGAGGAATAGAAGCCTGCAAACCACCATATGAGCGTGACAATAGATCCATCTTCAGTTGAGTGTTGAGATGACAGTCATTTCATCCTTATGAGAAACACAGAGCCAGAGGACCCAGCTAAGCCACAAGGAAGTCTGACTCACAGAAACTGTGAAATAAATTGCAAGCCACTATGTTTTAGGATAATTTCTTATGCAGCAATAGATAATTAGTACATCTGGGTTTAAATGTCAGCTTCACTCCTTTGTAGCAGTGTGATTGTCAGTTTGTAGGTTACACCAGCTTTTTGTGCCTTGTTTTAGATATTTGTGAATTCCGGGATAATAGTAGTGGTTCCCTTACAAGGTTATTGTGAGAACCAATACAGCGAATGGACCCATAGTAGGACCACATAGCAAGAGCTCAATGCAGGTTAACTTTCATTGACACTGGTCTAGGACCTGTGTAGAAATATAAGTGACAGCTACTGGCAGTGGGGTTTTCTAAGCTGAGAATGAATCACTCGGGTGATGGCATCTGATGTAACTACCAGTTAAATCTGATAGTATCTGGATGATTAATTCAGAAAACTTGAAAAAAAAGAGAACATGCTGCAATTCAGGGCTTGGGTTCCTATTTAGCACCTGAATGCTTAAAGGATCACTGTAAAACCCGGCAGATGCATTAAGTTCTTAAGGTATAGGTGTCCCATTCTGAAGGTAGGCGGAAGTTGGGGGTCAGTAGTGTTGATGATTAGAAAATGTATAAAAGGAACTCAGTATTTTCCCCTATTGCTAGCTTTGTCGTCTGGACTCTTTGGATATCTAAGAGCTGTGAATTAGGATTGTTTGTCACAAAAACAAATAAAATAAATTTATTGTACTTACCAAAGGATCATCTTCCTCTAATGCATTAATTCAATTATTACCTATTAAAAATGTGTACATGTAATTAGTATTCAGTAAGCATTAAATCAAGTCTGTGGTGTTCTTGTTAGTCAAGCTATATAATCCAAGTACACTTCTACCCTGAAATCCTTCTTCTGGCTATTTTTCTTTTCCTCATGCATTTTTCTCGTGGAACATTTTAAAAAGCTAAGTCATGCATTTGGAGAGAAGTTTAGATGGCCAAGATTAAAAGGACAGTTAGGCTAGGGTCCTTCCAACATAATTTAATTTGGGGGTTCTAGAGTTCCAGAAATCTCTCTACTGGGGTAGAAAGGCATTTTAAGAGGACACGATTGACTGGCGGCCCTTGCCTGAGTAATTCGTATTCTCATACCAGCCAACTGCAGTAATATCAACTTGAAGTGATAAGGATACTGCTAAATTTGCTTTAATTAATGTCAGGTCCCTGAGTAATAAATCACCATTAATTTGTGAGTTAGGTTTTTGGAAATGGCCTAGTCTTTTTGGCTGTCACTGAAATTTGGCTGGGAAAGTCTCCCACTTGTGGAGGCCTGTCTGCTCATTTTCTTCACTGTTCTTAGTTTTTCAAGGTGAGACTTCATCTGGGTTGAAGGTATGTAAAATCACTCTTGTTTTCTTCACCAGAATTCCATCAAAGCCTTCTTAACATTGCTACCCTTCACCTTAACATCTGTCAGAAGAATTACGAACTAATTTATTTGAGACATTTTAGCAATTTTCATACACTTCCTTATGGCTTAGCTGGGTCGTCTGGCTCTGGGTTTCTCCTAAGTTTCATGACATAGTATAGATTTTGAGAAAGGAATATATCTACATAATAGAAAATACCTGGACTTCTCAACTTCATTTTTCAACATCTTCTTGAAATGACAAAAGGATACACAAAACCGGTATCTCCTTCCTCTCCTGTCCCTATAATTGAGAGATGCATTTTTGGGTTGCATATTTTTAGAAGAGATTTTGTGTGTGTGTGTGTGTGTGTGTGTGTGTTCCCATGCATGTGTGTATTTGAAATTCTCTTAGCTAGTTGGTATGTCCTTTTTTTTTTTTAAAGATTTTATTTATTTATTTGACAGAGACAGAGATAGCGAGAGCAGGAACACAAGCAGGGGGAGTGGGAGAGGGAGAAGCAGGCCCCCCCCGAGGAGGGAGCCCGATGTGGGACTCGATCCCAGGACCCTGGGATCATGACCTGAGCCGAAGGCAGACGCTTAACGACTGAGCCACCCAGGTGCCCCGGTATGTCCTTCTTTAAAACTATTAAAAAGACTCCAGAATTCATGACATTCACAAATTAACCATTCGATAATGTTATTGGGTATCTTTCAAATTTAACAAAATTTGCAATGCCCCGCAGTTTAATATCAAGGAAACATAATTACACAAAATATCAGATTCCACAGGACCAGCCATCAAACCAGGCTTTTACCTGTGTGTTACCTGCATGCACATGATAGTGTAACCACAAAGCAGAATAAAATCAACCAGTAGAAGCATGAGCTGCAAGCCAAAATCAACCTGAAAGGAACCTCAGGAAACAGAGCCTTCAGAAGTTAAGAATCTGTTCTATGAGAATAACCCAAAGTTGAGAAGGGAATTCTCTGCAAGGCCAACCAGCACAAAGAAACTGAGTTAATTTGTATTGGTTCTTCAGATTCTCAGGGAAATATTGTTTAACCTGGGGTAACAAGGAAACTGTGCTTTCTTAATGCAGTACACTGTCATTCGATGAATATGCTAAGCTACCACATTAGGAATCCGGCCAAGCTATTGAGTCAATTTTCAATTAATTTGGTGAGATGTGGGGGCTGAACAAGAACTGGCTGAGGGTAGAAAGCCTAACACTGACACCTGACACTCATGACAGACATTTCACCATTTTCACATCCATTAATTCAGTGAAAGGTGGATGGTTGGACTAGGGAATTTCTTAAATCCTTTCCATGGCTGACATTCTATGAAATCATACTTCATGTCCATCTATATGCATTTGTTTATTAATTTCTGGAGGGAGGAGGTACAAGTCAGGGTATAAAGAGTAAGTTTAGGTTAGAAAGAATTAAACCATTCGTGAAAATAGAGAAGAAAATTATCTGTGAATTTGTGAACTTACATAGCATCTCCTAATATCATAAGAAATTTAGGATTAGGTATTCCTTTTCATAGAATCATTGCTAAACAAATGCATATTTTCCATTCAACTCTTCTTCGGCTTCAGTAATTTCTTTTTTTTTTTTTAAGATTTTATTTATTTATTTGAGAGAGAGAGAGAGCACATGCACGTGTGAGTACAGTAGGAGTAGAGGGAGAGAATCTCAAGCAGACTCTGCGCTGAACATGGAGCCTAATGAGGGGCTCGAGCTCATGACCCGGAGATCGTGACCTGAGCCAAAACCAAGAGCTGACGCTTAACTGACTAAACCACTCAGGTGCCCCTGGCTTCAGTAATTTCTGAGTGTTCTCCGTCTAGTCATCAGTCCTTTTAGTTCTCATGAAGCAACTGGCTTCCTAAAGCTGAGTTCATTTATGCTTCAACTGGGATCATGAGGTCCTCATTTGCACCCAATCAAAAAGCACATCTCCAACATCTCTTTACACTTGAGTGACTTTCTAGCGTCACACAAGCAGTGATTTTTGTGGGATGAAGGTGGAAATCGCTGGAAAAGAGAAGATCCAGAAGAGTTCTGTAGCTTTGTATAAGAATTCCTAGGTGTGGATTGTTTTAATTGCCTCCTCTTCACTTCATTGGCGAATGAGGGATTCCCACCGTAGGGTTATGGTTATGTCCAGACACACAACACTCAACGCTGGACAGATGAGGTAGCCAGCAGTTTATTAGTCACATATACCCCCAGTCTGGGGGAGGAGGATGCCGCATGCCATGGCCATGTGGAGGTTGCTCCTGGGAGTGAGTAAATGACCAGGCGCTGTAGGGGGCAGGCCTTGTAGATCGAGTATCTGGTTCCCACAAAGGAACATAATTATCTTGTTTGAACAACTCACTGTCTGGCAGGGAACTGAAACCTGCTACTCAGGGATAAGCAGGGACTGTGCCTGGTCTCCCCAATAAGGAGGGTTGTTTGTCTAGGGGACCTTCTTTGCAGGAGCCGAGTGAGGAGGGGAACTTGCAGTTAGGCCATTTGAGGCCCTCCCAATTTTAGCAGATGTCAAGCAGCAAATAACATTGAACTTTCTTTTCAGACCAGACAATACGAGGATATGTAAAGATTTTTGTTAATTCTAAAGCGAAATGATGAGTATTAAGAGGATCATATTTAAATAAAATATGCATAACTTTTATCAGTGAGAAATACAGACTAATTTTTTTTGGAATAACATGTCAGGAGACAAATGATATTAAAATCCAGTAGAAACTCTTTTGTTTGGATAGAAAGAGCTGGATGAATTTTAGATCCTTTCAGTTTTAAGGTTTTATGAATTTTTTTTATCACCTGACTGATAGATAACTATTTGTCTTTCTCATAGATTTCATTTATATTTTTTTCTGGTTTTAATTTCTACTTTTGTTTTAAGCTCAGCAGATCAGAAATAGATACAAGGTTACTGGCATATAACTTCACAAAAATATTTTATTGATTGCTGTATTCCTATAACCTAAAAGATTTCTGGTTATATAGTAGATTTTCAATAAATATTTGATTACAGAATAGCTGAGAATACAGCTTACCAGGGTTTATGTAACTCAGAAGGAGAGGCTGCATGCCACTGGCAAAAGATGCTAAACTATTAGAGACTGTTTCTTTCAATTCATGGGAGGTTAAACAGTTCTCTGACTTGAGGACACCTCAGCAAGATGCGCTGAATCAAGTGACACGCAAGGGTGTTGTTCCACAGTGTGAACTTGAGGCAGTTTGTAAATGAGTATTGTTGAAACTTCCTCCCGGGTTAAAAAGTCAGGTGCTTCTTTATGGTGTTACTCAACGCATCTTTCTGACACACCCAAATTTCTGTAATTACCCACATCACTAAACCCCTAATGAGGGCTGTACACGACCACTCGGATCTGATGACATTGGAGAGAGGCTGCAAGAAACCCACGCTGGAGAAGGAAGTCAGAGGCTATGTGCTCCAGTCTGTCCAGCAGAGGGCGATAGTGCACCTCTGCAAAGACCAGGGCTCGCCCCCGGACGCCTGGGGAGGGTCAGCACGATGCACAGGGCCTGTGTGGACCTGCCGAAAATGAACGCTGCAAAAACATTTCACGCAGAAAGGTTCTGAGGCCACCTGGTACAAATGCAATGCCATCTTGCAGAAGTTATGGGTACCGAGTGAACAGTCTAAGTCACTCACAAATGTACGAAGTGTTAGAATTTTACTTCCATGTAAAATAAAACAAAAGCACTTCAGTAAACTCTCATCCCTGAGGGCCAATACTCTACAAAGCTCAATTAGAAGAACACTAAGTACTCCAAATCAAGACAAAGAATGAATGTACAAAGTCTAAAGATGCACCTAAAGATAATCTTATTTTTCTAGCTTCTAATGATGACGAGGACAATAATAATATTAATATCAAACATGTCTAGTGCCTTCAAGTTTCCCAAACATAGACTCACATTATTTTAAACATATCAACCTGTAAGGTAGTTAAAACTTTCTACTTCTGTTTTACATATAAGACACCTATGGTACAGAACACTGAAGTGATTTATTTCAGGACACTGAGCTAGATGGATTAGAGCCAGTTATTCTGAATACAAATCTGTTTCTGTTCATCTTCTGTACTTACCTATGGCACTCCCCAGTTGCATACTACTTACTAAATAACACATTATATTTATCCTTCCTTAGCATACTTTTAACCAAGGACACGTTTTTCTTATAAGTATTAAGATCATTTCACCAATCCTAAATTTGATACATACTCTGCTTGGGTCCTGAAATGTTAAATTGCCTTGCAAATGTAAATTCAGAATAAAAGGAGTGAAGTTTTCCAAAGGGCAAGAAATATTCTTTGTGCAAGAACAAAACACTATTTCTAGATATAGCTAGACATTTTTTAGTACTTTAAGAAGAGACACAAAGCATCGTTGCGAATGAGAAGATAATGGTGACATTAGGGAAGTTCCATGCTCCCTAGTGATATTTCATTTCCTTTTCTGAGGATGAAGAGGAAGATGAGTTCTCTGGGGCAGCTTCTAACAAGCCCACGGCAGTATGACATTGCTGAATGCTTCTCCTGACTTCCATTTTTTCAGGGTAGTAACATCTGTTTGGCTTCCCCCACTGGACCCTGCAGTTGTCTGCTACCCTACGGAAAAATCTGGTTTATCACAGTGAGGGAAAAATGTGTTCTGTGACTTAGCATTTACATTCCGCTCTAGTGTTGCTGGGTTCTACCATCCAAAAAAGACTCTCCTGGACCCTCCTTTCCCCGGCACTGGAAACTACATAGCATTTGAGTGTCTATTTCCTTGTGAGTACCATGTGTCCCCCTCCTTCCATCAGGACTAGATCTTGATCAAGCACGACCATCCAACAGGTGAGCTGCTCTCTAGGCTGTCAAAAGCTCAACTGCATAGGTGGTTTGGATTTGTGTCCAAATACATGTTTATTAGTGACTGAATTTTTTAATTGAGATTTTACAACAACAACAAAGAAGATGACTTGAGAATGACAGAACTCATAATGTAGAATGAATCATATTTTATTTATGATAGTATCTGTATAAGACGTATACATATAAATGCCTAGAAAGAGTGCTCAGCTATAATTAAAAGGAGATCCTTGGGGTTCCTACCATTCTTTTCTAGCTATGAACAACCAAAGGAAAAAATATATCCCAGCTTTGACCCTGATTCTCTTATTTTGTCATTACTTGGATTTTTGCCATTAGTTGACTTGCTCTGTGCACCCTTTTTAAAACTTAATCAGCCTTAGTGTGGTCATTTCCTTGCATAAAGACAGATGTGCTAATTGAAAGAATTTTTATTCTCTCTGTTTGCAATCATTTGAAGTTCAGACTTTAAAATATAGCCTTTTTCAGCTGAATTGCCACGGCTTGTATTTCTGTCCTTATTCACTGCTATACATAGGTCTGCAAGGGCTAGAAACATGATACTGCTCCATATAATATGCATATTGTAGCTCTTGATTATAGAATTCCTTCTTATCTCTAGTATAGTAGCCCCTCAAAATGGGAATTAGGCACCAGCTTATGCTTGCCCATAGCATGCTGTACCTGTCACGTATCAAACTGTACTCACAGCACTTATCAAACTGTATTCTAATGGTCTATCTACTTATTTCTATTCTCCATTGGATTGCAAGCTATCTTTATTTGTTCATTAATGGAACCTGTGAGTTCATCATTTACTCATGGCTTCGTACATCCACTATTGTTGAGTATCTACTGCGTGCTAGATACATTTCTCTCTCTCTCTGTCTCTCTTTCTCACGATCAAAGCAGACATTTTTCTTGGACCCATTATGTAGTCATTGAGCTTATAGTCTAATAAAACAGGTAGACATTAATCAAATAATCAAACAAATAAAATGTATAATCATCAAATGTGATGAAAGAAAGAAAAGTATACAGTGCCATGAAATTAATTCAACTGGTCTGGGAGTGAGAAAGGTGGTCAGAGAAAATGACTGAGAGTAAATCAGAGAGATAGCTGGGAAGAAGCATTCCAGGCTACAAAGCAACATGCTCCAAGTTGCAAGGCAGAAAAAAAATGGGAACGTTTGAGAAATGAAAGAAAAGCCTTGTGGTTTGATCACAGAGTGAAGGGAGGGGCAGCAGTAGATGAAGCTGAATAAGCAGGGATGGGATGAAGTGTGCAGGACCTTGGAAGCCATTTTTGAGGTGTTGGCTTCTATCTTCAGAACAAGGAAAATCCAGGGGAGAGTTTTAAGCAGGGGAATCACATGATCTGGTATGAAATTGGTCTGGTTCTAGTGTGGAGAATGAATTGGATGGGATCGGAGCAAATATAGAGAATTACTAAGGTGGCTCCTGCAACAACCCAGGCAAGAGATAACAGAGTTTAGACTGGGCTAGTAGCAGTAGAGATGAATTAGGGATTATCAGAATGATGGGGTGAAACTAGGTCCATGTAGCTTCCAGCAAAGTGGAGAAAATCTTTCCAGAAGGGAATGGTTATGAGTGATAAACATTACTTAGTTTCCCCACTGTGTCCTGGTCATCACTGCATCCCCAGCACCTGGTACAAATGTATGGCATATGGTGAGTGCTGGATACATGTTTGTTCAAAGAAAGACAAAAGAAAGGAAGAAAAAAGAAAGAATGAATAACCTTTCCAAGCTTTTAGTGGAAAGAAAAAAAATCTGACTCTTCTCTACCACTCAAAATGCAGAAATCCTTTGCTGATCTTTGATAGAAAATAGCTTTAAAATTGAATGTAGTTTGATGATTAATTGACTGATTTGTGTGGTGACTACTTCCAGTATCGGGCTGAAAAGGATACTGAGGCTTGCTCTGGGATCTGTGAAAGAAAGAACCATGTTCCTTTAATGCTGTCTGCTATTGATATGCAGAATAGAGAAGGGGATGGAATCAGCATCACATACAGCATCTTTTATAAATTGTTATAATCACCATGCTGCATTGTGACAGAAAATCTGTCTACCATCTCTGAAAGTTTTTCTGTTTACTTTTTAAAAATCTGTTTACTTATTTTTTGCCTAACTATACTTGTACTACATGTGCTCAGATATTTTGAGCTACACACATATTTTGTTATTGTTGTTTTTGTCCCAACTAGAATTATCACTATTAAGAACATGATAGCTCAGTCTATCATGTTCTATCAATGACTTTCTTTTTGACCACATTACCTGTTGCATTATCTTATAACAGATTTAAAAAAATGGTTAACTCATTTTTTCCAAGTGAAAATAGTAAATTGGGACAGATTCAAGGACCCCTGAACTTTTGTTGCTTTCCAAAAGTACTATTTTTGGATTGAGATCAACGCCTATTTGCTCTACAGTCCTACCCCACTACTGAGCCCCCTTTCCCAACACTTTTCCTACCTCCATAAAAACTTCTACTTCACCAATGATCTAAACTTAACTCCTCTCCCTATGGTATAGAGGTTCTCAATCCTATTCCATAGAGAGAAAACCCCTATGAGTGCTGAAAAAGGAGGTTTTTTTTTTTTTTCTTTCATTTTGTGTCTTCAGGGATCTCTAAAGAACTGAGTGTGTATTTGGCCCTTAAAAGTTCAGAAGTTCAGACAGCCATCTGGACCTTTGACTACATTCTATCAACATAGCTAACATCCAGTGTTAATTCCTTCTGTCATTAAAAGATGACATTAATTGCTCCCAAATTCCCAGATGCGAGAAGACTAAGAGAAGCGTGCAAAACTAATTCCCATCAGCCCCTGAATACCAAAACTCAACAGAAAATCCTAGGAGAAAAACATTAAGTCCTTGGCAGCCTTCATTTGCCCCAGTGCAACAATGTTGCGAGTAAAATGATGAAATTCAGGGCAAGAATATGCCACCATACTGCTCCTGCTTGGGGACATACTGGTACTTCAACAGTTCAGAAGAATAATAGTGAATGAAAATTTATTTGAATAAGAAATAGAGAAAATACATGGTGAAATAAAATGTAAAGAAACCATGTTAGAAACTTTTGGTGCTTACCCTTATCTGGTTATCCTCTTCTTCCTGCCACAAAGGGGGAAATCATACTTCTCTGCCCTTACCATCAGGCTGGACCATGTGACCAGTTCCTGGAAAGATATTATGAGAAGATGGGATATGTGTTTTAACTTCCAGGCCAGAGCATTTAATTGCTGCTGTGAGCATTCTTTTTCTGTGCCGCACTGACCAAGAGATTTCAGGCTCCAGATGATACAGTTGCTACAGAATGGTGGCAACTAGATCACCGGAGACCACTGAGTGGCTGCTATGGACAATAGTTGTTCTAGAGAGTCATCAGAAAATCATAGCAGGATTTACATGCGCAAGAAATAAGTGTCTGCTGTGTTAAACCACTGAGATTTGAGGTTTGCTCTCCTAGCATAACCTAGTCTATCCTGATTAATGCAACAACCTTAGGGAAATTGTTAATTTCTTATCAAGTCCAACAGTGCTACCAGGTTTTGGATGGTTGCATCCAACACTAAAAAGTCATGAGAAGCCAAAATAAATGATAATAATGAACATCTATTCCCCTGAGCATGGTTGCCTAGGTGAGTTTGAAATGAACTACCCTACATGTGGGGTGATTTCAAATACCCTGCCTCATTTTTTTCAAGTCAAGTTTATTGAAGTGTAATTTACATGTGGTAGAATTTACCCTTTTAAAAAGCATGTAGTTTTATAAATCTTGATGAATCTATACAGATATGGAAATACTATTTCCATCCAGATATGGATGGACTATCTCTATGACTCCAAATTTTTCCTTGTATTCCTTTACAGTTAATCCTCTTCCTCCCCATCCCAACCCCCAGCAATCACTATTTTGATTTATGTCCCTTTAATTTTGCTCTTTCCAAATATTCATATAAATGGAATCACACAGTATAAGTTTTTTGTATCTGGCTTCTTTCAGTTAGCATAATGTTTCTGAGGTCCATCCACATTGTTACATTAAATAGTTCATTTCTTTTTACTACTGAGTGGCACTTCGGTGTATGGAGTTATCACAATTTGTTTATCAGTTCCCCTGCTGATGGACATTTGGGTTGTTTTTACTTTGGGGCAGTTATGAACAAAAAATCTACGAACATTCACATTCAGGTTTTTTTGTGGACATGTATTTTCATTACTCTTAGGTAAATACTTAGAAGAGGTGTTGCTTGGTCATATGGTAGGTGTTTCTTTTTCGAACCTATGCTTCAAATTGGTTATACCATGTTGCATTGCCACTAGGAAAACATGTGAGAGTTCCAGCTGCCCCACATCCTTATCAGCACCTTGTGTTATCAGTTTAAAACATTTTATCGACTCTGGAATGGGTGTGGTAGTATTTTACTTTAATTTTTAATTGGTATTTCCCTAATGACTAATAGTGTTGAACACCTTTCTATGTACCTACTTACCATTTGAATCTCTTCCTTGGTGAGTTGCTTATTGAAATTTCTTGCTCATTTTTAAAAATTTGGTTTTATTTGGGATGCCGGCGTGGTTTACTCGGTTAAGCGTCTGCCTTTGGCTCAGATGATGATCCCAGAGTCCTGGGATCGAGTCCCACATTGGGCTCTTGGCTCAGCGGGGAGCCTGCCTCTCCCTCTCCCTCTGCTGTTCCCACTGCTTGTGTGCTCTCTTGCTCTCTCTCTGACAAATAAATAAATAAAATATTTTTTAAAAATCTGGTTTTATTTATTATTCAGTTACAGTATTCCAGATCTCCTAGATAATGTATTCTAGACATAAAATCCTTATCAGGTATGTGTTTACTGCAACGTTTTTCTAGTCAGATAAACTCAGGTTGAAAGGATGTTCTGAAGAGTAAGAATACGAAAGGGCAGGGGTGGAGTGCAGATCTGAGAAAGAATTGAGATGAATTTTATCCCTTTGCCTTGGGAAGAAGCACAATGCACAGAGGCAATGTATATAACCTCATGCTTTCTTTATGTACAAATGGTATAATTCCTCTATCACTTTCTTCTCCCTTTATAAACAACTTGAGGCAGGATCCAGCTCCTTGCTCCAAATCCCTCGAGACTTTGTCCCCATTCAGGGAGTCTTAAAGACTGCTTTGGCAGGTACTCTTTGGTACAAGCCTATGATAAACGATTTCAACATTTTCTCTCCCTATGATATGTTATTCTTGGTTGAAGAGCTTAATAAACTTATATTTGATTATGATGGATCTTGGAAAAAACTAGCTTAGTAAATAGAAAAAAACTGCTTATCTTCTGGAAAGTTTGCCTGCAATATTAAATTTAAATTGGTGGTTTTGGGGGTGCCTGGGTGGTACAGTTGGTTAAATGTCTGACTCTTGGTTTGGGCTCAGGTCGTGATCTCTGGGTTGTGAGATGTAGCCTCACATCAGGCTCCATGCTTAGCATGGAGTCTGTATAAGATTCTCCATCCCTCTGCCTTTGCCCTGTACTCACTCTCTCTCTCTCTAAAATAAATATCCTTAGAATCAAAGGGGTTCATCACTAAAACAGCTTTGAAACAAGAATGAAGATCATTCAGGTTTGTTTTTCTTTTTCAAGGATATTTTGTAATTTGATTCTGAAAATTTTGGTAGCCTTCTTTTTTTTTTTTTTTTAAGATTTTTTATTTATTTATCTGAGAGAGAGAATGGGAGACAGAGAGCATGAGAGGGGGAGGATCAGAGGGAGAAGCAGACTCCCCGCTGAGCAGGGAGTCCGATGTGGGAATCGATCCCGGGACTCCAGGATCATGACCTGAGCCGAAGGCAGTCGCCCAACCAACTGAGCCACCCAGGCGCCCTGGTAGCCTTATTTTCTACCTTATTTAAATTTTTTTTTTATAGATCCTTTCTAGGTTTAAATATTATTACCCTTCTGAGGTAAATAACAGACTAGTAAAGGAGTTATAATACATTGTAATTTTCCATGTAATGTATGTATTTTTGCTCAGTATCTTTTTAGTTAAGAAAAGCTGCACTCAAAAAGTTCTTTTTAGTATGTCATTGATAATATTTACAATAATACTGTTACACTGCATTTATCATTTATGAATATTGAGATAGAGAGTTTTTTCCCCACTGGAGTTGATAAACATGTTAAGACATTAATCATTGAAACTCCACCCTAAAAAATGCATTCAAAAAATTTTTTTTAAAATATGTATATATATACCGTACATATATATATATGTACAGTGTGGTCAAACAGTATTAAAGGAGAAGTATTCATTTCATAAAATTTAAATATCATCAACTCTTCAACAGAACTCTATTTCCATGAGGGAGCACTGCATTCTCTTTACCCTGTTTGATTCTTACACACAAAATAATCCCCCTTCCTTTTCTTTAATTCATACAATGATTTTTAAGGTCTCTATTCTGTGGCAACAAAATTCATTACCGCGTAATGTCAATATGACTTAATATATAATGAAAGTAAATAGTGATTGAAATAGGGCTTGTAAAATGCAGAAGATAGGATCCCCAAAGCCAATAAAAACAAGCCAAGAAATGAAAAGTAAGACCTGCAGAGAATCTCTGTTATTCAAGTTTTTTATTTCTTAACGGAGTAGAAGAAATTTTATGCAGCCTTTTTGGTTCAGGACATTAAAGTCTTTAGGGACCTGGGTCAAATCAAATAAAAATGGACATGAGAAAAGTAAACTAATAGCAGCTTTACAGCATTACTGCTTTAGCAGTAAGAGTCATCCTTTAGTGAGCACCTACTGTATGCCAGGCCCTATACTTTATGCTTTACACATATTGACTAATTTAATCCTTACGACAACCCAATGAAATTGATAACTGTTAGACCCATTTTATAGATTAGGAGACCGAGATCACACAGTAAGCATCAGAGTTAGAGTTACACCCCAGCAGCTGAGCTACCGAACTCATGATTTTATCCAGTATGCTATGCTACCTCTCAAGTTAATTAGTAGCTCAAAATAATCCTCCATCATAATTTATTATTATTATTATTATTATTATTTAGTATGGTTAGCTGGAACTTTATAAGAAACTGGATTTCTGTTTTCAGAGAATTTTTAGCTAATGGGTCACCTATAAGTTGGATCTATAAAATAATTTAAATGATTTTTTAAAAAAAGACAAACATAGCAAAATTTATAAATCCAAATGTATACTGTCCTTCTCAGAGTGATCACCTTGGGAGGTCTTATATTTATTGCAGAGTTGTTATCATTGCTCAAATTATTTTTGCATTCTTGTTTTTTTTTTTTTTAAGAGAGAGAGTGCATGCAAGCTGAGGGTGGGGAGGGGCAGAAGGAGAGGGAGAGAGAGAATCTGAAGCAGGCTCTACACCTAGTGTGAGAACTCACAGGGCTCGATCTCATGACCCTGAGATCATGACCTGAGCCCAAGCCAACAGTGGGTCATTTAACTGACTGAGCCACCCAGGCACCCCTTTTGCATTCTCTTTTTAAGTTGTCTTAGAAAACTGTGTATTTTTTGAATGTTCATAACGGTATAAAGTTAAGTCTTTTAAATGTGGATTTGAATGCTGGAAATACATACATAAAAACGTAGTTAGTCAAAATAATATATAATTCCAAACAAGAATGAATTCTTTTTGTAGCCTAAGCTGGTACTTACTCCAGGTCAACAATGTCTAGAGAAAAGGGCAATGAGAGTTCTGTGGTTTACTAAGTGGTGTAGCTTTACTAAGGTGACTACAACCTTGAAGGAGCAACTTTTGGTAATGTACTTTCATATGTTTTATTAAAACAGACAGTAACAACAGCTTGTAGATCTGTGCCTAATACTTTGCTTTAACTCATAAGGGGCTTGGATGTTTCTAAATTAATAACAGAACCACTGCTCGGATGCTCCATATTGAACCTAACAGTAGAAAGGATTGATTAATCACTGTTGCTTATACTTTTCAGTATAAAACAGGTTTTTCTGCAATTTAACTTCATTTATGGATATCATATATATTTCTCTGTCAAACTCTGTTACAAAGGAATTCAATTTCTCCTTTCTAATTGAAACGTCCAGACAGCTGCCTATTCTTGAATAACATATAAGTAAACTGGAAAGCACACTCTGAGCTGTATTCTTTCTTGTCACTTGGTATGGTCGTGCAGACTGCGCCATCTAAAATTATGCACGCGCTAGGAAAATGTTCCATTTATTCATTATTCTGGGCTGAAATGAAATAAAACATTTTTTATAATATTTTCAGGGCACCAGTGTTAGCCAAAGAAAGCAAAGGTTTGATTTAGATGAATTTTAATGTTTCACTGTAATTTCTAATAATCCCATCTAGCAATGTTTGATGTAGAGTGGGGTTTCTCAACCAAGAATAATTCTTTGACCCTGGGGACATTTGGAAATGTCAAGAAACCTGTTTTATTGTCATAACTGAGGGGAATGCTTCTGGCATCTAGAGGACAGAGGCCGGGATGCTGCTAAACATTCTACAATGAACAGGATAGCTCTTCACAAGAAGGAACTATCCAGCCCAAATGTCAATAGTGTCAAGGCTACTCATGAGGATGATCACAATATTAGATTAAAATGATTACTTGAGGATATAGACCCAAAATTAAGGTAAGCAGATAATTTTTAAAATAAGTTTTTAGACTACCAAATATAATACCAAATAGACTGCTTACCCCTTCAACTTTCAAGATTCATTCGGGATGCAGCAAAAATGAGTAGTTCTAAATCAGCTGCTGTAGTGAGTTGAATGGTGGCTCCCCAACAGGTATGTTTACCTGGGAATCTATGGATGTGACCTTATTTGGAAAAAGGATCTTTGCAGATGTAATTAAATCAAGGCTCTTGGCATGAGATCATCCTGAATTATCTGGGTTGGCCCTACATTCAATGACAAATGTCCTAATAATGCACAGAACAGGTGAAAGCACAGGGAAGAAGTCCCTGTGAAGATGGAGGCCAGAATTGGAGCTATGTGGTCATGAGCCAAGGAATGCTTAGAGCCATCAGAAGCTGGGAAGGGCAAGGATTCTCTTCTACAGCTTCTAAAGGAGCACGGCCCTACTGACACTTTGATTTCAGATTTTGGCCTCCAGAACTATAAAAGAACAAATTTTTATTGTTTTAAGCCACCAGTTTGCAGTCATATGAGAACCCTAGGCAACTAATATACCACTTTTTCCCTGATCAAAAATGCTCATTAAAAACAACAATGGGAATGCCTGGCCAGCTCAGTCAGCATGCAATGCCTGATCTCAGGGTTGTGAGTTCAAGCCCCACCTTGGGCTTGAAGCCTATACTTAATTAAGAACAACAACAACGACAATACCTCTTCATGGATGTAGGAGGCCTGGGATAGTTGGAAAGATCAGAGTGGACCTATCCAAAAATCTTTAGCCCTGCCAACTGAATGGGCCAAAAGGACTTGTAGGCCAAGTCAGTCTCTCTGGGAGCCCTCTACTGGACATTATGTTCAGCCAGACTGAACTGGCCACGAGGGATGAACTCTATATAGACACTTGTCCAAATGCCAAGACCAGAACCAAAATACACTTAAAGGTCAAGGCCAGAGAGATGAAGTTTATTAGGACTTTACTGTGCAGCCTTGATTTCATCCTGAATATGAAGAGCATCGTAGAATGTGTAGCACACCCAGGAAAAAATATGCACTATTGCAAGAGAATTCTTTAAAGATATTATTTTACCTGTTTTCCTCCCTTCAGAACACAAGAATCACCAGTCTAGCATGGTGAGCCAGAATTCATTCATCCAGCAAATAGTCATTGAGACTAGTGTTTTAGAGACCTGTCCATGGAACCTCAGTAATGGTTTCTTTAATTCAGGACTATGAAGTGGGCAAATGGACCTGTTGATAGTGACTGACTCAAAGATCAATAATGAGAGCTATACAGACTTTACCAGGCCTTCTTGGACACTATCAACTCTATGGAAATATGGGCACTGGAGTTTGGCACTCCATTTCTTCTGTGGTAATAAGCTGGTGATAATCTTTAACCAGCATGTCCAAAAGAATAGGTTGTTTTCCTATTATTCCTTGCCTTACAAAGTCAGCCTTGGGATACATGCTTTTTTTTTTTAAGACCTTACTAATCTAACTTACTCTTCATATGCTCTTGTTCCAAATGCAGTTTTTAAGTATTTATAGCTGTACTTGATTTTTATGGAGCATTTGTTCTTCTTCACTATTTCTTAGAAGTTTCTATGTAGGACTGTGAGGTACTCAGTGATACACATACTTCATTTGGTGGCTGTAGCATCAGCATTCTCATGTCCAGAATGGCGTGGAAGGGTGCTTTCAATCTTTGGCAGGAAAAGTTACTCCCTCCCCAGGAAGGGATTTGCAAACAGATTCACTGTTTCATGCTCACAGATTCATGGTTTTGGTCAAAAACTTGGGTGCCATGATGCTTTCTGCATAACAACATTTACCATCTCCTGAGTACCAAACCAGCCTTCATGTTTCGGTGGTGATTTGGGCAAGGGTAGAACAGTTTGGTCACTTCACAGCTAACTATTTTCATGTGGGATCCCAAAGGATTATTAGGTCTTTGGGAGTGACACCAAGGAGTGTGTTTTCGGAAGTCTTCATGAACTTGTTCAAAAGCGTGAGGGATACATTCTATAATTTTTACTTTTTTTTTTTTTTTTAAAGATTTTATTTATTTATTTGAGAGAGAGAGAGAATGAGAGAGAGAGAGCATGAGGGGGAGAGGGTCAGAGGGAGAAGCAGACTCCCTGCCGAGCAGGGAGCCTGATGTGGGACTCGATCCCGGGACTCCAGGATCATGACCTGAGCCGAAGGCAGTCACTTAACCAACTGAGCCACCCAGGCGCCCATATAATTTTTACTTTTCAAAAATGCATTAGTTGGGGCGCCTGGGTGGCTCAGTGTGTTAAGCATCTGCCTTGGGCTCAGGTCATGATCCCAGGGTTCCACGTTGGGCACCCTGATGATTGAGCAGGGAGTCTGCTTCTCCTTCTCCCTCTGCTGCTCCCCCTACTTGTGCTCTCGCTCTCTCTCTCTCTCAGTCAAATAAATAAATAAAATCTTTAATAAAAAACTCACAAAAACACATTAGTCTACATATTTTAAAAACCAAAACAGTATTCTAAGCCTTTTGCAAAGTACGCTTGTAGCCTCAACAGTTCTTATTAGAGCACCTCAGTTTTGCTGCCGACGGGGTAGGCAGCTATTTTTTCATCGTTATTATTAGCTGAAAGTCGTCTTGATTCATGGTTCAATCTAAATTATCCAGGGATGAATCATTCATATATCCTCTTATCCCTCTTCCTCCTCTTACCTGCTTCGGACTTACTTTCCTGGTTTTTATTTTTTGTTTTTTTTTTTTTCCCAGCATTACCTTCATGGAGTGGAAAAGAAAAGAAGAAAAGCTGAAAGACAAATCTGGTAACTTTACCACCAAATTCACTTTAAGGATATGGAAATGGAATCAGATTAAATGGCTAAAATAGAAAGTTCTCTCTGGATTGATTTACCCCTGCTAGCCCTGTTGCTCATTAGCACCGATGCTCGAGTTGATTGTAGTAAAAAATATCCTAATGTGCAGTTTAATTCTGAAGAGCTGCCTCTTGGGGCTAAGGGATTCTGCTGGCAAAGCCCTGGGTACATTTGTGGGCAAAATGGGAAATCTGCTTCCCGAAAACATGATGGCGGGAAGGCAACCCGCTGCCTCACTTTGAGAGTCCCTTCCAAGCGACTAAAATGTGCTTCGAAATCATTTGCAAAACAAAAATAACACATGCTGAATCATACTATTCTTGTCAGATATCTCTGCTGTGAAATCCACTGTGCAGTACAACTCATAAATTTCTTTCTGGTTAAATAGCCATAGTTTCAACACAAACAAAGATGAATCCGACTCATTAGGAAGAGAGAGAAATGATTAGACTCCTTTTACAAATGCTAATTAGAAAAGGGATAGAGTTTTAAGATCCGATTCAGTCCTTGGCTTCACTGAGGAGGGGTTTTTAAAGGAATAGTTTACAGAGAAAGCTGAGCTTCAGCATGGGTCACGTTTTTATTAATTTGCAAACATGTACATGCTACACAGCTTGCACATAAACTATCGTGTGTATCGGTCTGTCATTTCTTCCTGTAAGCATGGTACATGATCACCGTCCGCGCCAACAGACCACAGAGGGTGCTTTGCTTGATTGCAACTCTGAGAAGCTCTGTCCCATTTCTATAGCCCTTTACCCTTAACTAACAAATACAGCCAGGCCTCAGAGTACCTGACGGGTTCTAGATAAGAGAACTTCCAAAATTACTGATATTTATTCCTTTAAGCTTGAAAAGATGTTAACCATTTTAATAGTAAGTCTGCAGGAATGAATTATACTCCTCTGAGCTTTCGGAAACAAACACCACAGACCTCATTCTCAATTGCATCCTGGACTGCTTAGAAACCTGATAATAGTCGAGATGGAAGCAGCTTGTACTGCTGCCTGCTCCAGGGAGGCCGAGCGGTGGAGAACTGAAGGGCTAGGTACCCACAGAAGCACTGTGCACTTGGACTTTAGCCATTTACTCAACAAATGCTTATTAAGCATTCGTTATGCTAGACATTATGCTAATTATAGGACTACAAGGCTGCAAACACACTAACCCTGCCCTCAGGAAAGCTTACAATCTGGGGGAAGAGAGTGGAAAAATAAACATTTGGCTTATAATTACCATTTAGTAAACGCTCCTAACACATATAAGGATAGAACTTTCCTGGGAGGGCCAAGATGTAATTCTTTACATTTTATTGTATTAAAAGTGTTTGTGTTGTGGGGCGCCTGGATGGCTCAGTTGGTTAAGCGTTTCCTTTGGTTTAGCTCAGGTCATGATCTCAGGGTCCTGAGATCAGCCCCAGGTTAGGTTCCCTGCTTAGCGGGGAATCTGCTTCTCCCTCTCCTCCCTCTGTCCTTCCCCACTGCTCGTGCTTGCACTCTCTCTCAAATAAATAAAATCTTAAAAAAAAAAAAAAAAGTATCCGTGTTGCTTTTTCTGATCATAAATATGCATGTGAAAAGTTTATAAAGTGCGAAAAAGTGCAGGAAAGAAAATTAAAAACCACTTGTAAGCTCATTATTGAGTCATAACTGCTAATGACAGCTTGGTATATTTTCTTCTGAGTTTTTAATGGAGATCGTTTATATAGTAGCGGGGATTTTTCCCTCCTGGTTGTCTTCTATGCTACTGACCCCTTGGCTACCTAGCTGTCCTGCCCACCTCATAATTTCCTGCTTTTTATCCCTACTGGTCGGGAAATCAGACAACTACACTTGTTCAGATGGTGCCTAAAAGAAGAGTAAATTATACTGAGTGCAGGACTGAGGGGGCCCCTTCTCAGAGAAAAGAGCATGAGCTTTAAGCATATGGTTCCTATTTTGTATCCTCAGAGGTCTTTTTTTTTTCTTTCCTTGATTCCTGGGTTTCAGCTGTGTTCCTGGTACTTGAGGTTATTGGATAGATGACCTCTTCATAAGCGAGCTGCTTTTTTCTAAATGTATTTCCTGACTTAGAAACTAATGAGAATTTGGCAATGCTGGGCTATCAATAGCTTGTCACTATTAAGCAGTGAGCAAAAGCAGCCTCAATTTTAAGGCTCTACTTTAGTTCAGGAGGAGCCTGACGATCTGGGCGTTGAAGACACGGGGCCAGTGGGACCCAACGCGAACTACATTTGCCTTCATCTTGGGTTGCAATATAGGATCCCAGTAAAATTTGAAGTTAAGTAAATGATGGGTATTTTTTTAGTGTGTGTCTCATGCAATAACTGGGGCATGCTATACTAATGTATATCCATTATTTATCCAAAATTCAAATTTAGTTGGGTAGCCTCTATTTTTATTTGCTACATCTGGTGGTGTTACCTCCATCCTCTCTGGGCACCCAATCCCATCATTAGACCTTTCTCCCACTTTTCCTTCTTTTCACCTTACCCACAAAGCTGGCCAAAAAAGGCTCAGTTGAGTTGAGTTGACTTCACTTTCTAAGTGGTTATGTTTCAAGCAGTTTAAACATAAGACATGGTCGATCATGGGATAATGTCTTTTAAATTAATGCTTTAACAAAAATACAGAGCCCCATTCTAAAGCAATTATATTGAGCTCAAAACATGCACATGTGCGTGCATGAGTGTGTGTGTGTGTTTGCAGTCATTAAGATTTCAAAAGAGAAACTCCTTTTCACTTTCAGCTCATAATCGATATCATAAGGAATTGAACAGAAAGTTTTGGAAGTTTTCATTAGGGTTGAATTTCAAAATATTGGGGGAAACACCTAAAAAATACACTGGTTTTTCAATGCCTTTTTAATGATTGTAAAACCGTAGTCAAGGGAATGAATCTATTAATTCCTTTAAAGCTAATGTTAGCTCTAAGCCAGGTGCAGACATGATTGGTCTACTTTTCTTCCTGATGATAACAATTATGATAATACTTTAGAAAATGCCTTTGTATAACTTGGGAATTTAGGGGTGTTTTCCTATTAAATGTCTAAAATTCTGAGTTATTTTCTTATATTAAGTCCCGCCCCCCAAAAGTATGGATTCTAGAGTTTGTCCGGGACTGGAATTCTCCCTCTGACCCCTACCTTCTGAGACTGGAGAAATCACATAAATGCTTTGAGCTCCAACTCCAGTATCTGAACAAGGGGGTAGCATGCCTGAGGACTTATGAAGATGAAATGAGGTAATGTATGTGAAAGTATCTGGTCTTACACTATGGGTACACAGTAAATGCCATTCAATTCTTTGGGGGATGTAACTGCTGTGAGTCAATAAAATATTTGGCAATAAGGGGAGCATACGTATTAGTAGCTGATTCCTGCTTCTTAGTGATAAATCCTGTGCTGCATTATTCAAACCTTCTTCCTCTCCTTTCTCTTTCTTCTACATATCATAAGACATCTGAGGTTACTTTGTAGTTCTTATAATGTCCCTTTCATTTCCTGCCAATTGCCTATAGCCATATATAGAGGATGGTTTTCTTTTCTGCTTCTAATCTATTAAATTACCTGACGGCTAATAGGACAGAAGTCTTGTATCCAGGGCACTGATATTTTGCATACCTTCATTTTTTTCTTTGAAAAATACATATCTCCTAACTTTTTTCCCCATTTCTTTTTTTAAAGATTTTATTTATCTGAGAGAGAGAGACAGTGAGAGAGGGAACACAAGCAGGGGGAGTGGGAGAGGGAGAAGCAGGCTTCCTGCCGAGCAGGGAGCCCGATGTGGGGCTCGATCCCAGGACCCTGGGATCATGACCTGAGCCGAAGGCAGATGCTTCACCGACTGAGCCACCCAGGCGCCCCATTTTTTCCCCATTCTTGATGAAAGAAAAGTACTACGGCCTCTTATCACCTAAAAAAAATTCAGCCAACTCTACAAAGACTTCATATGAGGTTTGACTTCAAGATAAAGTGAGTAGATCTACAGCGTTCCCGGCTCCTCTGGTATCTACCTCATCCCTGCAATGCAGGGACCACCTGGAATATGTTTTACAGTAAAGAGCAGTATGATTACCCCAGTTCTCACCAGCGTGTTTCTTCTAGCTAAGTAGTCTCAAACCATGGACCTGTTACACTGCAAGGTGTTTTGTGCATTTTGTTTCATATTTACTTTTTAAAAAATATTTTATTTATTTATGAGAGAGAGAGAGAGCAAGAGGATAGGGAGAAGCAGACTCCCTGCTGAGCAGGGAGAGCCAGACACGCGAGGCTCGATCCCAGGACCCCGAGACCATGGCCTAAGCTGAAGGCAGATGCTCAACTGACTGAGCCACCCAGGCGTCCCTCATATTTACTTTTAAAATAGTGGAACTCTGGCATTTTATAGTACGCGTCATTTTACTTACAGTTGTGTCCACTCCTTTGCATAGGAACTGGGAGAATGAAAGACTTAAATGCATCCACCAGGAGGATTCAGTGGGAGGGATTCAGGCGGGGTGGAGGTGGGAGGGAATGAGCTCAGAAAGCAAAGGAAAGGAAAGACAGGTGTGGCCTAATCCAGTGCTCTAGAGCTAGTAATTAGGCCTGGTCAGGGAGGGGGCTGGTGGATGTGGGTTTAGTTTGCCAGCTGATTAGCTGAGTAGACCAAACAACCCTAATTCACATGTTAATCAGATGAGCCATCAAACACTTTAGAGCTCCAACCCCCTAGTTCTAGGATCCCTGGAGGACTAGACCAGAGAAGAAACACTTTGCCTCTCACTTTGAGCGGGTGCCAGTGAGGGTTTTGTTTTTGAATCATGTTCTAAGCATGGAAGATTTTCCAGGTGGAGAGAAGAAATATCTGGCATTTCAGGCAGCGGCGGTTCCGATTTCACTGACGTTGGGAATGCAAGATTGCCCATGTAGTTCAGGTGGGGAAATGGTGATGGGAGCAGAGTCTCAGCCTCTAGGTAGTCTTGCTGTTAGGGCTTCGCCTTTGGGATCCTGGCTCCCTAGCCATATGGGGGTGAATAAGAGTGCTGGGGTGCAGAGTGCCCTAACCATTGGGCTCAAGCAAATTGGCCATAGGAGCCCTAACTAAGCCTAACATAGAATGGGCATCCTTTTTACTACCCCAGGACCCCTTATCTTCAGTCATAGAGGCTTAGACCCACTTTCACTGACACATTGCATGGGAGATTTTCCTAGTGGACATGACAGCAGTGGTCATGGAAACAGTATTTTAACCTTAAAGCATTTCTTCCATGGATCCAAGGACCAGAGACCAGAAAAGTCCTGACTTTCTAGTCATGGCAGCAAGCAACAAACACTAACAAGTGCCCCTGGAGATGTCAGAAATATTTGAGGAGGGAAACTCTACAAAGCACTTGCCTTTGTAAAGTTAAACAGGATGATGGTTCAGCAAAATAAAGGTAGAATATTAATATCAACAAGAAGATCTCTGTCCACACTAGTGGGAGGAGTCCACGATAATTGAGATACATTTAAATTTATATTCCCATCGATATCTCCCAGAAACATTTATTGAGCATCCATTAGGTGCTAGACTCTGTGCTGTGTGCTGGGGATACCACAGAAATAAGATAGATATAGTCTCTAACTTCCCTTGAAGAAATTTGCAATCTACCTCTTACATATCTCCAAGGAAACTTTACTGCTTTAAAAACATCTTTTCATTAATTTAAGGCATTGAAATCCAAGGACTAAAATAAAACTTTGCCAATCTGTGTAATAGCTAGGAATAGATACTACTTTTAGTATGTAGAAAGATGGTTGAAATACCTTCTCCTCCAAGTGAGATGCTCATCCTCTGGATTCTAGCTCACAAATTCAGCATCCAGAAATAAGAGGAACACCTGGCCAGTGAGCCAGATGAACTAAACCCACCCCAGTAATCAAATGGCAGCAGGTCATGGCAGCCAAATCATTCTCACATCCAAAATGTCAACGTTAGATACTTCCAATTCCAGAAAGATATGTCAAATACTTTTCCAAATCTGGACTCTTATAAATAAAAATCACAAGTCCATTTCATGGCAAATATATTTGTTATATATACACACAATGTGAAATATAGGTTGGTCATTTGGATCCTCTTTAATGGTATTATGTGCATGTCCACACCTGCTATGACAGGCATTAAAAATGAGTCAAATAAAATAAATGTTTATTAGCACTTATGCTGTGTTAGATTCTACTGGGCAGCAAGAATTTATTCACTCCCTTAAAAGGGAGAAATAGAACTAACATATGGTATGGGTTCAGACTCTCAAAAAGTTTATAATCTTATTAAGAAGGTAAAATTAAAACACATGGAACAAGAGTGAACAAGAGTAAGAAGCAAAGGGGCACCCGGGTGGCTCAGTCGGTGAAGCATCTGCCTTCGGCTCAGGTCATGATTTTGGGGTCCTGGGATCGAGCCCATATCAGGCTCCCTGCTCAGCAGGGAGTCTGCTTCTCCTGCTCCCTCTGTCTCTCCCCCCAACTCGTGCTCGCTCTCAAATAAGTAAATAAAAAAAGTAAGAAGCAAAAATAAAGAGTAAAAACAACAACAAAAAAGCATATAATAAAATGCTGAAGTATGGCAGGTGTTAAGGGGAAGTAGGGCAAATCCCTGAAGGTAGTGATAGTTCAAGAACACTTCGCAGCCTAGACCGCGTTTGTGCTGAGTCTTGAGAAGGGGGCAAGTACTTCCTATATACAAGAAAACTTAGGAAATTGCAGGTGGGGTAAACAAAGGTGTAGATAGTGATATGAACACTGTATGCTATGCTTCTGAGGTACTAAATGGACCGGTCTAACCAGAATGGAAGATGAAATAAGATCACTAGGAAGAATGGATGTTTTAGAAAAGACCTGAAAGCCAAGCCGAACTCTTTCAACATGGGCATTGGGTAATAAGCCGTAGCGGATTACCGTGTCGAGGAGGCACATGCTGTATTATCACTGGTTGTGGAAGGACGAATCTGAAAACTGTGAGGGTTTGAGGTGAGGAGGACAAGTCAAAGAGAACAGTTATCATACACAGCTGCTGGTCAATCGTGAGTCATTACTCCATACATAAGACGTCAGCATTATCCATAAGTGATTTGTTGGCACGAATGGATTAAGGGTGCAGGTTAGAGAAGGTAATTAAATGGAGAGTCCAGGGATTGAGGAAGACTAGGGAGAGTGACGAGTTTGGGAAATGTGAGTTAGAATGAAAAGACAAAAGAAGGAATGTCTGCTATTTGAAAGGTCCTGGGGAACACGATGCTTTGTGTTGAGGAAATTCTCTTGGAAATCCTGTTAATAAGCAATAATTAGAGGGCCTTAAAGGAAATTATTAGCAGGTCTCTGACTCTGCATGACCTGTATCACCCTGGTGAAGCATACGCACTATAGAGCAATGTTTAGAGAAGAAAAAGTATTGAAGTCAATGTAAAGCTCTATATCCATAAGCAGGTCATTATCCGAGATCATTTTAGATCAAAATGTGAAAAATGCACCATGTTCAAATTAGTATGCAAAATAAAGCATCAACGTGGATTGAATTTATGTGATTGTGCCATGAATAATTCATTATCACAAGCAATACAATTAGCTTCTTATAATATAATGATATAACTATTGCATTCATGTACAGTAAGCCTGACCTAAACTGTAATATTGGCAAGAAGTTTGAAAGCAAAAGAAAGCCTCAAATATCTCAAACCCAAAGGCACACAATGGCATTGGTGCTAATGGGACAAAAAAGCATTATTAAAAAAAAAAATAGTGTGATTGTGTATATGAGCATTTTACCAGACATCAAATAAAAATTACTTTTATCAGCATTAACATGTAATTGATGTGTTTGGTAAATATATCTCCCAATGTATTTTAAAAATTATTACATATAAAGCAGGTAGATGAACAATTGAAGAGCTAACTATTCTGAATGAAAAATTTTTCTTAAACTTCTAGAAGGTAGAGATCGGGAGTGAGGGGGCTAGTGAATAGACACAAGACAATCTATGCTTGGGTTGGATCAATAAGTAACTGGCATTTGCAGTTTGCTTTAACAGAAGCTTTACTTTGAAGAATAGAGGTTCAATTCACTCTAAAGTTCTACTTTGGTCATTTTCATGATGAAATTATATCTCTCCTGGACTTTCATTGTTTTGGCTTAGGCTGAGCTTGCCTATTATAGATATTCTGTAGGAGTTACCTTGGAAGTTAATTCTTCTGCTCTTCTTTGAGAGTTCTCATGCTTTTGTGCATAGAAATTTGCAGAGTAAAATATTTGAACATAGCTTCAGGTTACTTCTGGTTGGTTTTGCTTCAACACTAATTAATGCACAACAACGAAATATGTTAATTAATAGTGGTAAACCAGAATGCTCATTTCTACAAGGCACACCAAAAATAATCCAATGTTCTTAACACCACTGTTGTCATCTATATCAGTGAACCTTTTTATAGGGGGGCCCTGGAAGGGAGCAGTGAGTTTTGAGGGACTACTTCAAGTAAAATCATACATCTCAAGCAAGATTCAAGTTCACCCTGAATTTCCCCAATAGTTGTTTCAAGTTACTCATTATATTTCAAAGCGGAAGTAACCAATAATACATCATTTTACATCTCTTGCACATTCTATATATATGTATATAGTGAAATATATCACCCACACTCACTCATATTGCCGAGCTGGCAAGAAAAATCAAACCAAGCTGAAGTAGCAATCCAGGGCAAAGAGCGCTGGCTGACCTACAGGTGATTTCCAGAAATATCTAAGCAGGAACCTTGCTCTTATTACACTACGTGTAATTGTAAGGCAAAACCTAGGGCTCCCGAAGATGGAAAATTGGGTCAGAATTTCTCATAGAGCTAGAGCTCCAAAAAGGTTCTCAGTGAAATGATTATTTAGAAATAAAGCAAAACAAAATAACTGTAACTTGTAAAAGTTGTCATCCAGGAAAACTGACTCTGTACTTTGTCTTGGTGAAGGAGGGGGGACCCCAAAAAGTAAAAAAAAAAAAAAAAAGGTAAATTAATAGCAAACTCATCAAAGTTGCAGGATATAAGATCAATAGGCAAAACTAAATAATTTCAAAATAAAATTTTTAAAAAAAATATTTTTATAATAGCATCAAAGAGAACAAAATACTTAGGAATAAATTTAACCAAAAGGTATTAGATTTCTGAATTAAAAACTACAAAATACTGCTAAAATAAATAAGATGTTAATAAATGGAAAGATATCTAGTGTTCATGGATGGGAATGTTAAGATGGCAATACTACCTAAAATGATCTATAGATTCATTGCAATCCCTATCACAATCCCAATGGCATTTTTTTTGTAGATACAGAAAAGCTGATCCTCAAATACCAATGGAATTGCAAAGGGCCTTGAATAACCAAAACAATATTAAAAAAGAAGAACACTATTAGAGAATATACACTTGATTTCAAAACTTACTACAAAACTACTGTGATCAAAAGAGTATGGTAGTGGCACAAGGATAGACATAACAAACCAATTGATAAGATTGAGTCAGAAATAAACCCATACATCTATGGACAATTAATTTTCAACAAGGGTACCAGGACCATTCAACAGGGAAAGAGTAGCCTCTTCAACAAGCAGTGTTGGGACAACTAGATATCCACATATAGAAGAATGAAGGCAGATTGCTACCTCACACCATATACAAAAACTAACTTGAAATGGATCAACAACCTAAATATAAGAACCAAAACTACAAAGCTCTTAAAAGAAAACATGCAGGTAAATCTGGATCTCAAATTTAGCAATGAATTAATTCTCAGGTATGACACCAAACGCACTAGCAACAAAGAAAAAAACAGATAAATTGGACTTCATCAAAATTAAAGTCTTTGCGAATCAAAGCACACTATCAAGAAAGTGAAAATACAAACTACAGAATGGAAAAAATATTTGCAAATCACATATCTGATAAGGGCCTAGTATCCAGAATATATAAAAAACTCTCACAACTCAACAACAAAATGACAAAAAATCAAGCTAAGAAATGGGCAAATGATTTGAATGGACATTTCTTCAAAGATATACAATGGCCAACAAGGATATGAAAAGATGCTTCAAAATTTTCCTTAATGACTAATTAAGGAAATGCAAATTGAAACCACAGTGAGATACCACTTCACACCTCCTAGACTAGCTATAAACAAAAAAAGAAAATAACAAGTGTTGGCAAGAATATGGAGAAATTGGAACTCTCATACTTTGTTGGTGGTGTCAGAAAATGGTACAGTCACAGTAGAAAACAGCTTTCTGGTTTCTCGAAAAATTAAACATAGATTTACTATATGACCCAGAGTTCCACTCCTAGGTATATACCCAAAAGAACTGAAAACAGATATTCAAACAATAGCCTACACATGAATGTTCATAGCAGCACTATTCACAGTAGTCAAAAGGTAAAAATGGCCACAATGCCCATCAAGGGATGAATGGATAAACACGTTGTGGTATGTAGATACAATGGAATTCAGACGTAAAAAAGCGCGAAGTATTGATACACACCAGAACATGGGTGAACCTGGAAAATATGAAAGAAGTCAGACACCAAATATCACATACTGATATCCAGAACAGGTAAATCTATACAGACAGAAAGCAAGCTAGTAGTTTTTATAGGGTGGAGAGACGGAATAATGAGGGGTGATTGCTTAGTGGGCATAGGATTTCTTTTTAAGTGTCTGACTCTTGATTTCAGCTTAGGTCATGATCTCAGGGTTGTGAGATCAAGCCCCACGTCAGGCTCTGCGCTGGACATGGAGCCTGCTTAAGATTCTCTCTCTCTCTCTCTTTCTCCCCCCTTCTCAAATAAAATAAAATAAGTTAATTTTATATTATGTGAATTTTACTTCAATTAAAAAAAAAATAAGCCCCCAAAAATACCTCCCCTGAGAATTCATAATCATAAGGCCTGACCCAATGTGGGCTGGTGTTCTAAATTTACATCACCCCTTTATTGGTAGCACCAGCTGAAGGATGGCATAAGAAAATGAAAACACTTTCTGGAGGAATAAACCCTGAATCTAGAATTCAGAATAGTCTCATAGAAAAAGTTGCATCAAGCCTGAACTCACAACATCAAAAATAGCAAAATGCAGCAGGAAATAAAGCACCAGGGCTATGAAATAGTATAAACAGAGAGCAGAATCGGAGCCATAAGACTTCAGAAATAAAATAAAATAGAATTATGCAATTTAGAATATAAAACATGCTCCATATGTTTAAATTGTAAAAAGGAAGGCATCAAACATGTAAATAAAGAACAAAAGATTATGAAATTGACCAGGCAGATTTAATTAAAAAAGAACTTCTAGAAATGAAAAATATAGTGACTGAATTTAAAAACTCAATGAAAATTTTAAACAGCATATCAGACAGAGCTAAAGGAGAAATTTACAACTGGAAAATAGAGCAGAATAAATGTCTCAGAATACAACATGTGTAAAGATTTGGAAAATAGGGGTGCCTGGGTGGCTCACTTGGTTAAGCGACCAACTCTTGATTTCAGCTCAGCTTATGATCTCAGGGTCATGAGTTCAAGCCCGATGTTGGGCTATGCACTGGGCTTGGAGCTTACTGAAGATTCTCCGTCTCCCTCTCCCTCTGCCCTTTCTCTCTCCAATCTCTCTCCCTCCTTCCCTCTCTCTTAAAAAATAACATTTGGAAAACATAAAATGGAGGTTAAGGGACATTAAAGTTAGAAGGTCTAGATCACGCCTGGTCAGAATTCTACAAAAGAATATAGAGAATAGAGACATCAATATAGAAAGAAATAACAGTTGCTAATAGTAATTTCATGGTATCTTCCAATACAGATAACAGACTCAAACGCAGATTTAGGAGAAGTCATGGAAACCTTTGTAGATAGCTACAACCACCACCACACACTTGGACACACCCTTAGTGAACTTGCAGCCTGCCAAAGACAAAGAAGCACAGACAAAACACCTACAAAGGAATGATAACATTTTTAATTAGAGCCAGAAGATGATGAAACGGATCTTCAAAGAATCAAGAAAATAACTATCAAAGGATTACCTGTTTAGTGAAACTAGTTGAAATAAAGTTTTTATCAGACACACAAACACTGAATTTTTAGCAATAATCCCTTACTAAAGGATATTCTAAAGGATGCATTTCAGGAAAAAGGAAAATATACTAGAGGGAAAATATATAGGAAGAAACGGAATTTTTTAAAAGTCCAGTGGTGTAGAAACTAGTATCCTCATTGCTCAAACCAGAAAACAGGTTCAGAGATTTCCCAAGATCTACAAGTAGTGGGAGAATCACTCTTAATATCTTGGTCTGTATGTCTCAAAGCTTCCATGGTATATCTTTTTTTTTTTTTTCAGTAGACATGAAGAGAATGTAATGTATTATAATGATATCAAGTATTCAAAATGATATCTAATACGTCGCCCAGCTGTATTAGTCTACTAGGGTTGCCATAACAAAATACCATAGACTGGGTGTCATAAACAATAAAAATTTATGTTCTCACAGTTCTGGAATCTGAGAAGTCCAAGATCAGGGTGCTGGTTGATTCATTTTCTGGTGAGAACTGTCTTCTTGCCTTGCAGACCACTACCTTCTCTCTGTGTCCTCACATGGAGAAGAGAAAGAGAAATCTCTTTCTCTTTCCCTCTTCTTATAAGGCCACAATCCTGTCAGATTAGGACCCCATCCTTGTGACTTCATTTAATTATCTTAATGATCTCCTAAAGACCCTATCTCCAGATCCAGTCTCATTGGGGCTTAAGACTTTAACATATGAATTTGGGGGGATGGAGGAAGGGGCACAATTCAGTCTATAGCACCAGACTTCCATAGTTTTCTCTAAATTCCTGAAAGTCAGTTACAGACCCTATGATGAATTCATTATAGTCCCTAAATATGTATTTATTTATTTTTTTAAACATTTTATTTATTTATTCTTGCACATGTGCTTGCGAGCAAGAGAGAGAAAATGAGTTGGGGGGGAGGGGCAGAGGGAGAAGCAGATTCCCTGCTGAGCAGGGAGCCCAATGCAGGACTCAATCCCAGGACCCTGGGATCATGACCTGAGCTGAAGGCAGATGCCTAACCGACTGAGCCACCCAGGCACCCACTAGTCCCTAAATATTTAAGGAGAAGTTTGGTGCTGTTTATTCCCTACTCCTTACTACAAAGTCATTCTCCACTCATCTCTTCTCTGCTTTGTGCCTCAGGGGCCAAACCCTGCAGTAGCTCTATTTGCTGGCAGATTACTGATTATATTCAGCCCAGAGTGCACTTGCAGGAGATGGATATATTGGGGAAGAAAAAAGCTAGGGTATAAAAACCTCCCATGCTTTAGGACCTCATCTTGGGCAGCTGCTGTGTTCTTCCAAAACTATAGCTCTAACTGGACTGTCCTTTTCCCGTGATCCTAGTTCTTACTGGGTTCCAGTAGCATTATTTCTTCTCCTTGTCCCTTCAGCCCAAGAGATGGAAATGTTACTAATCCCTGGATGACCCACTAGCCTTTAAGTTGTTCCTAAAATGCTGTCTACATTAGGGTTTGGACTGTAAGGACTTCAGTCATTAACATCTCTTCATTTAAATCCCGTGAAAGGTGAATTCCGTATCTTGCTAGGATCCAGGACCAGACCAGCCTTGCTTAAAGATTGTTTTCAATTAAAGCTCAGGTAATATGGGACTTACATGCCATTCCACGTTTGTATTTGGAAAACATATATACATAGACATCCATCTCATTTAGAAGGGAAAGAGGAAAACGGATAGGGGGGAAATGTTAGAAGGAATGAAAGGGATCTCACAGACTTGCATAAAGAAATTGTCCCTTATATTGTTAGAAAATCCTAACTTGCTGAAGGGCCTCTCACAAGGGAACCATACAGAAAAAAAATGCCCTTTCGTCTTCTTATGAATAAATTGAACATCATTACCCAAGTATTGTTCGTTCCTCTAATGGAAGGGTTACAGAGGAGATCGTTCATTTTCTTTATGACTCATTTTTTTCACTTTTTCACCTTTGAAATGAGAATAAGTAGAAATTTTCAGTACTTTAGTTTAAAATAGGTCATTTCCCTCTCTCTGTCAGAGAAGTCTTACTTCCCTAAATTGGGTGACTGGGTGTATTCAGGGAGTTTCTCTAAGCTGTGTAGCTGCATTTGAAAATCAATGTCATTCTCAGTGTTGGAAGCGTGTGGTGGAAACCTGCTGGGATTGCTTTGTAAATGCATAGGTAGGTCATGAAAGTCAAAGACAGTAGGTTGGAGAAAGGACTAGGAATAGCCTCCAGCCAAAGCCGTACGAGTGGACAGTGCACACGTGCAGGAAGGTTCAGATGCTGTGATAGAAAGGTCAAGAAAGGAGATCTAAAGAAAGGAGCCAAAGAACAGGGCAGGAAATTCTCCTTGGTGCCAAGCCTTGTTGTTAAGACTCAGAATGGTCTGAGAAAAAGTCCTTTTTCATAAGACTGAGGAAATGTGCCTAAGGGAGAATAGCTCAGAAACTTGTGTTAAGTTCATTGGGAATCTGAAAAGAAACTTCTGCTATTTGTTTATTATATAGAGATTATATCCTCCAATTTCCCAGTGCTACCTTAGTTGTGTCCCAAGCCATCAGTGTTGGCATTGTGTGAGCTCAAGGCAGGGAAGAGCAATGAGTCAGGGAGGGAGGAAATCGCTTTTCACCGATATAAATGCCTTGTCCCTTTGGTCCCCAAGATGGTGGTGACCCAAGAGCAAAGCCAAAGCTAATAATAGGCATCATCTCCAGGACCTCCAGAGTAGAGAGTTCCAACCCTGGTTGATTCTCTGTTAAACACCTTGAACATTGGAAACATAACTTTATGACTTCGTATTCCCAAAGGCCAGAACTGGTTTTGCCTTCCAATAGGTAAACAGTAAAGGTTGACTGAGTGCAAAAACACCCCCATGACTCCTGGCCTTCCATTCCCTAGACTCATCTTAGAAATCATGGCTACAAGGAGACTGGGCCTTGCCCGGAAGTCCTCCCTTGCCCGTGGTACACCAGCCTCTCCGCTACAGTGTGCGGTTGCTGAAGTTTAGCTAAAAGGCTAGGTAAGAGTTGTTCCAGGAGGAGGATAGGGTGAACTTTTCAGCCAGAGTTTGGCCTGAGGAAGGACGTCAGAACTCGCTCCTGCAATGCTTTAACAGCATTAAAGTCAACTGGTAGCTTTTCATAAAGTGGAATTCACAGCAGCTCTCTGGGGTATGTAGGGCTAGCAGCCAGATATACCTGACAGCAAGCGTTGGCTTTGCTCTCTCTGCACAGAATGATGACACGGGGATAACAAAGGGAAATACCCGGGAATGTCAAGTCAAACGAATTGTAGCTCTCTCTGCTACGTTGTTCTCTGACCTTGTTCTGAGGCTAGTCACACCCGCAGGAGGGATATTCAGAATAAGCGTGTTTGTCATTTGAGGCTTCTATCTGCTCTAAAACGAACTCTAAATCTTCCTTATGGAGGCACTGACATTTAGTTTGGCACATTTTCAGATACTAGAAAAAGAACCATGACTTGACAAAAAAAAAAAAAAATATGTCAAGTTAATATAGAGCAGAAGAGGCAATTATTTCAAGGCATTTAGAGAATAATTTGCACATGAGTGTGCAAATACATGCATCTTTAGATACTGGGATTTCTTTTCTTTCTTTTTTTTTTCCCTGTCATTGGGTCCTTTTTCTCTCCTTTTTCATTCTTTTCTTTCCATGTACTTTAAGTAAGATAATTGTGGCATTTTCAAATCTCCTAAAATGAAGTGAGATTTTTTTTCTTTGCGGTATTCGGGGTTATGTTTCTGTGTGTGTGTGAAATGTGGTTTCTGTTTCAAAGTCCAAGAGCATCATATAAAGCTAAACTTTATCGCATCTGAAGATGAAGGAGGTAGTTTTTCAGAGAAGCTGTAGCATCCATTTTAGAGTAAATATTAATCTTCAATTTGGCACGTGTTTATCTGATGAACCCTGCTGAGCGTGTTCCAAGTTTCAATTAAATCCCATATGAGGCAGTAAACCCATTTGTTGATTTGATGGGGATGTTACACTTTCTTATGTGACAAAATAACCCAGGGATGCTCACAACTTAAAATGTAAAGGATCCAGAAAGACTGAGGGGATACAAAAGCATTTTCCAAACTAGCCGTGCAGTCTGGTGTTTGTTGATATCCTTGCTGATTATTTTGCTTTATTTTTTTTAATGTTCCCAAAGGGGCACCTAATTCTAAATACCCACCCTCTTATTGCTCCTCAGCAGCTTCTACACCCTGTAACTTGTATGGGCCTGACAAATTTAAGCATGATTTGATCCCTCCAGACTAGCCCTTCTGTCATTCTACCTTTAAAGAGAAAAGGCCAGGCCATGAATGGGATTAGAAAGAGAAAGTTCATTTTTGTAATTCCAGCAACGGAGCACCTTCTACATTTATTACTGCCCAAATATCAGTTATTTGAAGGCAGATAAAAAAAACAAAAAACCAAAAACTTTGTGTCAGAAACATTAATATGTCATGCCCAAATCATACGGAGCCTCTTGAACTCTAAGGGGAAAAGAAGACAGCCAGCTTTTAGACCTCCTGCTTTCCTTATTAACTTTGACCTTAGCCATTTCTCAATCAGCTGCCTACACATCCATTTCATACACTAGAGGTGTAGAAAATTTCATAAGAAAAGCAACCAGCATAAAAATGACTTTTTAAAGAAAGTTCAGCAACCTCTGTATAGATCGAATATGACATGTTCGAGTCACTGACTTCATTTATTAAATGCACTTCCCTGATGTGTTAAATAACTCTTTCTCCTAAGTGCAAAAGGTTTGTGTGGCTCTCCCCGCCCCCTCCCTTCCCATCTCCATGATTTATGAGGTTCTCCTGACAGGCTTCATATGTCTAGGGTCCATTAGGTAGGAAGGTAGTTTCACCTCTGGGTGAGTCCCGAAGTAATCCTGGGGCGAACATTATTGTTTGGCAGTCTCCCTGGGGCTTTATGAAGAACAAATAAGACAAAGAGTCCGGAATCGAGATATTGATGGAAAGTTTTTTCTTGCTTTTGAAACAGGCTCTACAGTTTTCTTTCTCTGTGAACTTTCATTAGTATTCTTAAATTGTATATAAATGCACCACATTCTCCTGTGGAAGAACAGGTAGAATTGAAACAAAGGGGAAGGTAAGAGGGTGGCACAACTGTTTCAAAATCATTTGGGAACAACAACAAAAAAAAGTGGAGCTGCCCAAGGCCTAAATTGAGGCCACTTGTTGGAACCCTGAGGATGGAAAAGTCCACCTTACATTTAAAACATGGTCTTGTGCCCGTGAATCAGGAAAGGATGTTTATAGATGTGGAACGTTCTAAGTGGTCTGGAAACAGCTGCTGGTGCTGGATCAGCAGGAGGTGTGTGTGAGTATAAACTAGAGCCACAGGCCCATTGAAAACTGAAGCCGCTCGTAGGGATCAACCATCAGTTAAGTAGCTGAATAATTCAAGGGGCCTGTTTTTTTCTGAACTTCTTTCGAGTCGAGTTTGATGTCTGAGAGTACTACCCCCACTTCTGAACATTGTTACTCCCAGAGCTGGCATTTCAAACGGAAATTATTGGTTTGAGAAAGGGATTAATGCTCAGATAAGGGTTTAACCTGCAAATGTTTTGCACAAATTCCTTTAAAATGGAACTGCACATGTGTCAGTCCTTTTTCTTTCCTTTGAATGGAGTTTATTACGAGATTAACAACTGCCAACTGCCACGCTCAGTAAAGTGTGAAATCATTCATAGCTTCCTATCCTGAGGCCGAGGCTGCTGAGGACCTTTCAGGTAAAAAAATAATCATAGTTCTTAAAAATATGAAAATACTGGTTACTGATTGCTACCTGTCCTCGGGCCTGGTTCTAACCATTGTCACGATGAAAGAGCTCAGATGAAATCTAAATTTGGTGTTAGAAGTCCATTGCTGTATCAATCATTCGAAATAAAAATGTCACGGTTCTGACTCTTTGGAAACTGCTGCACTTAACTTCCAAACTGTTGCTTTTAAAAAGGCTAATTCGGGGTTGGGTACATTAATGTCAATGTCCTATAAAACTGCCAGCTAAAAAAAAAAATGTCAGCAGAGACATTTTTTCTAGCCGATGTCAGCACAAAAGGGTGCCTTGGTTGTTTTATCTCCAAACAGCTGCGTGCTTTCATTGACATTTGGTGACCTTTCTTTGTGCACCCGGCCTGACCTCTTAGGTTATTTCCTGGCCTCCCTTCTGTGACCTTTGACCAAGGCTGACCTTTAGCTGGAGAATGTGACATTTTGTTCTCCTCTAGCTGACATGTGATGCTCTCATTATTCAAAGGTATGTGAAAATAATGACCCCTAGTGACCTTTGAGTTTCCTTTCATTTATTGGTTGTTTTTGGTGCTTGTTTGGCATGTGCTAGCCTAGGTGAAGGGGGTGGTAAGTGGGGACTGGGCTGGGATAAGATGGCCAGTATCTCTTTTTATGCCATTTCTAATCCCTTTCCTGTCGAACGAGCCACTGTACTGTTGATGACTAAGCCTTGGTATCCTCTGTTTATTGATTTGGTGACAATTTTGGCCTTTGAACAATGGGTCTTTCTGAAATTTACGAATTTTGGTCCAGTAAGTTGAAGGCATTAGTGTTTCCATCCTGTTCCTACGAATGGTCCTTGCACATTTCTGAAGACCGTTTTTCCATGTAATAGGGCTACCCCTTATATTTAGAAAATGAAATAACCCACATAGAAAGGTAATATGTGACAAAATAAAGAACTGAAAAATTTGTCATTTATGCTTTGTAGATAAATGGTCTGGTCTTTGAAAGAGTTCTATTCTAAATAAAAGTTTTATATATTTTGTCATATTTTTAAGAAACCTTGCTTATTCTTATAGATTTAATGCCATATTAATTTAAATATGCATATTTCTTAATATATGGCTGTGAACAGTAGGTTCTGAGTAGAAGAAGGAAAATTACATTTGAGCACGGAGAACACAATGGTCATACATTCACTAAGTTTGATTTGGAATTTCAGACTAGAGACCATTTATCTGTAAGAATTTAGATATACTGATGATACTTTTTATCTCAAACATTCTACTAAATAATTTATGACATCTGATATCCAGTTTTTCAACAAGACAAAATGTATTTCCACTTAAGAAAAAAAAAAAAAAAGGTAAGGAATCTACATCTCTTTCCATAACATGTATCTGCTGGTATTTTGCTCAGAGTCAAGTCTCACTTCATAAAATTAATTGCCTCTAGAACTGATCTAGCACTGTATAAAATTGGATTGTTTGGCCAAAATTTAGCATGGTTATTAACTCTGAAATGTCACAACTTTCCAGATGCTGATGATGAGTGACTCACAGGTTATGATAAGTACAGGAACGACTATGTAGTCTTCCGCAAAAACACATATCTGACTATGCACATTCAGATAAAGAAAAGCCCATCATGCCTAAACTATCCTACTCTCCTAATTTCATCTCCAAACACTTGAAGAAAAAAATAATAATGACACCATTATTTATTTACTCTTGTGTATACTAGAAAATAAGACTTAAATCCCATAAGACTTTTCCACTAATAACTCAATCCATTGTTTGAACCTGAATTTAAGGAACATCGGCATAAGGTACTACTTCTCTTCGAATGACCTGTAGTTAAACCATCCTTTCTCATTCCTGAATTAATGGGACTAATTTCAAAAAGAATACAAAAGCGGTAGATGCTTCAAGGAACATGGTTGTTTTAAGACTAAATAATACTTGCCCATCATTCCCGCTGATGCAGGGTGGCATCCTCCTAAAAGGGTCAGGCTTTAATTCCTAATTTACAAAAGAGTGCCATATGGGCTCTGCACCCAACATATGTTTGAATGGCTACCTTAAATAGAGAGTTCTAGATGCATGGAGATAAAATATAAATCAGACATGGATCCAGCCCTCAAGAAGGATACAACCTGGGAGAAGAGAAAAATCATTATAGCACATTGAAATTTCAAGGTGTTATAAGAAATAAAGTTTTAGAGGGGTTCCATGAAAAATAAAGAACTTCAACTTAAATCAATGCATTTTGCCAGTTCTAATAGCACTACTCAAAGAATTTTAAAATTCTATTCACAGACATAATTTTGGTTTATCTGTAAAATTCATTTCTCATGCCACTGTCCTTATGTCCAATTAGTATATATTGCTTTATCATCCACCAACCATCTAGGCAAGCTTTACAAATAATTAGATTTAGGTCCATTACCTCCTCTGGGATGCAAGCCGAAGCTGATGGCAAAGCCAGAACTCCTACTTCTCCAACGGCAGCAGCAGCAACAACAACAACACATGTTTAAACTCCTAGGTCAGGGTTTTCTGGCTGCAAAGCAAACTGGAAAGGTAGCAATTAAAGTGTAAGATTAAGCTCACTTAATTAATGTGACCAAGAATTGCAAAGGGAGAGAAATGTAGGGTATGTCCAGCATGGCTACGTGCTTACTCATGAGTTTCAACCCTATCCACGTTCAATGTGAGTATTTGCTTCATGAATTCTTTTCTCATTTCTTCTCCAAGTACTGACAACTTAGAAAATCTTTTATCTTCTTTTTTTTTTTTTTGTAACTAATGATTCGTTTCACAGTCTTAGAAGATGACTTCAAAAGTTACTCTGAACAATGAATCTTGTGATTTGTGCAAATATGATCTCATAGAGGTTTAATTCCTACTTCGTTTCCATTCAAATGGATTTAATCCAATGAAGAACCAAGTTAAAAATATTTCATGGGTCCTATACTGAACTGAGGAGAAAGGTTGCACTGATTAATAAACAGAGTATATATAGAGTAGATATGCTGCCAGGGTAAAAATGTTCAGTGATAGCAAGCTACAACCAGAGAAGAACAAAAGCAAAGCAATGATCAATATGGTGGTAGTTACATATACTACATGGGAGGGATACCTTTGTTCTGTTATTTTGTAGGGCTTCATAAAGAAGTGATTGAACTTACATTAAAGAACTTTTGGGTTCCCTGAGTGAGAAATACTTGGTGCATTAATCTCCTTCATTCATTTGTTATTTATTTTTGGAAGCAGCGTTAGAAGCCTGTTTTTACACTTAGCTCATTTCATTCTCTGTAAAGATTCTAACTTGTCAGGCATTTAATCACCATTAAAGACAAATGTTTTCACTTGTTCAAAAAACTTTTCGCCTAATAATAAAATATGACTTGCCACACAAGTGTCACCCTTCAGGGACAAAGTGGTTTAAAGTGATAACGGGTGACCAAGTTATAAATGTTCAAAAATTGTGTCTGGCAGGAGGCATAAGTTTCCCTCTCCAAACCCCAATAACCCAAAATTGAAGAGAGCCAAGGTCTGTTTCCTGCTTTGTGATACCGCCTTATTGTTATATAGATGTCTTTAACCACAAAGGCCCCATGGTTCCATGTGGTAGATTCCCAAGACACCATAAATCTACCTCATTGGCCAAGTAATGGTTTTTCAGCATCTGTTTTGTTAAGCACCAGAAATGTGCACACAGGTAGTAGAATTACTCTTGCCTGGGTAACCCTAAACAAATTTCCAGGTCTTTTGGTACCTAAGCTCTCAAACTTGGCCATGGTTTCCAGATTATTGCAATCAGTATAAATTCCAAAAGTAAAATGGGGAAACAAAAACTGTAATAGCAACAAGAAGTAGCAAATTTTCAGTTTTACACAGTTAAAAACAAACAAATTAATAATGTTCCATGGGTTGTCTGATTATATATGATAAAACAATTTTCCCTATGGTTCCTTTGTAATCACAACTTTGTGTCTTTCTCACCTTGCAAGAGAGATATATTGTAATTCTTGCTAATTTCACTGAAATTCCCTGCTGTTTCTTGAAAGGCAGTCTAGGTATCATGGATATTTCTGCATCATTATTGATTTAAAGGTAGAAACTTCTTTTCTTCCTTTGAATAAGGATTTCTTTTAACTTCTTAAATATAAAAATAATCAATAGTAATGAGTCTTTAATTTTGAATCCATTAATTATAAGAGGGATGATTATTTAACCTTGGGATGGGAGAATTGATTTTATAATGGAAGCTGGAGAGGAACATATAGATTGAATATCTAAACCAGTCTAGTCAAAATAACAGTCTCAAGAACTACCAAAAGTCACTGTTATTTTGCCAAAGTATCTCTTTACTTTTATTTTAAAATTAACAACATATTTTGAATATCAGATTTTTGTTCTCTCCGATACAACTGATTTTTATTTTACTGATATAGTGACCATATATTTCCTTAAGTGAAGGAAGCGCTTGGAAATATTATTTCTAAAATTAACAACAAAATCCTTCTGATACTGTACCATCAGTTTTTATTCTCAAAGATCATTAATTACACTATGGGACATAATAACTCAATATTTATTCTTGAATGAGATTGAAATACCACCTATATACATAAAATCTGCAAAGGAATTTATTTAAGCAGGATGATGGTTAATTTATAGTGTTAAGTTCAAAAGGGCAGAAAAAGATAACAACCCAATTTAGGTAAAGATGTAGCACATATATGCTGGAGGAAAATAAATGTCAAATAGAAAACCATATCTGAAATTCAGATCACATTTAGATGCACAAAAAAAAAATGTTAAAAGCAGTACGGGGGGCGATTGTATTCCAATTAGATTTCTTTCACTCACATCAACCAGTCTTGGTTTGAAAGTTAATCATATGATTTACAGGGCTCTTGGAGGAATAAAAAGGGAGAAGTAAATGAAAGGGAGAAGGAACTGATAATATAACATTTCTAAGAAGGCCATCAATTACAAAGTTTGGTCTTGGGGTGAAGTTAGGATAGGTTAAAGGAAAGTCATTAAAAAATAAAATTTTTTACATTTTGATCTTTTTGGTGTGTGATACACTTTACTGGAGATTGTTTTTGAAACATAAAGGAAAAGCCACATAAAGAATTCCAAGTTTAATATAATCCTTAAAGATACTATAACCCCAAATCAGAGATTTCTGAAGGTTTAGAGTTGCTCGTCAAGGGTTCCCTGTGGGCAGGGTGGGTGTGGGCAGAGCAGAGCGCACATTTATTACAGCCTGGGACAAATATCAACACATACGTTTTGGTTATGGGAAACTCAAAGAGGCTAACTGTATCAAGTTGCCCTTGGGTTTGTTTTGGGGGAAGAGAGTAATAATTAGGTGAAAAACTCAGACAAGTAGGAATACATCTCAAAGATGGACCTGGAAAAGAAGTAGGTTTTGATATTTGCTTCTTTCAAAACCCAAAGAACAACACATTATCTGAAGAGGAACATAAATTGGAGATTTGGGCACAGATCTAATCAGTTCTTGTGTGTGTAGCCTTGGTTTTTTTAGTCAAGTATAGTTGACATACAGTGTTATATTAGTTTCAAGTGTACAACATAGCAATACTACAATTCTATACATTATGCCATGCTCACCACAGTTAAGTGTAATTATCATCTGTCAGCATACAACATTATTATGATATTATTGACTATATTCCCTATGCAGTACTTTTCATCTCTGTGGCTTACCTATTTTATAACTGGAAGTTTGCATCTCTTAATCCCCTTCCCCTATGTTTCCCATCCCCCACCTCCCCTCCCTTCTTGATTGCCAGTTTGTTCTCTGTATTTATGGGTCTGTTTCTGTTTTGTTTGTTTCTTTGTTTTGTTTTTAAGAGTCCACGTATAAGAGAGTACGTATTTTTGAAGGCCCTTGATGTGTGTGCGGTACTGAACTGGTACCAGTTTTATAAAACTGTGATAGGTGAGAGTTGACTCTGTAAATATTGAAAAACACACAGCAGAGTCATCTTTACAGATTCTAAAAAACAATTGGGGTTGCCATGGTAGCTTTTATTTCCTCTTATCTGTATAGTGACTAACAGAGGCCATATGGGTTGTTTTGACAGACACCTAAGACACTACAAATACTTTATTGTGAACTCTTCTACAATTTTCTTTGGATTTTCTTGTTCTCTTCACACAATGGTTGATCCATTATAGTTCATAATTAGGAAAATTGTAAGAAAGGAGACTCAACTGAGTATTTTTATATTAGTGGCATTGTCACAGTCATAGATGACTTCCAGTGTATTTGTTTATGCAATAAAATCTTTTGATAAGCAGTGTTGGTCTTAAAAGATATTTCCATCATAATGGTGCCTAAGATCACAGTGGTGACACAGTTACGAAAAAATCACTAAGAGTTATGTTGCAGATAGGTATATAAGATCTTTTCATAATGCAAATTACATAAATTTGAATTAAGTGACTTTTAAGAACATTGATTATTGATCTGATAAACTATTAAATCCATTGGGACCTTTTGTGTAAATAATAATTTTTAAAGTGGATGCCGCTTTATAATAAAAATTCTTATGAGAAGTACTTATGGTCTCTTGCATGCTGAGGAGCCACTTTTTAACATTAAATGTCTTGGTGAAAAATATATTTTAAAATTAAGAACCATTTAAATTATGCAACTACAAAAAGAAAAAAACAAACCCAAAAAAGAAAAACCCAGGATTTGCTCAGCATGTACTTTAGCACTTACATTACTTAAAAATGACCAAGACATTTTGCTTTAAGTCCCTGTCAATGTGACTTACATATTTTTTAAATGACAAGCCATTCTATGCTCTACTGATTGTAGTATATACTCTGCCAAAAAAGAAAATTATACTTTTTATTGTGGTGCTGATCCCTATTTTTGAACATTTATAGGTGTCAAGGAACCTTATGTAGTGATAAGCTACATTCATAAAAACACATGCATCATGGAAATATGTCATCACTCTGAAAAGATATGTGTTTAGTCTGTGCTGGGGATGAAGACTGAGCTTGATTCTCCATAGCTCTTTGTGACATCTCATCTTGGTGTAACAATAAAAGTAGAGAATGTACTTCTATTTGTTAAACTTTTAGTAATTCATATTGATGAATTAATTATTTAATGACTCATCCTTGCCTACCTTGTAAGTTCCTTGAGGACAAGAAACAGTTAAACACTTATTTTCACATACCAGCAATGTCCTGCTTGATAATGTTGAATGAGGACATGAATGATAGATGAATGCATGTATCTAAAATGAAGAAAACTTCTTTTCTACCTAAAGGAAAGTTCTACAGAAATCAGAGAGAAAATACATCTTTATTTCTTTTTTTTAATGATTTTTTTAAGATTACTTATTTATTGATTGATTTGACAGAGAGAGAGAGCACAAGTAGGTAGAGCAGCAGGCAGAGTCAGAGGGAGAAGCAGGCTCCCCACCGAGCAGGGAGCCCGATGCGGGACTTGATCCCAGGACCCTGGGCTCATGACCTGAGCCTAAGGCAGATACTTAACCGACTGAGCCACCCAGGTGCCCTGAAAATATATCTTTCTAAGGAAAGATAATGCATAGAGTGTGTTTCACACTCATAAAATTTTAGAATCGGAAGACTTCACCATTTGTCAAAACAATTACATCTACACATTCAATACCATGTTCACTCAATTTTTATAAATTTTAGAAGTTTGGGAATTACTTATTTTAAACTTGATTGCCTCTCTCCCCACAACTTGAGACTTTTCATCTCTCAGTAGTGAGGAACCAGCTCTGTATTTTGTATTGTTTATCTAATCCGGCACAAAGTCCATAGGTAACTTTCACAAATCAACCTAACTTGGGAACGGAAAAGGGAATCATTTCTCTAACCTGTTTGACTCATTTGGTTTGGGCACTGTGTTAGTGAGACCAGAGCAATACACTTTCTCTCTGTGGCCACACCCTGGCCCCTAACTTCTTTCATGGCTCTCATTGAGAGGTCAGGAGAGAGTAGAAGAGTCCAACACCCTTGAATAAGCAAGTCACCACTTCGGCCCTATTCCCAGCAGGTCATTAGCATCACTTTTTTTTACAAGAAGGATAGCATGATAATCATTCCTTGCGGGTCAGCCCTTGGCACTACAGTGCTGTGATTAAAGGTTGCATAAAACCAGACTGGGACTTCGAGTCCTCCCTCCTCCCTACCCTACTTCCTATTTTTTTTTTTAATTTTTTTAATTTATTTATTTGACAGAGAGAGAGATAGCGAGAGAGGGAACACAAGCCGGGGGAGTGGGAGAGGGAGAAGCAGGCTTCCCGCGGAGCAGGGAGCCCGATGCGGGCCTCGATCCCAGGACCCCGGGACCACGACCCGAGCCACAGGCAGACGCTCAACGACTGAGCCACCCAGGCGCCCCCCTACTTCCTATTTAATAAATGTAGAAGAATGAATGATCTGTTCAGGGTGGGGAATCACTATTACCAAAAACAAAAACAAAAAAATCCTGAATTGCCATAAATACATCAACAGACCAATACCTCAAGTCTGAACATATCTTTAAAGTCCTGTGAACTTTGAAAGATGCTTACATTTCTTTGGACCCAAGATAAATACCCGGTATTATATAAATATCTGCATTGGTATGAGATTCTTGCTAGAATTTAAACCAGCCCCGGGCCCCCAGCTAGCATGAGCAGGGGGGTAGGAAGCATGGCTGAGGTAAGCTTGCTCACTGCCAATTCCTTCTCAGGTCACTGAACTCCATAATTACTGAAGGATCAACATCTAGGGCCGATAATCAGGGCCTCTCTTAAGATGGCTCGCCATGAGCTATTTTGGTGCCAGTTCTCTTTGTCACCTGCTTTCCATATAACCTGCTGTTTTGTTCCACTGTTGTTACTTTTGCCTTCATCGTTGCCTTTATTAGAGCATCGTTTCTGTTCTAAATGTTTATGTGCTAAAAATCATTTTAAACCTATAAGTATCTGAAGCATATCAAACGCTCAATAGAAAATGGGGTCGACAACCCTGGATGGAACATCATTTATTAAGAGCCCAATAGATAGGAATTGCCCTTAATAAAATAAATCTCATAGGCAAACACAAAGCATAGCCACACAATAGTCCAAAGTAATTTCTAAGTCCAGCAGACGTCAGTAAGACAAACATATTCCAGCAAATGTCTTATCAATGAGGTTATAGGTAGGGTTGGGGGGTGGTGGTGGGGAAGGGGATTTGGGAAGTGATCTTAACCCTGCAAGTAAGTGTGGTTTTCACCCAGTAGATACTGATGGTACAGCTAGATCAGAATTTAGAGCTGGACTTTACTCAGATTGCTTAGAACAGAGGCCTTTCTGATTCTTTAAGATTTTAATTATTACTGGGTTTTAAAAGAATTTCTAAAATAAAGTGCCTTCCTGTTGTTAAAGAAGAATATACTGTATACTCACTAGCTCTTCTTAAAATTTCACAGCCATACTGGGAAATAAGCAAGCAGGATTCATTATCCCCACCTGAGCAATGAGGAAAGAAGATTTAGAGAGGTTGGAGAGTGCTTGTTTTGTGTTTTTCCCATACCAGTAAACCATTATTCCTCATAGTCTATGCGTGCATAGCAATGAGTTCACTCCCCTGGCACCATAGCTCTAGTCTGTTTACAAGCGAGGCCCCAAAAGATGACTCTTTCAAGGTGTAGGTACTGTTTTGAACATTAAAGAGAAATACTCTGTCTCATTGGCAAACTTTCTTAAAAGCCTCAATGTGCTTGGGTGAAGGGAGGTAAGAGGAAGAGCTTGGAGGAGGAGGCTCAGTTCTGACCTCACCAGTTGGAAGGCCCCACCGAGGACACCTCACTTGTTGGGGCCTTGGTCTTCCCATCTGTGAAACAAGGAGCTGGCCCAACACAAAATCACTGCATTGGTTTATGCCTCTCTGCCCTACACTGCACCGCGCTCTTTGGTTCTGTGCTGCATTTTTTGTCCTTTTGAAATCTTCTCCTGGGAAGGGAAGGAGTTGGTTCACCAAGAAATCAATAGAGGCTGTGAGCTTAAAGAGTTACTTCTCAGGGGCACTTGTGTTAAAATTAATAACTGGAAGGTGAAATTTCAGTATGCATCAATTTGTGTGTGTTAACGAAGAGCACATTTTGTGGGGTGGCATGGCAAGTATGGCAGTCACCCAGATGCGCCATCTCATTCCCTTTCAGGAAAGGACATGTTGCCCAGCTGTGGGGCAGGTGGTCAGCATGGAGCCTCTAGCCGGCAGCTCCTTCAGAGTTGGCCTCAGCTAAAGAGTGTGGCCTCTTCACCCAAAGTCCCACCTTCCCCAGTTACCTGTATTTAGTAATGAGCAAAACATGTGTGTGTGTGTGTGTGTGTGTGTGTGTGTGTGAAGCGTGAAGGCTCAGCACATGTGTCACACAAGGGTAGGGGGGCACTGACAATCTGATAATCTTTGGAGATTTCAGGAATGCCGAGATTTTGGTTAGCTTTTGTCCTCAAAGATTAATTTCTTTCCACTGACCAACAGCAGGGGTCTGGACTGTGCTGGGGGAGGATGGAGCTGAGGAAAGGAGGTGCTACAGAGGAAGACAAGGTACTGGATGATCTGATTTCGGAACCTCGTGTGATGCTGAAGTATGAGGAAACACATGTTAGAAGGCCCACAGCAAGAAACAGATAAAGGAGGAAAACAAGGACATGTTGATGTTTTCTGAGGAATGTACCTAAATGTGGGTGTCCCAAGAGACAGTGAGGTAATGGCTGGGATTCATCTGGGAGGGCTTTTAGGAAACATCAAACTCAGAATAGTCTCTGGCTGGCCTCTGGGCAACCCAAGTTTCTGTTTAGGACTGTCCTGGGGAAGGTGCTCAGTTCCCATTAAATGACATCCTGTATTTACGGCCACAAACTTGGCTTCCAAATTACTCTCAGATTTCAGTTTTTCTACAGATTCTTACGGAAAACTTTGCAAACTATGTTTGACTTCTTGTCATCGTACACAAAACCATGTAAATTCTTTTAGGACAAAGTTAATATGATAATTTGATTTCTTAGGCTTTTACAAAGGACACACACTATCTTTTTTGTTTAAGAGCCATAGAACATGGAATAATATAGGAAAAATGCTTGTTCTCCCTGAACAGTCCACAGAAAGGTCACGGCTGGTGTCAGAGGTCACAAGAGATGTCACACGACTTCTTAATAAATGCAGGGTGGAATATTATCCCAAAGAAACATGGACAATCAGAACAAGAGTGTTTTGCTATTGTGGCAATTACTACTGTTCAAGGAGAGCCCACATTTGATTATGACGCTTTTCAGTTCATTCCAGTTCTTGACAAATTGATTCTTACTGAAGAGGACTGAAATCTCCAAATAAGCATTCAGTGTCTTAACACATGACATTCTCATCCACAGGCAGCTTGAGCCAGGGTTTTAAGTGAAGGGCTGGAGGCCAGAAATTTTGAGACTGGAAGTAGTCTAGTAGAAAAAGCATGGGTGATGGGGTATGATTTACACGTGAATCTTGCTTTCAAACTGGAGCCACTTAAATGACGTCTCTGGGCCTCGGCTACTTAATCTGTAAAAGATGGGTAGCAGCCCTTGCCCTGCAGACTTATGAACTTGACATAAAAGATGGCGTGTGCTTCGCACCAGGACATATTAGACCTGCAAAAACTATTGGCTTTTTTACTGCCTGTTGATGATCTTGGACAAGTTCATACTCCATGAGAGTCACTTTTCTGAATCTGACAGATGCTGCTTGTGAGAAATTAATAATTAAATGGTTATAGTTTTCTCGTCATTATCACATGCCAAAAGAGTATTTCACAACTGAAGTAACATGGCATTCATAGTCTCATCTTGAGTGAGCAGACTCATAAATATAGCATGCTGCTTTCTTGTTATGACATTGATACAATCATTCATATTCTTTTTTTTTTCATTGAGCTACAATTGGCAAATAACATTATATTGGTTTCAGTCATATAATATAATGATCTGATACTTGTATAATTGCAAAATGATCACCACAAAAAGTCTAGTTAAAATCTGTTACCATACTTAGTTAGGGATTTTTTTTTCTTGTGATAACTCTTAAGACTTACTTTTATCAACTTTCAATTATGCAGTATAGTATTATTAGCTATAATCACCATTACATCTTCAGGACTTACTTATTTTATAACTGGAAGTTGGTATCTTTTGATCCCCTTCACCCAATTTGCGTGCCCCCCAACCGCCGCCTCTGACACCACCAAACTGTTCTCTGTATCTGTGAGCGTGGTTTGTTTGTTTTAGATTCCACATATAAGTGAGATCATACAGTATTTGCCTTTCTCTGTCTGACTTATTTCATTTAGAATAATGCCCTCACAGTTCATCCATGTTGTCTCAAATGGCAAAATTAAAATTTGTATAGATGAATAATATTTGGTTTTATATATATATATATTCTTTATTCACTCATCCAGCAATGGACATTTAGGTTGTTCTGATCACTGTCTCAGCTATTGTAAAAAAAAATGTTGCAGTGAACATGGGATTACATATATTTTTTAGAGTTAGTATTTTTGTTTTCTTTGGGTAAATATCCAGAAGTGGAATTGCTGGATCATATAGTAGCTTCATTTTTAATTTTTTGAGGAACTTCCCTACTGTTTTCATAATGGCTGCACCAATTTACATTCCCACCAACAATGCTCAAGGGTTCCCTTTTCTCTATATCTTTACCAACACTTGTGATTTCTTGTATTTTTGATAATAGCCAATCTAATGGGTATGAGGTAATATTTCATTGTAGTTTTGATTTGCATTGCCCTGATGATGAGGGATGTTGGGCATCTTTTTATGTACCTGTTGGTCATCAATATGTCTTCTTTGGAAAAATGTCTATTCAGATCTTTTGCCCATCTTTAAACTGGATTGTTTTTTGTTTGTTTTGCTATTGAGATGTATAAATTCTTTGTATCTTTTGGATATAACCCCTTATCAGATATATGATTTATAAATATTTTCTTCCATGCAGTGGGTTGCCTTTTCATTTCAATAATGGTTTCCTTTGCTGTGCAGAGCTTTCTAGTTTGATGTAGTCCCACCTGTTTATTTTTGCTTTTGATGTCAGATCCAAAAACTCATTGTCAAGACCAATGTCAAGGAACTCACTGATTATGTTTTCTTCTAGGAGTTTTATGGTTTCAGATCTTATATTCAAGTCTTCAATCCACTTTGAGCCAATTTTTGTTCAAGGTGTAAGATAGTAGTCTAGCTTCATTCTTTTACATGTAGCTCTCCAGTTTTCCTAACACAATTTATTGAAGAGAATGTTCTTTCTCCATTGTATTTTTTTTTGGCTTTTTTGTTGTAAATTAATTAATCATATATGTGTAGTTTTATTTCTGAGCTCTTTATTCTGTTCCATTGATATATGTGTCTGTTTTTATGCCAGATTTCATTTCTAGATTCATATTGTTTAATATGTTTTATGTTTTTATGTATTGCTTTATGCATTATATTTTCAAATATAAATATAGGTTAAATATAAAATCTTTTTTGACCCTTTAATTCCAAATCCAGAGATATGTTCCTTCTTCCTAATGTTTGCCTCTTATTTATAATAAAAGTCACTAGCTTCTTAAAGATGTGTTAGGCCAATGTGCAACCTTTGTATATTGATTCTCAAAGGTGAATCCTCTGAGAAAAGTTGGTAAGAGTTGAATGATAAAGCCCTCTAATTTGGGATGCAGCCCACAGAATGGGATAACGTATTTGCAAATCATATATCTGACAAGAGACAGGTTTTTGGAATGTATAAAGAACTCCTACATCTAAATTAGAAAAAGACAAATAAACCAATTCAAAAATAGGTTTTCAAAATTCTATTTAAAAAGGATTTCAATAGGACATTTCTCCAAAGAAATATACAAGTGGCTAATAAGCACATGAAAAATGCTCAACGTTATAATCCATTAAGGAAATCCAAATGAAAACCACATGAGACACCACTCCATACTCATTAGACTGGTGGAAAAAGAAAGAAAGAAAGAAAGAAAGAAAGAAAGAAAGAAAGAAAGAAAGAAAGAAAGAAAGAAAGAGAGAAAGAGAAAGAAAGAAAGAAAGAAAGAAAGAAAGAAAGAAAGAAAGAAAGAAAGAAAGAAAGAAAGAAAGGAAGGAAGGAAGAAAGAAAAAGAAAGAAAGAAAAAGAAAGAAAAGAAAGAAAGAAAGAAAGAAGAAAAAAATGAGAAAAGTAATTAATGTTGGGAAGGATATGGAAAAATTGGAACCCTTACATGTTGTTAGTGGAAATGTAAAATGATGCAAGCCACTTTGGAAAATAGTTTGGAAGTTCCTCAAAAGTTAAATATAGAGATAATATGTTTCACTTTACCGTGTCCCAGCAATTTCACTTCTGGTATATACCCAAGAGAAATGAAAACATCACATGCACAAAAAAAATGTACATGAATGTTCATAGCAGCATTATTCATAATGGTTAAAAAATGGAAATAGCATAAATGTCCATCGTCTGATAAAAATATGGTATGTCTATAGAACAGGAAATTATTCAGTGGTTAAAAGGAATGAAGTACTACTACACGCTACAACAGGGCTAAACCTTGAAGACATTATGCTAAATGAAAGAAAGCTATCACCAGAGATCATATAGTGTGTGATTCTATTTATGTGGAAGCCCAGAGCATGCAACTCCATGGTGCCCCAATGTAGACTGGAGTGCTTCCAGCTGGCAGGGTGGGGGTGGGAAATTGACAGGGGCTGCTAGGGATGAAGGATTTGTGGGGAGGAGTGATGACAAAGTTTTAAACTTAGATTGTGGTGGTGGTAACACAACTCTCTGAATATATTAAAACCATTTAATTTGGTGAATTTTATAGTATGTGAATTTTATAGTATATATCTCAATAAAGATGTTTTTCAAAAACCAGAACCATACAAAGTCTCATGCAGCCTTGTCAGAAGATGGGGGAAATTCCAAAACTCACTGTACTTCTGAGATATTTTTGAAATGTTACATACATTTTAAGAAATTTGTGTAGGCATGTATTCAAAACATCCTGATGTACAAATCAAACTTTTTTTGATTTAAGTAAAATGAGATTGAGTACACTCAAAATGAAGTTAAGTCTATCAATGTGATATGATACCATTGCAGAGTTATTTGATTTTCTCCACTTATCATGTTAAATTTTATAGCCTCTTCTTAATTGCTCTTTAGGTGAGTAAAATTGTGGTATTATTATGTATGGCAATATTTAAGTATTAAGGCTTAATATCCAGCAGTTACAGTAATTGATGGATATCCCATTCTTCTATTGTTCTTTTAGTTGATGGTGATAGATATACCTCCATTGACACAATAAGATCATTTTATAACAATCTTAATATACCAGCTGGACACAGAAAACAACTTTAATTTCTTGTCCCATGTCCTTTTAGTCCTGGTCTGGAAACTCATTTTTTCCCACCTCTTGGATGAAATCTTGAGTATTCACATAATAATAAAAGCTCATCTAGTCACTTTTAGTTGCAAATATAATCTCATTTTATCCACTAAAATATCTAGTTCAAAATTCTCAACTCATGGCTAGTTAGTCCTCATTCCCTCTCACAGATCAACAATGCATTGTGCCTGGGAGCCTATAGCAAGGAGAGGGAGGGCAGACACATTGTCCTCTTCAGCCTCCTCACTCACTAGCTATGGTTTCTGATTCCTGCCCCCCACCCCCACCCCATCCCTGCCCCCACCCTCAGGCTAAGGAATGTGCCTCAGAAACCTGGAAGGGGGGATTTGGAATCACTCAGCCAAGGGGGCCTAAGGGGACTGAAATTCCACTCAGTCTGCTCACCAATCCAAGTGCTCTGTGTTCACTGGGGAAAGAGGCACCCTTTGAATTGGCAGAGGGTTACCATCTGTTCACAAGCCTTTTGCCCATGAGGTGGGGCACCATCTACTTTAAAAGAATACCACCTACTATTCTTTTTAAACTAGGAAGTTTTCACCATCATAGAGATGTAACCGAACTAACATGAGTTAGTTCCTTGGTGGGTTCCAGGTAGAGACTACACCAGGCGAGTTGTAACACAAAGGAGACTTTATTTGCAGCAAATAAGGCGGTCACAGGGAATGACTTCCAAAGCTGAGATGACGCAAGTGGCAGTGAGTGGGTTTCTTTTATTTAGGGTGAGGATGAATATTCAGAAAGGGGAGTTCTGTCATTGCATGTAGAGGCGGATATACAAGGCTGCGTAGGCCTACTTAGAAAACTTGCCTAAACGTGTATCCTAGTTTATGTTAATGAAGCTTGTGCTCCTCCTTGGGTGAAGCTTTTAACATTATAATGAGGTAGAGGTAACTGTTGGACCCTCCATGGTCCATCTGCCTAGGTGTGAGTTGATGGTTGAGCTCAAACTGGTCTAGGCCACCCCAGAGCTCTTCCTGTTGTCTGCCTTTAAAAGATTAGGTTAATATTCCTGTGCAGAAGGGGGCGGTCAGTGGGGGTCTTGCTGGTGACAGTTTGAGCCTCATTAACCCTATGTGGCATGGTTCCAAATCTGGAACTCCTCTGTACCACCACTCCAATACTTCCCAAATCTTGGGGGATGTGTTTTCATTTCATTATTCTATGGGCTACCGGAAGCCTTGAACACAACTGCATCTTGCTTCAGTGACTGCCTCACCCTCCCTCCGCAATCCTCACTGCTTGTCTAAATCATATCTGTACTTTCAGTTCCCCCTTCTTTGTGAGATCTCCTGATTGCCTTGGTGTCTCGTCCCTCCAGGCTTTGAAAATCCAAAGCACTCAGGACCCGTTTATTGAGTACTTTTCTAACGATAGTTCCTTCCCATCCTTCCTCTTCCTTCTTTTGTCTTCTCCCCTTCCTCCCTAATTTTCCCCTGCCTCACTTTCCCCCTTGTCCTTTGTTTCTCTCTCTCTTTTTAATCTAACTTTTACTTCCATCTAAATATACATACTTAGTTTAAAAAGAAAATTGTTATAACTCTTAAATATAAAGAATAGTTTCATACTTCCAACCTTCAAGTTCTACACTTCAGAATGATGACTTCCTATTGCTTTGCTTGTCTCTTTGGCCAATTACTTCCATGTTTCTATGCTTTTGGCTTATATTGCCTACACTGCTACCTCTAGACTTTCTTTTTCAAATTTATAAATTATCTCTTTCATTCCTTCTAAAAAAGAATAGGATTTAGTACTTTTATGTCAATGCCAATGTATATACTTCTCTTTCCCCCATCTTTCCATCATAGTTCCGTGATAATTTTTAAAAATCAATATTTAGTGTTTGTTTTATTATGTTTAAGATGAATTTTTGTTCACGTTGAGTCTTGTAAACAACATGGTTACATATCCTTTCTTGTATAATGTTTAGTTTTTTCCTGGATTTAATCATTGCTTCATTTATTTGCTTGTATCTATCATTAATGTATCCATAATATGTCTGATTGAACTCTAAACCCCTATAAATGCAGTCATGCGTACTGGTTTTATGGCTTTCTTGACGAAACCCTTCCTGGAACCCTGTTTTCCTATTTTGAACTTAATTGATTGCTCTATTAGCTTTGGCACACTTATTTTCCTGGGACTTTCCTTCATCTTCATCTTGGGAATTCCCTTAGCTTCTCTCCTACATTGAACCCTAGTTTCTGATTCATTTGTCTTTCTTGATTTTTGTCCTTGATTTGGAATACATATGCCAGTATCCTCCCCAAAAAGTGAGTGTCTCTGGTGTGTGTATGTGTGTATATGGAGAGTGGGGGACATGGATAATTATTTAGAAATTTTGTTGCGTGCCTGAAAATGTCTATTCTATCCTCATACTTGATTGATAAATTGGTTTGGTATAGAATTCCATGTTGTAAATCATTTTCCCTTAAAATTGTGAAGGTTTGGCTCCACTGAATTCTAGCTTCCGGCGTGGCTATGGGAAAGCTCAAAACTGTTTTGATGCTGATCCTTTTCTGCAAGTTTTTAAGATATTGTCTTATCTCAGGCTTTTCTGATGAAGGTCCTTTTCATTCATCGCATTGTATGTAAATAGATTCTTTAGAATTTGTGTTCCAAACATTTATGAAGTTCTCACTCTATGCAGGAACTATTTTAGAATTCATGTCTGGAGTTCTATGAGGTTTTCCTTTATAACAGTAGGGAAATCTTACTACATCCTACCTTCCATTTTCTATTTTCTCAATTTCTGGAGCTCCTATTATCTGTCTATTGGATAGTGTGACTTGATTTTCTAATTCCTTATCTTTTCTCTCCTGGTTCCAATTTCTTTTTCTGTTTATTCTCCTAGTCAGGAGATGTCCTAAATTATTTTCATTCTTGTTTTCAAAATGCAATTTCTTTTCTTAACTATCTGATTATATTAATTAAAATTTTTATTTTTTTTTCCATTTTTCTTGTCTTTTCTAAGTTCTTTTTTTTTTTTCTTCCTGTTTTGGATTTCATATTTAATAATAGCAGCTTCTCTTATCACTGGCTATCATTCCATTTCAGAGTGAAGTTCTAAAGCATTGAGAACAAACTATGGGGACCAGGCGCATAGATTAAAAGTGTTTTCTCTCAGACTAGTAAATTCTTCTAAAGCTCTTTCCATTCTCCTGCCAAGGAATACAGTTCTGGCAGCCTGCAATCCGGGACCTCCAGGGGAAGGGGTGGCCCAGGTACCTCACCATTTAGAATGCAAATGGTCACCTAATGCCTTCTTTCAGTGCTGGCCCCTCTTCCATGGTTAGTGTGTCTAGTGTCCACCAGGCCCAAGCTTCATTTTGATGGGACTCTTCATGACAACCTTCTCAGTTTCTTCCAGAGCAAGGGAGGAGCAGCTGACCAGTCATGTGAATGAGAAAAGGCATCTGGGAATTCGATCCCCTACAATGTTTCCGTTAATGCATCTGGGGTCAGCTGCCTTCCCATCTTCTCCTCCTTCTGTGCTGCCTGGTGCCTCCAGTCCCTGAATCTTTTCAGGGGTCTGTGGTCGCTGTTGGCTTCTCTCCATCAGGCGTTCCCAGAAATTCTCAGAATTCTCAAATCTAAATTCCCAGAAAGCTCAAATCTATGTGAGTTACCACTTACCCATGACTCATCTGCTTTTTTGTCTGCTCCTCTTCTCTTTGTTCTTGTCATGTGGGGGCTTTGGGGAGATAAGATATATGTTCAATCTGACACATTTAATTTAAAGTCTGCTGTATTGTTTCTTTCTAACCATTGGCCCTTTGGTCGAAGTATTTTCTCTTCCCCTCACTTTACTCTTCCCAGTATCCATTTACCCCACGGCAGTGGCTGTGGCCTGCTACTAGTCTGTGTAGTGGAAAGGAAAGTCATGGCAGAATTGGCTGTCAACATGGTAAGGAATTAAGGAGAAGCTGAGAAGGGTGGCCTGAGCTCAGGGACATCATTCTGTGCTCAGAGAGGCTGTGGGTGTGGATCACATTTGGAGGATAACGGACTGGGCGCGGGATGGGAGGTAGCTGGTCAACAACAATGACCCCAGGCTGGGGATTGCTCCAGCCTTCCTACAGAGGAACAGGCTAGAGATTATCTGGACCTGGTCAGGGAAACTCCTCAAAAACTCTAAGCAGATCCAGAGGTGGTCCAGAGACCTGGGTTCACCACCAGTGGACGTGCTGTCGTGACACGTACAACAACAAAAAGCAAGAATGATCTTCAGAGTCTGTCTGCTGCATTCACGTCAGAGCTCCATGGTCTGCTAGTTGCAGAGACCCTGGAAAACTTGCTTAACTCTCTGAGCCTCAGTTTTTACAACTGTGAGACGCTATCATTAGCCATACCTTCCTCCCAGGGTTGTTGTGAAGATTAAATCTGTTAATATACATAAAGGGCTTAAAATAGTTTCAGGTACTTCACCATGATTCAATAAAAAAATGAGGGGGTGGGGCTAATCCAGTCATGTTTCAAGTCTGACACATTTTAACAGGTGCTCAACAAGTCTTTTTTGATGAAATAAGTGAAATATATCTAGAGATATATTTCATATGGGGCCATTTCTGGCTTTGAATTTTATTGTCAATTTCTGTGCTTGGCAACAGAACTTTCAAACAACTATTTTCATGGGTGCTTTTAGTTGGAATAATTAGCCACATAGCACTGCAATTGAAGAGACATACACTTTCAAGTCTCTTCTAATAACACCTCCAGATAGACAAATCATGACTGATTAACCAAGAGCTATGCTTTGTTTGGTCCAGTAACAACTCTGCCCCAGGCACGTCGGCATAGTCTTCCAGGACTCTGACTGATCAGCAAGGAACCAAATGGCTGGTAATTTCTAATTTATAAACACTGCTTGACGTAGGCAGTTGGGCACTCTGCCACACTGCTATGGCCTGAAATGGCCTGACCACTTTTCAATGCACTAAAAGCAATTTCAAGTGGCTTAATAACTCTTTACCCACCCCTCCACTGGGGTCCACAAACGCCATTGCATGGAGACGACTTTGAGTGGCCTCAGGACAAGGGGTTCAGGTTACAGCTTCATGGGGTTTCCAGCTGAACAATGAGTATATTGTGAAGGCCCCATCTGTCAGTGTAATCAAAGTATAAAGAGGGAAATAATACAATTAAACCTTTAATATGCGTACATTTATCTTTGGTTTTTCAAAACTGATCTCCATTTGGCAAGATTTCCCTTGGCAAAGAAGTCAGAAATTGGTATTCTTTAATACAAATTGAGATCTTGCCTAAAATGAGTCTCTGGATACAAAGATGAAAATAAGGAGAAGCAACTAGTACTATTGCGGGGGGTGGAATCCTGTTTATAAACCAAGTATACCAATAAGACAGATAACTAACTAGCTTAAATTAGACACAATTTTTATCATTAAAAACAATAAGACATTTCCTTTTGGGGATAGCATGAGAAGGCTATAAATGGGGAGAGGAGAGAATAGAGATCATTCCTGATGGTAAAAGAAAGCTGTCCTCTCTGGTTGCTGAGACCCCAGCAGCATCACTACTGGAATCTATGTTCCCCTAGTATTTCCCATCTGTTTTCACTTTCAGCCCACTTGGCAGCTAGAGTCACCTCCTGGAACCCCGCTGTCTGAGTCTGGTGAGATGCTCCTCTACCTGGTCAGATGTCTTCTCTCTGGTCACCCCAAAGTCATTTCTCACTTCATGTCATTATCCATCTATGCAGCAGCTACACACAAGTCCCACTTCAGGGAAGCCATCCTCCCTCTGTGACCTGAGTCCATGTGGCCACACCCAAATGAGCCATCCTTGGACTCTGCCAGGGTCTCAGGCTGTGGCCACATGATATGGGTTGTGATTTCCCCACACCTGGTTTTCAGTTCATTGACAGCAATCATTACCCTTCAGGCAGGAGAACTTAACATTCTCTTCTATCTTCTCCATTCTCTTAGGCCAAGCCACAGAAGATACACCATCCAGGTGCTATGACCTCTTCTTGTATTTCTGGTAAATGATTTATTGGGTATTCGGGGCACCTACAACCTTGTCTGGGTCTGGAAGGGCACTGAATGAAAGGCAGACACCCAGACATCCTTTAGCAACTCTGAATGCCATTAGACTGGTGTCCTCCCTCCAGCAAGGTACGTTAGATCAAGGGCTCATGCTCATTTGTCTAGACAAGATCCTGATCTATTTACTGAATCTAGTCTTACAAAAATCTCAGGTCCAAGCAAGGGCACAACCCCAAGACCAACCCTAAAAAAATGTGTGTTCAAGAATTCAAATGGAGTTTCTGGGCCATGTTTTGTCTGGCCAGTATGGTGGCATGATGTTAACATGATATTGGTAGAATGACCCTGAAGATGATTAGAGATAATGCAGTAATCTGTGCAGTACACTCTTGATTACCACTGACTTGTTTTCTATTTTTCTATATTTATAGTAGAAACAACCTCCTTGGGAAAGCAAAGGGTTTGTCCAGTCCTAGTCACATCTGTAATGTTTCTGGCATTTAAAATCTGGGTTAACCCTTACTGTGGTCTTAGCCTATTTGACCCTACCTAGAGAGACACCAAGGCTTATGACTTTGAAGGATGTAGGAAATTCCTTCCCAGCATTAATGTCTTGAGGAAACAACATGGCCAAAGTCAATCACCTAACCCTGGAGCAAAACTTTCAATGATCAAGTCCTCCTTTAGCCACCTAGACTGCCACCTCTTAGAAGAGTTAAAGCAGACCTAGAAACTCAGGTTTCAAGGGATCAGGTCAACACTTCAAGGAATTTCATTTCTCCATCAGGTAAATTAGAAGCAGCCAACCAGGAAAATAGCATATCTATCAAGATGGACTATCTGGACAATAGGTTACTCCAATTCCAGAAATTTTCTGTCCTTACAACTTTAAGCTATAGATGAATGAAATGAGTCAGTAAAAGCAACTGATCGTTATGCTCTGTCCCCATCAGTCCCAGTCTTTTAAGTGAAACATCCACTCACTCTTGGTTCAGAGATCATAGAAGGCACCTGTGAGCATCAGACTCATCTCAGATATTTTCCCATCACCCTCAGGCTTTCCTACTGGACCCACTATTCTCAGCTCTTCAATCTTCTGGTACTTTTGATTCCTAAAACCTGACTTTAAGGCCTTTTGCTATTTTAGTACTCCATTGGAACCTCTTTAATGTTTTTTAACCTCAAGCTCCTACTAAAATCTTGGGATATCAGCAAGAACATTTCTTTACAAGTTTTGGCTTCATGCGGGGGCCAACTTTCACTCTTGTCCTGCCATTATGGACAGGTCAACTCTCTTAAACTCCTTTTTTCTTACTAAAGAAGAATGATTGTACATTAATTTAAACATAGTAACATAAAATATCTTAGTTTAATTTTTTTACTTTTTCCTCTAACTGTATTCCTCTTCTCCCTACCCAAGCACACAGTGCTGTAAACCAACCTTACTTCATTTTTGGAGACTTCATTTAGATGTGCTCTTATGGTCTCTTATCTGTACACCCATGGCCATGTCCTCATGTTATTGGCCCTGAATTAAGCAATCCATCAATACATGCAAACACAATCATAATAAAAAAATATCACACTGTCTTTCATCCTTAATTCCCTCTTGCAACTGTATTGTTTTTGCCATATCTTGAAGATATGATTTTTGGCCACCATTTTTTCCCAGGTTTGGTTAGTTAAGTGACTTCTTCCCATTTCTACCATTTTCTCCCAAATGATTCAGTTACACAGCACTGAATTCTGCAACAATCCTAGGAACCAACACTGAAAATTCAGTGTTTGTTCTACATGACAGGACTCAGGATGGATAAGGCAAAATTATAGCAAAAGCAATGGCATGTTAACATAAGGAAAATCTAGCCATGTAGGGTGGGATACTGGATGTTGCAGAAGTGAACTCAACACCAATGAATAAATTAAACTCAGTTTTTTTTCTGAGGTACCAAAGGCTGAGAGTAAGCATACCAAAGCAGGGTGAGAGGACAAACCACTTGCAAAGGACATGCTAAGGGAGTGAAACTGGTTCTGTTGCAGAGAGAATCACCATAGCCAGCCAGGAAAAGAGAAATGCTAAAGGAGAGATAATCAGAGTGGCCTGCTCCCACCTTCTCAAGCCAAGTCTGAGCCTTGAATATAGAGCTTGATTTATGTCCCTGGAGGTAGAGGGAAGCAGAGGAATAAGGAAAGGGATCAGACACAAACTTGAGAAATTTAAACAGGAGTGACTAAGGCTGCACACTGTGTGCACTTTCCCCAATAGGCTCAGTTTCCCCGTGGGGCAAATGAAGCTGGCCTTGAGCCATTCTGAAAGAGTCTCCATCCAAGACAACTGCCCAAATAAAGAGCAATTGGACCTTAATAAAGAGAATCTGTATGTGAAAAAGTGCTAGGGTTCCAGGGACTAAGAGAGGGAATGGGAAACTGACAACAGGACAAAGCATCCAAGTATCCAATAATATTCAGTCGATAAACACACACCCCTATATGTGGAGGTCCTTTGTGTGTTTTGAAGATGAGTGGAACAGATGGCCTGGAATGATGGTGAGTTTGGGGAAATATCATTGGAGGGTTATATATTAGGACCACACTTTTAAGGGTCCTGACTGTGAGCCTAAATTCCACAGAACAAACCAGTAAGTGAAGTTCAGTAGTTATTGGACTAGAAAAAGTCATGATTGTAGATCATATTCATCCTTAACGACCACTTATTTCCCTATTATGGACCAGATTTTCCCAAACCTGAACTGATGTCTATTGAGGTCTACTCTTTCATATTCTTTCCTGTATCCTTGTCCTTAGCTTTCTCCCTTCCAAATTTTTTGTTTGTTCATATGCAATGAAGTCATAGTCAATCTTGTCTTCAGTGTCCTATGCTTGCGTTATTTTGCCTGCTGAAATCCTACCTACTTTCTGTGACTATTATCAGTTTTATCAGAGATTCCTTGTTCCACCTCTTATCCACCAAACCCAAACTTCCTGTCTGATATCCTCACTTTCTTAAAACTGCATCTCGTTCTATCATCAAATCATTTTACTTGAGCCTTTGCAAACTCAACTCAAAACTTGGTTCTCCTATGATGCCTGTAAGACTTCTGCATAAATATGGACATTCTCCCAAAGGAAAAATTCCAAATTAAAGTTGTTGAAAATTACAACCATTCTAAAAAAATTCACTGTGATCCACCTCACTCCCAAATGCTATTTTTTCCTTAGCTCAGCCTGGGCTCTTCTTTGAAATAGGGCTATGTTTTGAAGATGTACAGTATACCTGAACAGATGTCTTACTATTTAAAATTGTTAGTGATGAAGATGTCTGTGTGGCTCAGTTGGTTAAGTGTCTGCCTTCGGTTTAGGTCATGATCTCAGTGTCTTGGGATCGAGTCCCGTGTCGGGCTCCCTGCTCAGCACCTCCCCCCATTCATGCTCTCTCTCTCTCTCAAATAAATAAATAAAATCTTTTAAAAAATTGCTAATGTTAACAGTAAGTAATTAGGTAAATGTTTTTGGCGACTTTCTAGCTCTGAGAGTTTCTAAATAATAACAATTGATGATATTAATAGACAATCATGGAAAGAATGAGCAACTTCTATATCTGTAAAACTTTATTTTTCAGTACACATTACCATGGTCTCTTGATACTACTTTGCATATTTTCATTTGTTTACTTGATGCTACAGTCCTGGAATTGCTCTTGCAGGACACATATAAGGAAAATGTCTCTGGTCTCTGAAGTCTTTCCTGATTCATCAAATTTTATTAGATAAGTGACTATATTGGCAAAGATTCATAGTATTTTGCTGCATTAGTTTGGGTTTTTTTGTTATTGTTAAAATAACTCACATTTGGAATAAAGACTCATATTTTATACAGTACTGTTTTTTACCTTTATTTTACCTAAGAACACCATTAAGTATATTTTAAAAATAAGTCTATAGAGAAGGATTTTATTTTTGCTTTTTAGTTTTAATGTTTGAGGATATATATATGTATACATACATATGTTTGAATGTGTGTGTCTGTGTGTATTTTAATGATTCCTTTAGATTTGTTCAACATATCCCTTTTTGTCTGTTTGTGTAACTTTAAAAAACAATCATCATTATTCTGGCTTCATGTTAAAAAGTTCAGATAAATTGCAAAAACAAGAAATTGTACCTGATACTTGAAAGCTGCTATTCCTGACAGCACTTCATCTTCTCTCATGCCCATATTGGCTTTTCTCCCGGCCCATCCATTTCTTAATGTAAGTGTTATAAATTGCTCTAAAGTGCCATAAAGCATAATAAACATAAATCAATATTTCTTGGTTAAAAACTTAGAAATGCTGATCCAGCCCAGGTTGGTTATAGATGTCCTGAACCCATCATGTTCCCTGGTTATTTTATCTTACCAGAAGCCATTTCTGGGAGCAAGAAGGCCTCTCTTTTCGTTTTTCTCTCTGCCTTAGTCACCCGGACACTTGCAATGACACATCAGAACGGATTGTGGGGAAGATATCATCCGGCAGTCTTAGAAAAGCCCCATTCTTTTTCTTGTTGGCCTCTGATCTTGGCAACTTTGGGAGAACGGAGTGACATTCTCAGACAAAGTTAGACCATAGGCCGGCAATATGTCAAGCTCGTCTGAGGCAAATTCCAGTTTGTCGTGGGAAAAAAAAATGTTCATTTTCTTCTGAGACTCAGTGAATTAAGCAAAAGCCCACTTCTTCCGTTCTGGCTTGCAAATGTGGCATCTGATCTAAATGGAACACCTGCAGGCAGCTTAATGACAAAACCGACCCATTTGAATTTCTGCTATCTTTGGAATTTTTAAACATGATCATATGCTGCACCCTTGTATATAAAACCACACCCTCTCCTGGAAATGACAGCTTGCCCCCACAGCCAACTGATGCTGTTTAGGTGGCATGGTTGTCATTTATTCTCATTTCAAAGGGAATGATTGAATGGCTCTGTGGTTTCTCCCAAGAACTTGCAGAGTTATAGAGTATAAAATCTACAAGCTCAGGTGATCATCTTTCTTGAGGAGATTTTCACAGGCAGTTCATTGGAAATTGCATGAAAATGTTGGTAGGACATTAGACAAATTGGTTTTATTAGACTTCTTGATTCATAGCCTACTTTTCATACCAACTGGGATCCAGTGCACATGGCGGGCAGACTGCCTTCTCCCCCAAACCTCATCCTCCTCTGACCAAAAGCAACATTCTTTCCACCCACCCCCCAGAGATCTGAAAGCAGATTTTGCCCTAGGAAGAGGCAACTGCTTAGTTTGTGTATCATGTGGATGAAGAAGGGGGAATTAGATGGACTCCATTTCCCTGATTATCTCCTTTCCACTTTCTCCAATCTGAAAAGCTGCCATTAGCCATTCATTCCTTTGGATTCTGGAAACTTTTGGATCAATAGAAAAAAACAAAAAGAATGACCTCTAAGTATATGGAAAGATGCCAAACTGTACTCATAATAAGGGTAATATAAATTAAAATCATACTCAGATACCATTTTTTACCAAGGAGATTTGCAAAAAAAAAAAAAAATTTAGCCCTTTTTTTGGTGAATCTTTGTACAAATAGGCATCCTCATAGCATGGTTGATAGGTACAATCCTGGTGAAGGAGAATCCGAAATGGCTGTCAAACTTACAAATGCAGTTACCCTTTGATTCCAGCAATCCCAGTCTTGGCAACTGATCTTACAGTAAAAACTGCACATATGAGTGAAAAATGGATAAAGTTATAGATTGAAAGACTCTAAATATCAAAATTTCAAAAAAAACTCAAATTCCATCACTATGGGACTGGTTAAATTGATCATGGTATAGTACACAATGGAATATTATACAACAGTCTGCAAGAATGGGGCAGATCTTTATATACTGATAAGGAAATATCTCTGGGATGTATCTTTAAATGGATAAATGAAGGCATAGAACAATGCATATATGTTAATATATTTATACATAGAAAGGGAGGAAAAAAATTCATTATTATTCTCTTCTGATATTTGCATAAAGATATACTGAAAACACACTTGAGAAACAAATACCAGTGGGTTACCTGTTGAAAATGGTAAAGGGAATGCAATGGATGGGATCAGAGAGAGGAGTAAGAATTCTGTGTTTACTTATTTTGTTTTGGGACCATGTGAATGTGTAACCTATCAAAATTTTTGTTTTTAGTTAGAGGTCATATATTTATGTACTTAAGTATGTATTTTGTATTTTCTTTTTTATTGTGGTAAAATATACATAACACAAAATTTTCCATTTTCACTATTTTTAATTGTCCAAGTCAGTAGCATTAATTACATTCATGATATTGTATGACCCTCAGTACTATCAATTTCCAAAACTTTTCATCACCCCAAACAGAAACTCTGTAACCATTATACAGTAACTTCCTTTTCTTCCTTTTTCCCATTCTCTAGATACCTCAAATTCACTTTCTGTCTCTATGAATTTCCCTATTCTGGAAATTTCTTATCAGTGGAATCATACAATACTTGCTCTTTTGTGTCCAGTTTATTTCACTTAGCATAATGTCCTCAAGGTTTATCCAGGTTGGTCCATGTGTCAGAACTTCATTTCCTTTTATGCCTGAATAATATTCCATAAAATATGTATATAACATATTTTATTTATCCATTCATCTGTTGATAGACACTAAGGTTGTTTCCACCTTTTGGCTATTGTGCATAATACTGCAATGAATGTTAACAGGCGAGTATCTGTTTGAGTCCCTGTTTTCAATAGTTTTGGTTATATAACTACAAGTGGAATCGCTGGGTCATATGGGAATTCCGTGTTCAACATTTCAAGGAATTACTAAACTCTTTCCCTAATGGCTGCACCTTTTTGCATTCCTACCAGTAATGTACAAGTGTTCCAATTTCTCTACATCCTTGCCAACACTTGTTATTTTCCATTATTTTCATTGTAGTCATGCTAGCAGGTGTGAAGTTATATCCAATGAGACCTGCTCAAAATTTTAAATTAATGAGAAAACTGTTTCATAAAAGTCTTCTATTAAAATATAATAACTATGAAAAACCCACCTCAATTCTGTTATTAAATTTAAAAGTTTGTTGACAGCTTGCAAGACCCCTAGTTTTGGGGGGCAGGGACTGGGCAGGCCTATCTTCTGAATGTACATAAAAGCCACTCATAAATATGGTTATAATTATTGAGTGTCTACCAAATGCTTACTGCTTTATGTCATTATTCTTCCCCCACAGTACTGCGAGATAAATATTTTTATCCCCTTTTTACAGAGGAGAGAACTGAGGGCCTTCTAGGATAAAGAACATAGCCAAAGTCAGATCTTTAGTAAATGGCAGTGCCAGAATTTGAATCAATTATCAGCTTGACCTCTGGTCCTATGCATTTTCCACCATAATCGGGCGTTAGAGGGACGGAGACCACCAGCAGGGGACAGAAGGCCATTGGGTAACATTTTACCTACTATAATTTTGCACACATTGGCTTTGTCAGTCTAACTTTTTCTTGTCCAAAATTTTTTCATTAAGGCTAAGCCTTTTCTTTTCTTTCTGATTCCATACTGTGGCATCTGTTCTAACTTGCACCATTTTCTCTGAAATCTTAGACACACAAAATACTTTGTCAAAGAACAGAGGCTTTCCTGTCAGCCTGGAACCTGAGGTTCTCTCATTTCTCTGGGACCTGTGAATGTCTCAGGACTCATACCGCAATTTCAAATATGCTTCCAGCCAAATGGCAGATTCCTCCCAAGAGAGGAGTGAGGTATAATGCAGAAGAGACAGGCTGAACTCCAAGCTGATCTGAACTGGGGCCTGGCAGAAGGAGATAGGAGAGCGCACCCAATGGCCAGACATTCCATCCGTGATCTGGTAAGTGGAATGAATGATCAACACCTCTGATGGATTATCATGCCCTGCTCTGGGCATAGGGCCCTCATCTGTGCATAGTAACCACCAAATGCTGCTTGGGAGGGACCTACCCCACCCAAGAGAGTTCACTGCAGAGCTAACCAATCACCTCTACATGGGTCCACGTGTGGGTGATGCTGTTAGCAAGGCCGAGGCAGCCCATTACTACACAGAGAAATGTCAAACCCTGGGAAAATCTTGCCGACTGTGCTAAGCTTTTTTCCTATAGAAACACAACACAATTTTTTCCCACTTCATCTCAACATAAAGAAGCTTTTAATGGAATATGTTACAATGGAAGCATTTCACCCAGAGAGGAGTGTGTCAAAACAAGATAATACTCCAAGATGGACTTGTGTCCTTTGAATGATTATGTAAAAATAATCTTTTTTAAAAAAATTTTTTTGGCCCAATTTATGAGAAAGTCTTTTTTGTGTATTTTAAAACTACCCATTCAGAAAAAAAAAAAAAAATTCTGACCACATTGGGTAGGCTGTAGATTTGGGTTCAAAGGGAAGGTCAAAAGCGTGTGAGATCCGAAGACTCTTGGAAAGATCTGGAATCTGTATGCCCCACTGTTTCTTTCTTTGTCCTACTTGTAGCATTGGGACCAACCGCAAAACCCAGGACTCTGTAAGACCATGTTCCTGCCCTTTTTTTTTTTTCAGGTTTAATTATTTTCAAATTAGTTTTAAATAAGAAAAGTAAAATGTGACTTTATTTTCATTGTAAACTTTAAGTAGAGAAAAAGTGAATCCTCCTTAACTCTCCCAATCTCAGTCCACACAAGCATTTTCTATAATCAAGTTAGTGTGTATCCTTCTGGGTCTTTTATAAACATTTGCACTGACGTAAGTACATTGTGATCCAGCTCTTTAATCAATGAACATCTATTCAACAAATATTTTTTGAGCACTTACTATTTAGAAGGCTTTGTGTAGGCACAGGGGATGTGGAAAGATTAAGTCATAATAGATTAAACACTTAATTAACTTATGCCAGGAATTTACCTTTAATATTGGATTTAATCAGCACAAGAACCCCTGAAAAGATGTACCACTGTTTGTTTTATAAGTGAGAAAACTGAAGTTCAGAGAAGCTAGGTAATTTACCCAAGATCACAGATGACAGAGTTCAGATTCAAACTGAGCACTGGCTGTTTCGAATCCATATCTAAACGACACAGCATGAGAGTGAACTGAAATGATAATTGGCATTCCTTCAGTGTGCAAGACACCCTTCTCGGGGTTTACCTTATATTGCCTCATTTAATTTCCACAACGACATGAATACAGACTGTTATCACCCCCATTTTACAGATGAGAATCAGTGAAGTTAATTAACTTACCTAGATTATGTTAGTGATAAGTGGCAGAGCTGGGACTGGAATCCAGATTGACTGGTTGCATAGCTTCCTCTCCTACATTACATCACTGATCACAATATTTTGTGCATAGATGCATACTCATGCTTACACTATGCAGCTCTTAATCACGTTTGCTTAGAGTTTTAAACAACATGGAAAAATGCTTAGTTGTAATGTAAATAAAATAATAGAATTCAGAAGGGCATGCACAGTGTGATCCTAATTATATCGAACATATACGGCATGAAAATTTAGTAAGAACTTAATTTGTTTGGGTTCCTCCTGCTTATGGGTGTTTTTTCCTTGCCATTTCCAAAAGGTCACCAAGTCTCTGGGCTCTCTTCACTCAGCTTAGATTTTGTGGGCCAAAAACAGAAGTTGCCAGACACTGAGCAACTCCCACACCCACCTTCCACTCACCCTCCTAGAGGAGATGATGCCAGGTTGTGGGGGTGGGGGGTGGTGGCTGGAAGGCAAGTGTATTGGGAGGAGAGGAGGTGTAAACAGGAGAATTGGCAAAATCTCTCATCACTGGAAAGCAGCTGTTTTTCTTTTTGTTTGTTTGTTTCATTTTCTGGGTGGAGACCAGTCCTCACATCCATGGTGACACCCACCCTACCAATAATATGACTGGAAGGATAGTGCAAGTGCATGGTGAGGGGCTGGGGGAAAACAGGGGCGCTAGGGGCTAAACATTAAGAACTGTGGAGAAAGAGGCCATATCAAAGATCCCTGTTCCTGGCTTTAAAAAGTTAGATAACGATAGTCACCAGTATGGAATGAAAAAAAGGGTATCTTTCCAGAATGTTCTCAACGGCAAAAGATAACATAAAACTTTTTTGGAAGACATCCCTCCACCTAACTTCCACACATAGTATAGGGATTAATAATGACTGAGATTTCCCTCCAACTCTGCTGAGGAGGCCTTAGATTAAATTTGACTTGAAGACAAAAAGGAACATGAGATTTTACACAGAGAAAAGAAACAGGAAAACCTCAACAGTTGTCTTCGGGTAGTGGAACTGTTGGGGATTTTTTTTTTCTTTATAATTTTCTATATTTTCAAGTTTTCTATGATTCTCGCTTTGTTACTTACAAAATCATAAAACCAATTACTTTTTTTAAACTCTTATTAATTATGTCACTTCCCCGCCCATCTGGCTTAGTCATGCTTTATTTTCATCTAGACATTTTTACACTGCAAATGTTTGGTACAAGTAGGACAGCTAGGATTTTTCTCTAGGATCCAGTCCTAGAATTTGCATTTAGATATATGTAAATTAAAGCAATTTAGGCCAACATTATTCTATATCCTACTTGAAAAGAATTTTTAAAGTGTTAAGGAAAACTAGAGGGATTTAATCAGTTTGTTCCATGCCAAACTCTAAGACCAGGATCAGGCCCATAAATTATGGCAGGGGCCAGGCCAATGTCATGAATGAGAGAAGCAACACTTCAACTAATACTCCTGAGTGGTTATTTTGGCATCTAATCCAAACTTCTAAAAAAAGAGAAATTGGGCCAAGTATACCGATCTAACAGAAAACCCTACAGGCTGCTTGCATAATAGGAGCAAACACTTTGCAACTTCTCGAGTCAATCAACTGGTTTACAGTTATAGTTATTCACTTCAATTAGATGTGAACTGATGCTAAAAATAGGCACACTGTGTCAAGTTACTTTATCTCAGACTTTAGCAAGTCTATTATAATGCTGTAGAAACTAGTGCATTTTAAAGACCATCTTGAGACAGATCCATCTTTAGCCAGAGCCCCAAATGCAAACTCGATCCTTATGCCTCAGATCAGCACCAGGTCAATGTCAGGCTTCCCAGGTGCTTTCTACACTCGTCTCACGTATCTGAGATTTGTCTGAAGGATTCCAGTTGTTTGTTACCAATATATTCCTCTGTGTCCCATAGTCTCATCTATAATTTACCTTCCAGTGTTTGCAAGAACCTATCTCCAGAGCACTGTTTTCCCTTGAGCCATGCCACTGTTTTTGAGTTTATTGTCTCGTCGGTCTCGTCGTAAGTTAGCTGAATACATGCAAACTGGGTCCCACTGCTCAGCCTTGCTTGATTTCTTTGAGCCCACTTGCCTGCTTCCCCAACACTGCCAGACACACCTTAGAAGTATGTTTGGGTACGTGCTTGCCATTCATGGCTGTGGACCTGGACCATCCCTGCTAAAATATCTCGCCCTCGGTATCTCCTCCCGTTCCATCTGTTTCAGTAATGCAAAAGTCCATCCTTTTACCATCATCTGTCTACACTCCAACACGTAAACCAGCTTTGTGCCTTGTGATTCTTCACCCTCATATAACTAAGTTAAATAAACCATTTATTGAGTAACTACCTCATGTGGGTACTATTTCAGGGGTACAAGGATGAAAAAAATTAGATCTTTTCCCCCAAGAGATTTATACTTTAGTGGGTGTAACAGCTTCCTAGGGCTGCCTTAGCAAAGTGCCACACACTGGGTAGCTTAGAATAACAGAAATTTATTGTCTCAGAGTTCTGGTGGCTACTTCTGAAATCACAGCAGTGACAAAGATGGTTCCGTCTCAGGGCTGTGGGGGAGAGTCTGTTCTTTATCTCTCTTCTGGTTTCTGGTAGCTGCGGGCGTTCCTTGGCTTTTAGATGGTATTCTCTCTGTCTTTACTTTGCCTTCCCGCTATACCTGCCTGGGTCCAAATTTTCCCTCTTATAAGGAAACCCATCATATTGGGTTCAGTCCCTAACCCACTCGTCTTAACTTAGCTGGGCTAAGTCACTTCATCTTAACTTAGCTGATTACATCAACGACAACCTTATTTCTAAATAAGGTCACGGTGTGAGATAGTAGAGGTTAGTATTTCATCATATGGATTTTGGGGGACCACAATGCAACCTGTAACAGCAGGAAAAATGCACACAAATGACATTAACTGGAATAAACTATGAGAAGCTGAAGAGTAATGATAAGCGTTAAGGGCTAGCAAAGCACAGAGGAGGGGTGTACATTATGACTGGGGTCGACTGGGCAGAGACGGCTCATGGCAGAATGAAGCTGTTATTTGAACGGTATGATCAAGGATTCTCCTGGTGGTGCTGCCACAGAGCAGAGAAGAATGTCCAGCTGCAGCTGAGCATATGAAAGCCTCCCCCTCCTGTGGGCAGCAGGCCAGAGTGACTGGGCTTCTCAGGGCACTCCTTTGACCTGGTTCTGGGTCCACCACAGAGAAAACAGTCTCCCCACAGCATACACTGTACATCTACTATCTGGGTGTCAGAGTCTACTGCACTTATCAGATTTATTAGATAGAATTGCCGGAGGGCGGAAGTACCAAAAAGTATGAGTAATTAAAACACTGAGCCGCAATATTATTAAAGGTATATTAAAATAAATGACATCCATTTGAAAAGATATATTTCACACCCTGTCCTCCACAGTGGGAGATGTGGCTGAGCAGAAACAGGTCAAGCAGGGAGTATTGTTAATGAAGGTCCTTGTGGAAAAGGCTGCCAGAGACAAAATGAGTTAAAATCTTTATTGTGTCTTGACAGCCCACATGAATCTATGATGATGATAAATGTTCTCATTTAGAACTTTTCTTTTCCTGAGACATTTTACATGCTATCTCCAATTTGCTTTGAATTTCTCAAAAGACATATGTTCTCAAAAGAAAGTCTCTGCTTGCTTTTCATTAAGTAAGATCTTATCAGGGCGTTTGCATGTGGCATCACGTTTAAACTATTAATCTTATGACAGGATATTAAAAAGAGGGGAGGGGGATTCCTTAGCAGGTCGAGGGCCATTACACTTGAGAAACAGCCCTCAGCACCCAACAACAGGCACTGGCCCAGGAACTCAATGCAACGATTAATAAGCACTTTCCTGAAGCTAATACTCTGGGAGAGAAGGTTGCTCCTCAGAAGGGCACACAGTGGACAGTGGGAGCGAAAATGGCTTGTGTGCCACTGGGCTGGAGCTTGGTGTTGCTGGATCACTGACCTGTAGGATCCTGGTGGGGCACCGTGGAACAATTGTTAATTCTTGGCAACATTAAGGCTTCTCTGGTATCGAGACATAAACCAATGGGGTAACAACACAGGTCTGGGGAGAAGGAAAAAGATGACAATTCCCTATCTCTACTATGACAATTCCATAAAATCCACGAACACATACACACCTGTGAACACACACACACACACACACTCTAACAGACCAACAGAAACATTGTCTTAAGAAACAGCTTTAAAAAAAAAAAAAAAGAAAGAAAGAAAGAAACAGCTTTAAAGGTAAGTCTAGGCTTACTGGGCCATAACATACTATGATAAGGCCTTTGACATTTGTCCTAAGACCATTGGGAAGTCCTTAGTGGATTTTAAGCAAGAAAATACACAATTATATTTGCACTCTTCAAAGGTCATTTTGACTGCAGTGTGGGCAACAGATTTAAAACAGAGCAAGAGAGAGAAGCTATTGAAGGAGTACAGGAGACCACCTTGGCCTAAGGCAGGCTGATGGAAACAAGCAAAGCATGTAAATCCCAGCAATATTTTGGATGTCAAATCAAAGGATTTGATGGTGGCTTGAATACTGGGAAGAGAGGATGGTGTTAAGATGGACTCCTGGATTTCTGGGCATGCAACCAGCTGGATGGTAAGGAATTTTCAGAGACAGGAAAGAATGGGGATATTCCAGATATGATGGAGCAGGTCATGAGTTGGCTTTTGTACATTCAGGTTTACAATGCTTGTAAAATATTTAAGTACGAATGTTAAGTTGGGTATACCCATGCTTAATGTAGCCTGGCATCTAATCTATTCAGTACTATTTTACAACTCTCTAGATATCTTTCATTTGTTTTTCTGAGTCAGTCTTAAAGTTTTGTTGTTGTTGTTGTTTTAAAATTCAAATGTTTTTGTAACTGGAAAGAATAGGAGTTCTTAGCTTGTGTCATATTTGTAAATTGAATATATATAAAATGTCCCAGGAGCTGCTTTTCCCCTTTTTTAGCCTGGAAAGGTGCTGTCATTTAAGGGAGTAAAAATCATACAGGGGTCAAGGGCCTACCAGAGCACCAAAAAAACCAGGTCAGAGAAAAGAAGTTTATCATCAGTAGGGCATATGTGTGTTCCTGCCCGATGTTAACCAGTGTTTTCTATTCTTCTCCAGATTATATCCATTATATCCATTTGGTGTCTCTACTCAGGGAATGCAGAGTATGGCCACAATATGTCAGGGCAAATTTGCATTTAGACTACCCACTGGGGGTTCAGAAACGTGTCCACTCCATTTTCCCTCCAACTAGCTGGAGAAATGTCTCAGAATTTTCCGTAATATTATTCCGAATCACTCTATGAAATAAATGTCAAGTATTTTATCTCCACTTCCCTAAAAGAGAGAACGGGTTGCTAGGGGAAATGCCCAAGTCAGTCATAAAACATCGCCAAAGAGAGGACATAGTGAATGAAAATGGTAATTCTTGTCTTGTTTAACTAGTTCTCATGGCAGCTCCTGGGGGCAGTAAAATTTATACCCCTACCAGGACAGCCCCAGAATATGGCATCAGCACCGGATGGAAGGCAGTCCTAGGAAACTGAGAACAGGGCTGCTGTCAGCTCCCCTTTACTTGACTGAATAATTTGTCTGTCGCGCCCGGGAGGTTTGCACCTCATGGGGTGGGAGAGGGTGCAATCAGGTAAGAAATGTTTTACTTAATCATTTCTCAAGAAAAAGGATGAGTGAGTATGGCCAGAGTGAAACAGAACTGAGTTTAAAATTTACAGTATCCTGGGGCGCCTGGGTGGCTCAGTTGGTTAAGCGACTGCCTTCGGCTCAGGTCATGATCCTGGAGTCCCGGGATCGAGTCCCACGTCGGGCTCCCTGCTTAGCAGGGAGTCTGCCTCTCTCTCTGACCCTCCCCGCTCTCATGCTCTCTATCTCATTCTCTCTCTCAAATAAATAAAATCTTTGAAAAAAAAAATACAATAAAATTTACAGTATCCTAAAACTGAAGACTGGGTACTGATAATGGATTTGCACTTTTTAAGCTGCCCTGGGCTGAGAGAGACGGGGTAGCTAGAGAGACCCCAGAGAGACTTGCAGGATGGAGCAGTGCGGGCCATCTTACTGCCTCAAGGAACACAGAAGCGTGAAGGAACACCAGGTTGCAGTAAACAGTGGGTTGACCCCCATTCCATACTTATTTTTTATGATTTTCAACTTTCTCATAAGTCAGATGGAATCACTAAGACTTACCTTATAAAGTACTTGTGAAGATGAAATGAGTGAATGATGCCAGGTGCTAAGGCAGCACTTGACACCTGACAGGAGGGCTATACATAGCAGATTATTAACATTGAAGTAAAGGTTAAAGTATTATTATTAGGAAATTATCATGGAGCACAATTTGTATTTGTTATTGTACGTAAGATTTCATATAAAGGAAAATATCTATTTAAAATGAAAAAAACCATGACACTTCTGCCTTTTGTCATGAGATGCAATTCAGGTTTATAGAAGAATAAATCAGAATATTCCCTCATGCCCATAAAAACCAGTGGGTATGCAGGCTGTGCCTAAGAATTTGTGATGATGTTTAAGGCAAGGCTAAAATGTTAAGACCTTGAATATTGCCATTTTTTTGGCAAAAGACCTTGCTGATCTTTTCTGATTGGTTTGAGGAGTCCCAGTATGGTATTTTGGAAAAGTCTCTTTTAAAAAGGAAGGGCATCATCTTTTATATATTTTTCCCTACCGCTTCCTGCTGCTTGAAATTTACATCTAGTGGTTGGTGCTTTTATAGCCATTTTGGGTCATGAGGTGTCTTTAATGGAAATCAAGTAAAGCAAAGCAACAGGATTGAAAGGTTTGTGATTCCAGGTACCATACTAGTACTATGCTAGCTTTGGACTAGAGTATTAATTGTGATAAAGGTCATGCTTCTTTAGAAAAAAGATCCCCTCACTCCGATGGCTAAAACAAGTTAGAAATTAATTTCCCTTTCATAGTTTGGATAAGAAGACCGAGCGCCTCAAAAATTACCCAGGGACCCAGACTGGCAGGGCGCTCTCTCATTCTCAATATGCGGCTTCTAGCTTGCCTAATTTTTACTATTTCAAGCCAGTGGAAAGAAAAGAGTGCAAGGAGCACACATCCAATGACAGAAGGCACTTACCATTTCTGCTCACATGGTTTGGGGGAGACCAGAGCCTCTCAGCCACACCTGCATGCTGGGGAAGCTAAGAAATGCAGTTCAGCTGGACAATCAGCTCCTGTGCCCAGTGACAACTTTGTTCTAATAGAAGAAGGGTATAGTCCTTTTAGTGAGCAAAGAACAGTCTCCACCAAGACTGCTAATCCTCATATTCTATCCAGATGATAGAAAAATATCATCCATCTTGTTTAAGATGAATTTGGGGCTTTTATTTTTCACAGTTGTACATAATCTGAATCGATACTCTCTTTTCATGGTTTATTCAATGAACTTCTTATCTGTAAATCATAAATTTGGATTGTTAGAGAAAGGCTAAATCACACATTCCAGCTGTAAAATTCTAAGAGTCATCAAACCTTTCTTTCCCCGTGTTCTTAACGAACAACTTGCAGGTTAAAAAACAAGCATTTAAATTTTTTTTCCCCCTGCCCTATGTTTGGCATTGTAGCGGTCACTTGCAGAGGGCCCATGGTGAGCTGGTTTGCAGTGAAGGTGAGGAGAAGGCAAGAGTGGCTGTGAGTTGAATCCATCAAGAGCTGGAAAGGATAAGTCCTTCACCCATGAAAGATGTTGACAGAAGCAGCCATTAAGATTTTCAACCACAGTGAATAGCAGCAGTTGGAATATCAGGTTGGAGAGTCTCTTGTTCAAGAAGGCTTCATCTTCTCAGCTTTCCTAGCAAAAGGCATTCCCACAGGATAAGGGAGTTACATTAGTGAGAGCAATTTTGTTTGCAAGTGACTGAAAACTTAAGCCAAGAGGATTTAATAATATATGACTAATATATCTAGAGATATGTTTGTTTGGAGAGAATTATTTCAAGAAGAGCTTGAGTCCTGGTTCAGATGATGTCACCAGATTTATTTCTTGGTTCTGTCTCTTTGGAGTTGGCTTCTTTCTTTCTGGCTCTCTCAATCTCCCTCTGCCTTTCTGTCTCTCTCTCATCACCACTCCTCCTGCTCTAGAAGATTCAGGTCCACAATAGCAGAAAAGAGGGAGTCTGCTTCCCCTTTCAGTAGTCTGAGAATTGAGTCCCACTGCCCTAATTGGACAGGCTTGGCTTGTATCCCTGACCATGGCCCAAGCACTACGACCAGGGAATGAGACGAGCAGATGACTTAACTTTGGTCCCGCGATGCAACCCTGAAGGTCAAGGTGGAGTCAGCTTCATGCCAAGCACACAAGCTGAGTATGAGGTAGTCAGGGCATTGTGGCCATGAGAAGAGAGAATAGAATAATGAGTGGCAAGAACAACATGTAACATCTCCATACATTCCTTTCATTTTTGTCCCAAATGTGAAACCTCAAAGGGAGACAGTTCAAGGTCTCGTCTATTTAATGTATCCATCTTCAAGTACAACATCTCTGAGTAATGTGCAGCCCTCCCAAGTCATGTTAAGATGTTGGTCCTCGTGGTTGATTGACCCATGGTTAATGAGTAAGTTTAACTAGCCCAGTGTACTCAGTCCACAATGGCAGTCCGTTGTCCCATGACTAACTAGTAAGTTTAACCATCTCAACACACACAGTGAGCAATGGTGGAGAAGGAACAAGGTAACTGTAACCAAAACATGTATTTAGAAAGCAGGGTGGGTAGAAAACAATGCACACTGAATTCCAGTTCATGGTATGCATCTTATTCTAAGGGCAGGAAAAGCAATGACTCATTGCCTTGACAGGGAAAACTTTGGTCACTTGGTCTGGTTGACCTTGGTTCTATTCTCTGAGATCATTGCCCATCATCATTTTTTTTTTTCCTCATTGCTCCTGGTTCTAGCCTGTGGAAGGATCTCCTTTGTGCCTTGTCGTGCTCAAGAGATGGGTACTGGGGAGGATGTCCTTTCAAGATACTTTTTTGGCACCCACTTCATTAAGGTATTTTCAGGGGCCTGGGAATTATTTTATGTGTTGGCCAGAAATTTTTATTGACCTCTCTCCTCACCTCAGCCAATGCCATATTCTAGGTTCTAGCTTTTGCAAAACACCATTGCAGGAATTAACTTTAACATATTCATTACTCTTTTACTTTTACTTGAAAATGATTAAAAGCTCAACTCAAACTGGCTTAAGCAAAAGGAGAAATTTATTGATGGAGATAGTTGAGAAGCCCAAGAATAACATTGGCTTCAGGTAGAACTTAGGTTCAGATGTACACCAGTCTCCCTCTACCCATCTACTTCTTCTAGGGCCATTCTTTTCTCAGACTTCATATGGTGGCTTCCAGCAGCTTCAAAATCATACCAGAATAATATCTTGGAGGTCTTGTTGCTTCTAAGCCAATGAACATAATTCGGCCAAATAAAAAAGGAACAGATTCTGAGTAACATACACGCATGCATGCACACAAAACCCCACCATAGAAATCTACTTAAAATGTGGGTGGAAACATGGAGATTACTGCTGTTTCCTCATATTCCCCATTTGGGAAGAAATCTGAAAGGCTGGACTCTCTATATGGGGTACTGAGTCTTAGAAAACATGTAGCTTAACCTAGATGTCACCAGCCCAGTAGAGGATGCCGTGCAGGAAAAGTGTTGCTTAAATAGCTTGCTATTTTTGAGTTTGTTCTTGTAAGTACTTTTTGTCCCTGAGACTCCTGAAGAACAATATTTACATCAGGGCAGCAACAACAGCATGGTGACTGAGATGATAGTAGCTGTGTAGTATTCTCTTGGACCTGCTATGGTGGTTACCTTGTGTCAACTTGGCTAGGCCATAGCACCCAGGTATTCTTTCAAACATGGGTCTGGATGTTGCCTGAAAGTTTTTATTTAGATGAGATTAACATGTAAATCCGTAGACTCTGAGTCAAGCAGATTCACGTCATAATGTGGGTGGGCCTCATCCAATCACTTGAAGGCCTTAGGGAAAAAAAGACTCAGGATCCCCCAGGAAGAGGGAATTCTACCTACAGAATGTCTTTAGAATCAAGTTGCAGCATCAGCTCTTCCCCAGGTCTCCAGCTTGCTGGTCGACCCTAGAGATTTTGGACTTGCCAGTCTCCATAATCACATGAGCCAGTTCCTTACAATAAGTTTCTCTCTCTGTCTCTGTCTCCCTCTCTCTTTTTAAACACACACAGACACACACCCTGCTAGTTCTGTTTCTCTGGAGAACCCTACTACACAGAACCAATGTCGATATGGTTCTAATACATTGGGCAGGGTCAACTCAGTTTCCTGTTGCTGCTGTAATAAATGACCCTCAGTTTCATGGCTTCCAGCAGCACACATTTATTATCACATAGTTTCGGAGGTCAGAAGTCCAACACAGGCCTTGCGTAGCTAAATCAAGGTGTTGGTAGGGCTTCATTCCCTCTGGAGGCTCTAGGAAAGTATCCGTCTCCTTGCCTTTTCCAGCTCTAAAAGTCACCTGAATTCTTTGGCTGGTGGCCACTTCCTCCATCTTCAAAGCCCTTGGTGGGGTATCTTCCAATCTCTTTCAGTCTGATTCTCTTGCCTCTCTACCTTATAAGGACCCTTGTGATCACCTTGGGCCTCCCTGAATAAGCCAGGATATCTCCCTCAAAATCTTTCATTTAATCACACCTGCAAAGCCCCCTTTGCCATGTAAAATGACATACTCACAGATTCCAGGGATGAAGACATGGTTTAGGGGGTCATTATTCTACCTACCACAGCCCCTTAAAAAAGACTGGCACTTTTGTGCTCGCCTCGGCAGCACATATACTAAAAAAGACTGGCATTTTGTGATGCATCCAGTCACCCATTCAATGAGTACTTACTGAAGGCCTACTACGGCCTGTGAGATGGGACAACTCTGCTGTTCCGGAAGCTGGCATTTCACAACGCCAACCATACACAAGACAGATGTGGTTTTGACCCTCATGGAGACTACGTCTAGTAGGGCCCTGACACAAAATAGATATGTAAATAAGCATATATATGATCAGGCAATTTCAAATAGGGATAAGAACTCCGAAAAAAAATAAAATGGAGCAGTAGGATGCCTAAAGGTTGGGCGGGGTGGTTTCTAAGGTGAAAGTTTTTGAGCTGCAATTCCAAATACAAGCAGCCAGCCACACCAAGATATGTGAGAACATTTCAGGCAGAGGAAACAGCTATGGACAGGCCTCGGGTAGTAATACTTGTGGTATGTTTGAGAAAAAATTCACGCTAGAGCATGGGGAAAGCATGATACAAGAGAGCGTCTAGATAGAAGTAGAGGAAGGTCATGTAGGGCAGTGGCAAGGATTTCGGATTTACTGACAGGCTCAGATGGCATCATCTCTTCCCCCACAGGATGTTCCTTGGTAGAGAAGCGTATGATACCACGAAGGACCTGTTCACCAGGTAAGCTGCCAGTGGCTCCTTTCTGGCTGAGGAAAATCTGTCAAAAATCTTCTATTCAGGCCCTCCCTGACAGCAATTTTACTTTTTCCCAGAGAATATTTCTTAATCACACCAGCAGTTTGTCACAGTCAGTACACGGGCAGAATTTAAGCAGATAGCAACAACTCTCTGAGCTTACAGATAAATATCTGAATTTGCTGATCATTTTTCAGATGTGTTTTGCCTGTGTGGAAATACCCACGGAATATTCACAGAAAAAGAGAAGATTAGGCGTGTTATCTCCTAGCTCAATGATTTGGTATTAGTTTCTTATCACTACCCAATAAAAAAATACAGATGCTCTCTGCCTCTCCTGGACTCCAACTTCAACTACATTTCAATAAAATCTATTTTAGGTTTCTGCACTTCACAGCTGGAGAAATTCTCTGTGTTTCTCAACACATATAAACCTGGCAGGAGAAAGAGCTGAAAGTAAAGGGAAAAATTGCTTTGGTAATCTTACAGTGTAATTCAGCTTGGGGGAAAAAAAAAGTCACCACCTTATTTTTAAAGTCCAAATAAAAAGAAATGTATCCTTTGCAGTGGGGACAGTTAGGCCAGGAATGAAGAACCTAGTTAAATAGCAATGGGAGAATCAGAGTCAGCAAACAGCAACTAAACAAAAAGCATCATGGGAAAAAAAACAAGACAAACATACAAACAACAAACAAGGGCTAGCTTGATCCTTGATAAGAATATCAACCCGTCTCCAGTTCTATCTACAGCGCTGTCCCTACTAGATTTCTCTCTTCCCCCACAGCCCCACCCAGTTCATTAATTTATGGTTTATTCTTCCTAAGCTTCTTGTAGCAAAAGTAAGCAAACAGATACATAACCTTATTGTCTCTTCTTTCTTACCAAAAAAGGAAGCATATCACCCTACACTTTGCTTTTTGTCTACGTAACTTTGAATAACTCCGTATCAGTTTCTCTCCTTCTCGCGCTCTCTCTCCCTCTCTGTGATTTCACACTACTTTGTTTTATGGTTCTACTATCATTTACTCTGGTCTCCTGTGAATGAATGGCCGTTTGGGTTATTTCTCTATATTGCTGTTGTGTATAATGATGCATATATAACTTTGGTTTTGTATTTGTGGGACAGTAGCTTCAGGCAAATTCCTAGAAGTGGGTTTGTTGTGTCAAGGGGTAAACACGTGAGTAGTTCTGCTAGACATTGCCAAATTCCTGCCAGTGAGTTTGTACCATGCTGCACTCCCACGAGCAATTTGTGAATGCTGGTTTCTCCATAGTGGGGTGTTAGGCTTTAAAATTTGTGCCAGTCTGATAGTTAAGAAATTGTATCACACAACTGACTTAATTAGCATTTCTCGTAATTTGAATAAAGTTGAATACTTACAAACACCAGAGGTAAATCTTTTTTTCCAGAATTATGTGTCTGTGGTTTTGCCCATTTTTCTCTCAGCTTTTGATATTTTCCCCTTTTTAGTGAAAAATTTGTTATGTATTAGGAAATCAGTCTTTCATCTGTGACACTTGAGTTTTGTTTTGTTTTGTTTTGCGGTGTCACTTTCTTAAGTTTGGCTTATGGTTTCTTCAACATTTGATTTGTTTCTGTTTAGTAAAATTTATCAACCTTTTCTTTTATTGCAACTGGATTGTGAATCTAGTTAAAAAGGTTTTCCCCAGTCCAAGATTATGAAAAATTCACCCATGTTTTCTGCTAATACTCATATGGTCTCATTATTTACACTTCCATTTCAGATTCATTTGGAATTTTTTCTGGTGCATTGTGTGAGGTAGGAATCCAATTTTATCTTTTTTCCAAATGGTTGTCCAGCTGTCCCAAATTTATAAAAAGGCCAGGTTTTCCCCAGTAATTTGAGATATTACTTATACAACATTTTCATAGACATTGGCATGTATTGGTAGGTTTTCTATTGTGTTTCATTGGTGTATTTATGGGCCAGTATCACACTTTTTTAACTGAGACTTAATAGCATATTTTAATACCTGATAAGATTATTTTCCTTTATTTTTCTTCTTTTCCAGAACTTTCCAAGCTATTCTTGCATGTTTATTTTTTCATATGATCTTCAAAAACATCCTGATCAGGGGTGTCTGTGTGTGGAGGGATGGGGGGAACTGTACAAAATTTATACATTCAATTGAAAAAAATTGATATCTTTATGATACTGGATACTGGATACTGGAAAATATCCAAGGACAAGTACCTCCTTCCATTTGTTTCAGTCTCTGTCTTTATCAGAAGTACTTTTAAGTTTTCATCATATATGTTCTGCTCATGTCTTGTTAAGTTTATTCCTAAATATCAGGACAGAGGGGAAGAATTATAAGAGAAATTTTCTATGGCAACTTCTAATTGTTTATTGTCTATATATAGAGAGGTTATTGGTTTGTAGGTAAATTTTATATTCTCTGCCATATCTAAATGTTGTTTGTGTTAGTTTTGTTTAGATTCTGAATTTTTAAAGCTTTCTTTGAGATATAGCCCATGAGTAAATTTGGTAAAAATGTATGTTGGAAAAGGAGGAATGTTCAATTTTTAAAGTAGAAATTTCAATATATCTATAAACTGATGCTTAATAATTCTAATAGTCAATGATTTATGTTAATTTCTATGTATTCAAATTGACAGTCTATTCATCTCTTTTAATATTTCCCCCCCAAAATTAGATTTCTCTAAATTTCCCCCTTTTTTAAATAAATTTTGCTCTGCTACTTTGAATCTGTTATTTGGCAAATAATAATTTGTCTCTAATGTACCTTCATTGTGCACTGTAATTGTTGTCAAGGTAAATATGTGGTTCATATTTTTTCTCAAATAAAATTACCATTCTAATTCCTTTTCTTCTGTTTAAACAAACAAATTTTTGCTCTGTTTTGTTTAAGTTCTCCATTTACTATTTGTCTTAAGTATATTTCTTCTAAGGATATGTTTATTTTTATGGCTATCATATAATTTTACTACATGTTTTCAAACTTAATAGCTATCGCTAAATTTTTTCCCCAAAGTGGATATAGTGTTTATTCCTACCAGCAGCCAAGGAGAGCTCCAAGTGCATCATATTTTTGTAAAACTCTATCATTTTTGCCCATCTGATGACCATAAAATGGATTCTCGTGAGGGTTTTTTGTTTTTTGTTCTTCATTTTTGAACACATTTTTAAATATTTTCTTGAGAAATATGTCTTTCGCTTCTGCAAACTGCTTGTTTAGAGACTTGCTTGTATTTGCCTTGCTGATGTTTAGGAGCTCTTGAAATATTCTAGATGCTAATTCTCTGTTAATTACATTAAGTGGGAATATTTTCTACCAGTTTTTGGGTTTCATTTCATTTTTTCATCAATCTTTTCTTTCATGGCTTGTGCCTTTTTGTATCTTGTTTTAAAATCCTTCCCTGAGGTTCTTAAAGATCATCTCCAATATTTTCTTCTGAAATTTTGCAGTGTTTCTTTCTTGCTTTTAGTTTTTGATAGATCTGGAATTGATTTTTTTTGCAATGGTGTGGAGTAGGCATAAACTTTAATGTTTTTCTGTGAGACTACCAATTTTTCCTGCACTCTGTATTTAATGATCAATATTTTTCCTACTGATTTAAAATGACACTTCTCTTTTATATTAAATTTCCTTTAATGGTTTATTTATGGACTTTCTATTTTGCTTTATTGGCTTCTTTGTTTTAGCCTATCTTAAAATTATAGAGTGTTATGTTTTATTGCTTTATAATAAGGCTTGATATCTGGTGGGAAATTTATTTCAGTTCTCTTGGCTATTGACTACTCATTACTTTTCATGTAAATTTTAGCGGCTTGCCGAAACTTATAAAAACACTTGTTGGGCTTTGTATTTGAATTTTTCTTGTTTCTATGCATTATATTTGTGCAAAATAAACATATCCACTATTTTAGGACATCTTATCCATGAATATGGCAATCCAACCTTTATTTAGGTTGCCTTTAATGTGATTTTCCCACAGGTCCTATGATTTGTTCTTAGTTGTGCTATTTGTTCTTATTTTGGTATGAATAGTCAATTACCTTTTAAAGAAATTTAAAAGGCAAGAAAAATGCCATATATACAGGCATATTTAACATTTCTGGCGCACTTCTCCTCTTTGGGTAGATTTGGTCTCCTACTTATTATCATTTTTCTTCAGCCTGGAGAATTTTTCTTTTTTTAACATTCTTTATGATAGGGTTCTACTGGCAATGAATAAAGTTGTTTATAATATTCTCTTTTTTTTCCCCATGAGTCTAGGATTTTTAGTGATTCCCCTGCTTTCACTACTAATATGGATAACTTCTGTTTTCTCTTATTTTCTTCATCAGTCCAGCTGGACGTTTGTTAACTTAATTGATCTTTGCAGAGAACCAACTTTTGCTTTTGATGACTTAACTGTATTATATATTTTTTTCTATTTCTTTGACTTTGTTGTTATCTTTATTATTTTCTTCATTCTACTTACTTTGTGTTTCTTTTGGTTTTCTTTTTCCAATTTAAGGTAGAAGCTTAGATCATTTAGACTTTTCTTCTTTACTAACACAGGTATTTAAGATATAATTTTACCCCTAGGCCCTGTTACTAGATGAATTTTACAAAGTTCGTATGTTGTATTTTCATTATCCTTCTGTTTAGAATTTTTCCTAACTTCTCTTGTTATTTTTCTCTTGACTCATGAGTTATTTAGAATTCATTTAGCTATTTTTTTCTGAAAATCTTTTAAATTTTAATTTTTGAGGAATATATTTGATTTGCTGGATATAGTATTTAATTGTAATTATATATTTTTTTCTTTTCAGCATTTTAAAAATATCATTTTGTCATCTCCTAGTTTGTTTTGTTTCCAGTAAGAAATTGATTGTGATTCTTTCTCTGTTTCCTTCTGTTTGTTATCTGCTCCCCCCCGCACCCCCCCCCACCTCCGGCTACTTTTAAAATTTTCTCTTTGTCAGTGTTTTTAATAAATTTTATTATGACTTGACTTGTGGCTTTTCTTGTGTTTATTTTCTTGTGGTTCAATGAGATTCTTGGATCTATATGTTGATATTTTTCATCAAATATAAAAAATGTTCACTCAGTCTTTCTATATATGTTTTCCGACCCCTGAATCCTTCATGGGATCCAATTACATGCTTGTTAGATTGCTTTATATTATCCTACAGGGCAGTAAATCTCTGCTTTGTTTGTTCATTTGTTTGTTTCAGCATTTCTTTTTCTATTTTCTTTTCTTTTTTTTTTAAAGATTTTATTTATTTATTTGATAGAGACACAGCGAGAGAGGAAACACAAGCAGGGGGAGTGGGAGAGGGAGAAGCAGGCTTCCTCTGAGCAGGGAACCCGAGGCGGGGCTCAATCCCAGGACCCTGGGATCATGACCTGAGCCGAAGGCAGACGCTTAACCCACTGAGCCCCCCAGGCGCCCCTCTTTTTCTATTTTCTTAGATTAGTTTCTATTATCCTATCATCAAGTTCTCTCCTTTTTTCTCTTGCAGCATATAGTTTGTTTTTACACTTATCTAGAAATATTTTCATTTCAGATATTGAATTTTTCAGCTCTAGATGTTCTAATTTTAATATATAATCTCCATTTCTGCCTTCCTTTCCTTTAAAGCTTGATCATACATGTAAAATTTATTTCAACCTCAGCAGGCAATTCACTTACTTATAGAACAGCTTGATCTTTTCAAGCTTTTAAAAAATGTTTTGCTATAGTGGGTCTAGTGTAGTTTTTACTAAAGTACTACTTTAATTCTACATCTAAACACATAAGCTTTCTGGGATCCCTACTGGATGCCTAGCATATCCAGTGAGCTTGCTCCACTCCAGCTGGCTGGAATTTGAATGTCTCCATGTGCTTCCAGTCCACGGGCTTCAATTGTTGTTCAGTGCTATGGTGTGAATGCTTGTGTCCCCTCAAAGTTCATATGTTGAAATCCTAATGCCCGATACAATGGTATTAGGAAGTGGGAACTTTGGGAGTTGCTTGGGTCATGGGGACAGAGCCCTCATTACTGAGATAAATGCCTTATTAAATGAGGCTCTAGAGAGCCTTTGCCCTTTCCATCATGTGAGGGCACAATGAGAAGTCATTGGCTATGAATTGGGAAGAAAGCCTTCACCAGAATATGACCATGCTGGTACCTTGATCTTGGACTTGCCTAGCGTCTGGGACTGCAAGAAATAAATTTCTGTGGTTTATAAGCTACTCAGTCTGAGGTATTTTGTTATAGCAGTTCAAATGGACTAAGACAGAAAATTGGTATCAAGAAGTGGGGGTATTTCTGTAACAAATATCTAATAATGTGGAAGTGGTTTTGGAATGGGTAATGGATAGAGGCTGGACGGGTTTGGAGGTACATGCTGGAACAAGCCCTTGTTGCCATGAACGGAACTTTAAAGGCAATTCTGATCAGAGCCCAGAAGGAAAAAAGACCTGTAGAGAAAGTCTGAATCTCCTTAAAGAATACTTAAGTGGTTGTGAACAGAATGTCTGTAGAAATATAGGTGGTAAAGGTCATTCTAATGAGGTCTCAGATAAAAATGAGGAATATGTTATTGGACATGGCAGAAATGTCATCCTTGTTATAAAGTGGCAAAGAGCTTGGCTGAATTGTGCTCATATCCTAGTGTCTTGTAGAAGGTAGAACCTGTGAGCGATGAAATGGGATATTTGGCTGAAGCTATTTCTAAGCAAAGTGTTGAAGGTACAGCTTGGCTTCTTTTGAATGCTTATAGTAAAATGAGAGACAAAAAATGACTTAAAGGTGGAATTACCAAAAAGGAAGCAGAACTTAAAATTTTAGAAAATTCTCAGCCTATCCCTATTGCATGAAATGAGAAAGTGTGTTTGAAGAGGACACTAAGAGTGTGACCAAGTGACCCTCCGATAAGGAGATGCATATGAGTATGAACAACAAACTTAATCAGTCACCCCAGCAGGAAAACAGCCAATATAAGCTGAAGAGAAAGGGGACAGAAAGGAATGAAGGGAAGTTGTCAGACTTGTTAGGTTTTACAGGATAGAACCACAAAGTTACTGAGCTGTGAATGTGCAAAATTCTTTATGACAGAAGAAGGACCCCAAAGGTGATTTAGAGATTATTAGAGCTGCCTCATCAATTTCAAAACTGGGGGTCCTTGCCTGGGTTTCAACAGGCTAGACAAACCCCACCCAAAGCTGTGGAGGCCAGACCCCTACCCAGCAGAGTCATGGGGGCATGACTATCTCCACCTAGCTTTTCAAAGATGTATCTGCTTGGAGCTGTGGGTGCACAACTTCAGTGAGGGTGAGACCACTGCATAGACGCGATGCTCAGAGGAGCCGTAGGGATGGGGCCACCCCCGAAACCCCAGCCTGGGAGGGCCATAGGCATGTGACCAATCCATGAGAGCTGCAAAATGCAAACTGAGCTGTGCCCAACAAAGCTGTGGGGGCAGGACTGTCCCTCTAATGGGTTTGTAAGGCCAGACCTTTGCCCTAGTGGGCCTTAAAGTTTAGGATTTGCTAGGGACCTGTTACCCCTTTCTTCTTTTCTAATGCTCCCCTTTGGAATGGAATGGGAGTGTTTATCCTGTTCCTTTGCTGCCCCTGTATTTTGGAAGCACACAACTTGTTTGACTTCACAGGTTCACAATTGAAAAGCAATTTGCTTTAGGATGAATCCTCTTAACCATATCTGACTTAGATTTGACTTAGACTTTTGATTTGATGCTGGTACAAGTTAAAACGTTCGAGACTATTAGAACTGTAAGAAATAAGTTTCTAGAAACCATAGAAAATAAGTTTCTATTGTTTATAAGCTACCCAGTTCCTGGTATTTTATTATGGCCCCCCAAATGGAGTAAGACTTTCAGTTTATCATTACCTACTATGTTTTCTTGCTCCAGGAGTTTTTTGTTCTGCCTGTAGCATCTCACCCTACACAGTGCAACTTAACATTTACCAAAGACTCAAGGGAGCCTCTATGCAGATTTGGGGGGATATTTCTCTGAATAATTTTCTTTTCTTTCCACTTAGCCTCACAGATCCTAGTTGTCTAATCCTCCCCAAGTTCTGTTCTATGTTTCTTCAATTTAGGGAGACTGTTGTGTTTTGCATTGGGTTCCCCTTCCTTGCACCACAGCCTAGAAAGTACCTCCAAGAAGAAACCTGGGAAATCACAGGGCTCACCTCATCGTTTCACTCCTTTCAGAGATCACAGTCTTGTAGTGGTTTTTTGTTTGTTTGTTTGTTTGCTTGCTTTTGTCCAAAGTCTAAAATTAGTTGGTTTGTGTATTTTGTTCACTCTAAATTATTTATATCAGAAGGGCTGATCCAGTACTAGTTACTCCATCATGACCCAAAGCAGAAGTTCTCCGCAAAGCACTTTATTCTTCAAAAAAATAAAGACTATTATTGTTAGGAACAAAGTCTCAAGGATTATCAATAGGTCAACATGCCCCACTCCCATAGGATTTGAGTTTCCTTTTTGAAATATTCAATAAATAGCTGTTTAGACAATATTGAATCTCCTCCAGTAATAATGAGACCATGATTTCCAAGGGAAGCTTCCATCTCAGGCTGGTAAGAAAGTCTTCTGCCTCATGAGCAGAACTCTGTCTCTCTGTAACTTCTCCATCATCCTTGTTTTATTTCTCAAGTGCACACATAGAGGTTTACCCTCTCTTCCCCTAAACAGTCCTATACGCAGTTGACCAGAGCATCATGTCCTAGCACTTCTCCAGACTAAACATGCTCAGTGCTCACAGATTGAGCAGGTAAGGTCGCAAAAAACAACTGTTCTTTATTCTCCTCCTTGCTCTTAAGTATATGCCCCAAGACTTTTGAAATCTCAGGAGAAAATGCCCTCTGAAGCCCTCTTGCACTCTTAGCTTGAATCGGATATGCCTAATTTGATCTAAGGATCACTCAGCTGTTGCAAACATGCTGTGTCATTAGCATCTTTCAGCATCTCCAAGGACCATGGCCAAAGAGCCTTTTCCTAGCTGTGTGACCCAGAAAACCACTCCTGACCAAGCTTTCAAATGGAGCTACAGAACAAGTAAATAACTCCTTCCTTAATTGGGAAATGGGAACTTGAAGAAAGGGAGGAAATTATAATTCTATTGAAGTATATGTCTCCATTTCCTAAATGATAACTTTAAGAATAAAATTGGACATAAAATTTCAGGCCTCTAAAAGTCAGTTAACGATGAGGCATACTTTATGATTCTAATGTCATTCATTGCTTTAGCTTATCCTAATATTGAGATTTCAGCACTTTGATTTTATTCTAAAATTAGGATTAATCTTCCTTAATAAATGTCTTATAGTCAAGTTGAAAAAGTACATTGTCTTGCAAAACATGTTCACCTGCATCTCTTCATTTCTAATAAGGACATGTCTGGGGGCAGTGGGCTTCATAGCCTAAACCTGACAGTTGTTTTAATTGGTTTCTAATTCATTTCTTTAGGCTACGCCTTATTTCTTTTGGTCCCCAGGTCTGTACTAATCTGCATAACAGCATTATCAGAACATTGTGAAACATAATTCTCATTTAAAAAAATGCAGATGCTAAATGTCACGCATTTACATTTTGAAACAGTGACTTCCTTCAATCTCCTTTATCTTATTTAACTTTTAAAAAATGATTTCCCAAGGGCTAAAGTGTAGGAAAATCTTAGTAAGTAACTTTACCTCAGGCACCTTTTTTTTTTTTTTAATCACACAGAGAGAGCAGTTCCACCAAAGTGTCTCCTTATTAGCATGTATGTTTTATATGGCTACGATTGGTTCTGCAACTGAGGAGAACCTATATGCATTTTTTGTTTTCTAAGACAGAATAGTTGATGGCTAATACTTGCTTTCTCTTCACAGACTCTTTCTTTGCCCAATTATACTTGTCATAAACCCTTTGCTTCTTTCTTTACATAATGATTAGGCTTTAGGATTTAGATCTGATGTTGGAGTCAGATATTTGGTTATTCAGTTCTACTATCCATAGAGAAGAAACATTTTTCAGTGGCTTGGTAAAGAAGAGGAAAGAGAAGAGTTGAAGTGTCTGATTTTTTGCAACCTGTTATATTTTCTTGTCACTCCAAGCCACGAATGAATAATAAAAAAAAAAAAAGTTGATCAGAAGATGGGCCTGGGAGTTATCCTGAAGGAGGGCTTGGCTAGCTACTGCAGGCTTTAGCCAGGCAAGGAACCAGAAAATGAACAGCAAGGAGTACCCTGCAACTTCTATCCTCTGATCTTTGCCTTATTTTTCTAATACTTGCTGAATGTAGGTGACTGAATCCATAGCCATTTATCAGTACCAGCTTGAGGTCAAGAGCTTTCTAACTTTAGTGAATTTTCATTAACTTCTCTGACTCTATTCCACTTTCAACTTTTCCTTTTTCAACTTGACAAACACATTGCATACCTACTGTGGGCCAAACCTCATGCTAGGGGCGGAAGATGCAAAGGTAAATGTCAAGATCCCTGCTTTGAAAGAGGTCACAGATAAGACAACACAACTGAGAGTTGAAACAGAGTTTAATAAGGCTTAAGGCTGAGCTACGCTGGGTCCAAACCTAAATTTTATTGGGTCAGATAGAGCTCCTGAAAGAGGTAGCACATGAACTGAATCTTAAGAGATGAACAGTTAGCTAGGCAATGCAGAGGTGAAGGCTTCAGAAGAGTGAGCAAAGAAGCATCAGGTACAAGGAAGCAAGATGACCTCAGGTAATGCTAAGTGGTTTTGTGTGGTGGGGCCACTGGGCATTTGCACCTACATTTTAAGTGGTTTGTTCAATGTCCCAAGGTAGTGACTGAGGCTGAATTTAAACCATATCTTCATGAATCTAAAATCTCTGTCTTTAACCCTGACTACCCACACCATATGCTTTAAAAGCACACAGCCAAAATTAGGTATTTGGCAATATAAACAGTTTAGTATTATCTCAATGGGTCTTCTTTTGCAAAGAGTCTCAAACAATTTCATCTTGGAGTAATAGACTTGATTTTGCTGTTTATTACAAAAAGTTTTTACTCTCGTTCCTATGAAAAGTATTATTTGTCTAAAATTTCATGCTTAGCATTTAAAAATAATAAAAGGTCTCACTCAGTTTTATATCAATGACAGTTTAATTGCAAGGATCTACTTAAACTAGAGTAATAATAGGATTCAACTCAGGTAAAGAATGGAGAATTTGAGCTTTCACTCATCAATACAACTCTATTCTGTAAGAAAATAATTTTGTCATCAACTGCCTTAATCTTTTCTCAGATTACCTCAATTACATTTTGTTCATTCTATTATTGGATTCTTCAGAGACTGAAAGGCACAATTTTGTTATCATATTTTATTTTAAGTAGATCAGGTTTGTAGACAATTTGGTTGCAGAAACATCAACAGGATTATCTTCCCTATCAAATAAAGGATGATAATCTCAAGTCTTTGAAGCATGTGGTTCTGGAAGAATAGTTCTGAAAGCAGTAATAGAGTGCGGGGCAGGGTGAGGTGACGATGGCAAAAGGCCATTGCTTTCCCAGAAGTTTCCTTCCAAAATCTTAGACCTTGCACAGATATCCAAATACCATTAACCACAAGCAATTGGATTATTTACAGTCTGAGCTGTATTTCAGCCAAGTTATTTATTAATTTATTTGTTCATTTTCAGATCAGCGTTTCATAAATTAAACCATGTTTATGTTAAGACAAAAGTTAAATTCACACTACTACTACAGAGCTGAAAATTTCTATAAAACCAGCTTTGTATTACTTTTTAGAAAATAGCAGTGAAAAATATTTGTATGGCACTAGTCTCATACTTATCAGAGCCCAGACATGACTGCCTGCCAACATGGCTCTGTGAAGGAGCACCATACTGAATTAGGAGAGGTAGGTGCTAGTATTAAATCTTTCACCTCTAACTGTAAGAACTTGAATCAGATATTCACCTTCTGACCTTTCGTTTTTTATTAAAAAGACACTGTCTAGGCAAGATGTCACTAGGATCCATTCAAACCTTAAATGTTTACAATTCTGATCCAAAAGGAAGGGATTTAGGTATAATACTCTAGTTTGCTACATCCAACATCAGATGACACCCACTTACCTTGCAACTTCTGGGAGGGTCCATTACCTTCATGTTGTTTCACAGAACTTCAGGCTTTTTTCTTATCTAGTTAATTTACAAAAGGATGGGTTGGACATATATTTTGGAGATTGAATTGGCAAGATTTGTTGGTGGTCTGACTGTGGGAATGAAGGAGAAGGAAGTGTCAAAGATGCATGTCAACAATGTTTATGTTCCTGGCATAAACCACTGGGTGGATCCTGAAATCAGAAACACTGGAGGAAAACCGTATTGAAGGAAACTATCAAAAACTTAACTTTCGACAATTTAAGTTTAGGATGCTTCTAAGAACCGAGTGTATATGCAGCTAAATATAAAAATCTTCTGTTTAAAAGAGAGGTCAGGCAGAGAGATATAAATTTGGAGGTCATCAGCATAATGACATCTTATGATGATACTTTAAACTGGAGATAGTGATGAGATTGACTAGGAAAAGAGTGTATATTGTAAAGACGTGGGTTTGGGATTAAGCCCCAAGAAATTCACACATTTAGAGTTCTAGGAGAGGAAGATAAACTTGCAAAGGGCCAAAGAAATGTCCAGACAGGCAGAAAGAAATCAGGAAAGTGAGTGTAATAAAAGCTGCTGTCAGAGAAGTATTCAAGAAGGGAAAAGCCAAATGTATCGAATACTCACAAAGGGATGAGGTAGAAGCCAAGAGATCAAGGTAGAGAGTAAGCTTACTCTCTGGCATACCTCGTCTGATCCAAGCACATACTTGATAAAATGATGAAAACTAATTACACAGCCAGGCTCACAAACAAGGCAAATATATATAAGTGAAGACAATGCAAAGTGATTAGTGGGACGAAAGCCATGAGGAGGCAAATGGGCTAGAAGTCTAAGAGTGCTTATATGAAATGCCTGAGGTTTTAGAAGATTTGTCAGGCTCACTCAAGTCAGGAGCAGGGGTGGGTTTGAAAATGTTACTCACTCACGTAGTCTGAGACATATCAAGCATTTAATCTAGAGTTGTTTAAGGACAGCTTAATTGAATAAGTGACTAAGGTTAAACCAATATCTTACTATGGAGCAGAAATAAATAAAGATTCAGGAGCTAGGTGAGCCTCCAAACATTGGACTGCCCCAGGGCCCAGTCTTCCAACCTCTTCTCTGGATGCATTTACTCTGATGACATGGCCCATGTTTACACTGACAGCTTGGACACTCCCCCTTACTTCAGATTCACACATCTAGTTGCCTACTTGTTATCTCTATCTGGATATTTCAAACTAGAACTCCTCATTTTTCCCCAGACCTTGCTCTACTCGTGGTATTCTCCATCTTGGTTAATGGCAAATTTGTCCTTTTCAACATGGAGACTGAAAACTTTGGTGTAATCTTTTGCTCTTCTCTTTCCGTTAGCCCACATCTCATCTGCCAGCAAATCCTGATTTCTCTACTTTCAAAACATATCCAAAATATGACCACCTCTCATTATCTCCACAATGGCCACTTTGGCCCAAGTGCTCAATCTCTTACCTGGATTATTGCAATTCCTTCATGGGTACTGCTGCCTTCCTATTGTCTAATATCAATTTGGCAACCTGAGGGAGCCTTTGAAATATGTCAGTCATTTCATATCACATTTCAGATCACATCACGGCTTAAAATGTTTGAAAAGTTTTCTGTCTCTTCAGAGTAAAATCCAAAGTCTTTATAATACCTCATGTTGTAAAATGAAGAATGATGCTACCTATTGTTTAAATATGCACGTGTAAGTAGTAATAGTATAAAACCATGCATGGGCATGAGAGCTTGAATTGTTACCTATAGTGAGGGAGAGAGGGTCCTGAGTTTCTAGACAAATACACAGGGCTTCAGTTTGCTCAGAAGGCATCTGTAAGAGGGTGACTGTAATGGGGCCTGTGCAATCTCAACTGAAAATGCCCTGGAGGGAAGGAGACATGGGGGCTTATGAATGCAAGAGACCTGTGGTTCCAAGGTGTTGCAAGCCTATGACGGAGGGGTGGCTGACCACTTGAGCTGGGTGGGTGGGGGTTGTGGCTGATTCACAGGTCTTTTTGTGAAGGTCTCCTTCCTCAACCAGGTGCACAAATTTTGTGGGACTTTATCAGTTTTGCTGAGTTCTGGCCTCTGCACTTTCAAAGTACACAACTGGCTTCTCCCAGGTTCTATAATCATCCCGGGGCCTGAGTTGGGAGAAATTCCATAGCAGCTGAGTAAAGTGCCTCATTTCTGTCTTGGTGATGAATCCAGTCTTTTGGTCCACAATCTGTATTCCCTTATAGGGAATTTTCTACCAGTCTTTATTGTCCGTTCTGGTTTTGGCATGGTTTTTGACCCTGCATCTCAGTATTTGCTAGACATCCAATTGTTTCATCTACCTTTTAGATTAAAAAAAGAAGTTGAAACGCACTTTTTGGTGACTATGATAAATATATGTTAATGGAAGCAGTGTGAAAGCAAGAACCATACTGAACAGGTAGTCAAAGTGCAGGGATTTCTTACAGGCTTGTTGCCTGGCCAATACTGGAGTAGCTGTCCCCTCCCATTGCCATGGAGGAGCTTGCTTTGCCGGTGGAGAGTGGAGATGTCTTAAGTTACTCAGCAGAAATAGCTGTACCATGGGCAAAATGTCCTAAAACACTCTCATGTCTTTTCTTTCTTTAACTAGGACTCTCTTTTTGCATTTCTGAATTAAATTCTTATCCTCCAAAAATCAATATAAATGCCTTAAAGTTACTACTACCTATCTTGCAGAGTTATTATAAGGTTATAGAAAACACACACCTATTTACCATATAATAGATGCTTAGTAAATAGTATCATTTCCTAGACAGCTTGTGATCTTTTTGAGGTATATAGAGAGAGGTATATAGAGTACATATATACATATGTATATCATAGGTGTAGGTATATTGTATGTGTATATATACACATATCCTATATTTATGTACTTTATCACTTGGCACAATGCCAAGAAAATGCCAGAGCCTGGATAAATTTAGATGATTATTCTGAATATTTTCAATAGAGTACCAACAGACTATGCAACAAGAGGCTTAGAGAGGTACTCAAGAGACCATTTGTAAGTTCACAAAGAATGAAAATAAAGTCTGAGTATCAAGTTGACCCTGACCTTTAGAGAATGTAGAGGGCAATGTGTCTTAAACAGTGAACTGTTTTTACACAATATCTGCAATGCGTTGGTCCCAGCCCTTCAACGTATGGCACATTCCAGACCTCCTTGTTCTCACTGCCTTGTTCCTACATGTTTGTTCTGTAATTAACCTTGGGAAACTCCCCCTTCCATCCTTACTTCTCTGTATCCTTCCTAATAATCATTTCGCCAGCTCAGAGTTGTGGCTTGATCAACATCTAAGGTTTTGATTTCTCAGACTCATTACAAGCTGGCGATATGCCATTGTCATCAACATTAGCCAGTTCTAGTGAGTAGAAAATTAATTTATCTACTTAAGAAAATTCATGTTTTTTTTTTCTTTTTTGACTTCCGTTGCTCTGTTTGCCTAAGAAAGATTCAACATAAAAATCTCCTTTCTTAAAAGAGGTATTTTGTTTTCAAAGTCTAAATCATTTCAACTCAGTCATAAAGATTTTTAAAGGGTGCTTTGGAAGACTTTGGAGGTCAGGAAAACATCATAGGCTCTTCCACTTGATGGCTCTTTGGGTAAATCTGGTGTTTTAAAACCTCTGTATCTCACTGCCCTTGTCTGATAAGCTCAGATAATAATGTTTACATGCTGAAATTGTATAATTAAGTGATCTAAATAACCCATGTAAAACACATAGCAATGTGCCTACCTTAAAGTTAATGCTACATTAAAATGTGGGTCCCTGCCATCATGGAAGTTACAATTTACTTAGAAGATGAATGAACATATTTAAAATTGAAGAAAGAGTTCTGCAGAACTGAGCTTGAGTGAGCACCTTTATTCAAGGAAAAGACAAGGGCTGCCATCTGTGATAAGGACTTAAGTTGTACCAGGAGGGCAGAAGAGGAAAGATCAGTGAGTGCCGGAGTAGGGAGCTTTATCACTCAGAGAACCTTAAAAGAGTAATCAACACTACAATGAAGTATTTGAGATTTCATCTGAACTCTGAACTAGGGATAAAACTTGGGTAGATCCCTATTAGGCGGGCAGTGGAAGGGACGGCATGAGTTGCTATGTTATAGCAATAGGAATAATTTTTTACCTATACGGGAAAGAATGAGATAATCAGCTAATTAGAACTGAAAGTTTGCTTGGGGACCAGCATAAAAAATTTGGAGAGAGAGGTTATATCTATTTAGAGAAGATTTAAAATACGCAAAGGTACATTCACTTTATCCTAAAGGAAATTTGGAGAACCGGCAGGTTAGTAACATGATGGGACAGGGCTTTAGTATGACTATCTCTGGCTGTTATGTATGCAGGATGGCATCAGATGTAGGAAACACTGGGGCAAAGCAGCTTGTTAGATGATGGGAGTGATAGTGGTTTGTGAGACCAGAGTAGTGGCAAATATGAGTAGAGGAGAAATGGTGTGCCCTAGAGCCACTCTCAATAGAGAATTTACAGGGTTTGGTGGTAGATTCCAAACAGGAAATTAACAAGAGGTAACCATCAAAGATGATCTAGATGAGCATTTATTCATCAAACTCAGAAGTTTCATTCCATTCACCAAAGAAATCTTTGAAAATGTCCTTCGGGAAAGTGTTCACTGAAATCTGAATGACAAATGAGACAAAACAAAATGGTATGTTATTTTTAAGGTAACCTATGTGTTGACTGGTTTATCCAGAGAGACAAAGTAAATATCAATGCCAAGTTGCTTTGCCTGGCACCCAATGACCTACAGAATTAAAATGGGAAGACGTAGATACCTTGTATTTTATCCACACCTTATGCTCTTTTGCATGGTGGAGTCAAACTCAGAAGAGATCCTAAAAGAGTTCCTGCTCTTCTCTAAATGTGGCGATGGCTTCTCTAACAAGAAAGAGCTTGTTCCTGTCGTGTCAGTTATCATGTGACCTGAAAGTTCCTCCTGTGGTTGGCTTTCACCCCCTGTGCATGTCTGATCCTACTTTTTCCGTTTCATCAATGGTGGTGAATGCATCCACTCCTCATCATTGACAACAGGCTCACATTAGGTGATCCACCCTAATGGGGAACAGTAAAAATAACACAAGGTCAAAAAAAAAAAAAATTGAACTGAATTAAAAACGTAGTAAGTGGAAAAGTGTGCACATAAAATTATATCTTTTAGGGGCGCCTGGGTGGCTCAGTCGTTAAGCACCTGCCTTTGTCTCAGGTCATGATTCCAGGGTCCTGGGATTGAGCCAGCATTAGGCTCCTTGCTTGGCCGGGAGCCTGCTTCTCCCTCTCCCACTCCCCCTGCTTGTGTTCCCTCTCTTGGCTGTGTCTTTCTCTGTCAAATAAGTAAATAAAATCTTTAAAAAAAAAATTATATCTTTTAGCACAACCTTTAAAAAAGAAATTGTATCAAGAGAACAGACCTAGAGAGATCATTTAATCCATTCAAATGGCTTCTGGTAGAGCAACGGTGCTTGACCTTGACTGTACATGACAGTTACATGGGGAGCTTCTAAAAGACAATTTCCAGATCTCATTCCCATAGATTTTTTTTTCCAAAAAAATTTTTCTTATGATGAGAACTCTAAGACCTCTTAGCAACTTCTAAATATACAATACAGTATTATTAACTATAGACACTCTGCTGTACAATTACATCCTCAGAACTTAATTTATAACTGGAGGTTTGTATATTCAATGGTATGTAGTGGGGCCCCTGTTATCAGTGATGTTTTGAAGTTTCTCCAGGTGATCACTATCAATTACAGTCAGATTTGAGAGATAGTCTCCATGAGGGTCATCTGAGGCACTTACAAAAATACCAATGCTGGGTTCAACTCTCAAAAGATCCCCATGTAAGTGTTTTTGGGTGGAACCCAGGCCTTTGTAGGTTCAAAAGCTCTCCAGGTGATTCTTATGTAAAACCAGTTTGAGAATCAATGGGCTGATCAGTGGCTCTCAAACCTCAGAATCCTTTGGAGAGGTTGTTGACACAAAGTTGCCGGATTGCAGCCCGGGAGACTGAATCAGTCCCTGTGTGTGGGGCCAGAGAATTTATGTGCCTAATAAGTTCCCAGATTAGGCTGTTGCCGCTCATCTGTAGACCACACTCTAAAAACCACTGAAGTAAAAATATTTCATGTTAAAAGTATCTCCAAGCAGTTACCAGGGGGTTGGTGTTGGGGGTGGGGGGGTGGGGGGTTGGTTAAATAGGCAATGGGGATTAAGGAGGGCAATTGTTATGATGAGCACCAGTGTTGTATGGGGGTGTAGAATCACTATATTGTATACCTGTAACTAATATTACATTTTATATTAACTAACTGGAGTTTAAGTTAAAACTTAAAAAATGTGTATCTCCAAGCAGAAGATTACCCAATATGTTTGTAAATATGTTCTAATACTTCAGTCTTGCCCTCATACAATCTACCTGGTTTCCTTAGCAATATTGTGATATATTCACGTCTTAGTGTTTTGCAGTTGAAGGGCTTACTATTTAAAGTTGACGTGATCAGTGAATCCATATTTACCTTACTAGTTACCAATTAATTTCTTCACTTTCTATCCCACCCCCCCTTCAGAAGAGTCATGAATTATTTTGTAATTTCAGTTCAGAAGAATCTAAGCAAATAATTGCTAAGAATTCATAATTTGATTTTCTGCTTGTAAGGGTTAAAGTCCACTAATCCACATTAATTCTTTAAAAATTGTATAAACACCAAAGAGTAGGAGGCACTGATAAGACACCACTGTAGATATCATATAATAAAACTAAGTTAAGGTCATGTTGACCCATAATGTGAGAGAACATCTACTAAGCACAAAAGGAAACAAATTGTTACATTTTATTCTTTCAGTGGTCATAAAGGGAAGAAGACATTTGGAGGAACAGGATTAATAAAACATTAAAATAACTAGAAAGAAAGACCAATAATTAAAGACGTACTGTAATTCAGACCCAGCCTAAGGAATAGCTCTTCTCTTTTGATTCTGCATCTTTTTAAATACAGAAATAACAGTTCTCCCTAGATCAGCCCTCCTCTGTCATCTCCAACAGGTACAAAGCCAGTTTAAGAAAAAAAAGTCTTAAAAAACGATTCATGCTTTTGCTTCCCTTTTTTTGTTTTTTCCACCTAGTTACTCTGGAAAATGTAAAGGGTAGCTGAACCATTGAGTACAATGACTTCTACATGGCAGGCGCATGGCAGGTAGTAAGTGGAAAAGTGTGCACATAAAATTATATCTTTTAGGGGCGTCACATCACAGTTGTTGGATTATTCCACAGAAGATTCTCTCAACCACCGTCAGTGGTCTCGGAGGTAAACAAATCAGAGAGAGGCTAGGAGCATTGCTGTAAAGCACTGGACAAGTGGAAATTTTTCCTCTTTCCTCAAAAGGCAGATTGTGATGGCAAGGTGAGTGCTGCTCAATCCATGAAATGTTTAAACTAAAAAAAAAAAAAAAAGATTTTGTAAAAATACAAAAAACAACTGGCTCTATGGCTCTAGATTTTAATTATACAAGAAACTTTATTCAGGGGACCAAAATGTTGAGAGTGTATCAAGGAGGAGGATATTTTCAACCAGGCCAGTGAAACTGACACCTTTTATGTTAACACATATATATAGTAGTAGACTTGAAATTTGAAGGCAGGAATTTTGTTAAGTCAACCCTCTATGTTTTGTCTTGTATATTAAGGTCGAGTCATTAAATGAAAGAGCTCTCCATCCCAAAGTACTCTATTACACCATTGTGCTTAATTAATCATGGACATCTTACATTGGGTTCCTTTGCGATATAAGAAATTTCCATTAAAAATTTTTGAAAGAATAAATTACACATATCTTAGAAAACAAGGAGTAAAATGCAAGGAAATTTAGATGGGTAAGAAAGTTTACATGATTCTTTAAATAAATGAATATATATAATAATAAAAATTGTGGTACCCTACAATTGCACAGTACCTTTATATTTTCAAATCTCTTGTTTTATCACTAAAATAACCATAGATCAGGTAGATACGTGATATTGACATTTGACAGATGTATAAACTGAGGCAAGGAGAAGTTAAGTATCTTTAAAGTCAAAAAAAGCTTGTTGGTAATGCAACTGAGACTTAAAAACACATATTCTAAATCCCAGTATTAGTCATCTCTTTTCCAAAGATAGTGTCAGAATATAGAAATAAATCTCAAATCGTAGACACTGTTCTGCATTCCATATAAATTTTTCCCAAAAGGTAATTAAAATAAACCACTTAAAGATAATGTAAATAAAGCACTTTGCTAAATGCCTGACACATAGCAGCATTTACTCTCACATTCAGTATTCAATTTTTTTCTGACTTTAAGACTAAACTTTTTCATATTATATTAACTCACATTATAATCAAGATTTAACATGAATATTTCTGGGTCTCAAATGAGCCTTTGATTCAGCAACTATTTATTGAGAATCTCTTAACTCCAGGGCAAGGTTCTCAGTGCCACAGATAGAAGGGTTAACAAAAAAGATGAGGATTCAGTTCTTTCACATTCTTAAGAGAAATGAGACTATAAAGGAGTAAACAAATAAATATATAGAGATCATGATAAAGCTCTGAAGAAAATAATGGTAATATTATAATATTATATTACATATATAATATTATATATAATATATAACATATAATATATAATATTATTATAATATAATAATGGTAATATTATAACTTGGAAATGTAATAGCAAATGACAGGGGAGGGAGTTGAGAGTCAAATTTAGATGAGTGGTCAGTTAAGGATCCTCTGAGAAGGTGACATCTGACATAAACCTAAATGGCAAGAAGGAGGTAGCTGTGTGCATATCACTAGGAGGAGAGCATTTCAAGCAGAAGATGCACAGAGACGAGGTACAAAGGCCTGGGGGACAGGGTAGTGAGGGTGGTACTCAGCGAGAGGATTCTATAGAGTCAATTAGAAAAATTCATTTAGAAAATAAGACAACTTACTTAAAAATATTTATTCGGGTGTACCAAAGTCCCATCAATTATAACACATGTGGAGGCTAATAGGTTGATAAAATTATCTCTACTGTAAAATTTTATAAGCCAATCTACTTTAAGACAAAGGGGAATGCTGTTTGAACATCCATTCTGGAGCCTGAAGCTCTTTGAAACTTGGGTAGACTGGGCTCTGTGAAGAAACAGAGGGCTAAGAAAAGCATAAAGGCTTTCAAATACCCCAATTAAAAAATGGGCAAAAGATCTAAAAAGACATTTCTCCAAAGAAGATATTCAATGGCTTATAAGCATCTGAAAAGATGCTCAACATTATTAGCCATCATAGAAATGCAAACCCAAACCACAATGAGATTGCACTTTACATTCACTCGAATGACTATAATAAACAAAGCAAAACAAAATAAAAACAGATGGATAATAACAAATTGGTGAGGATGTGGAGATTTGAACCCTCCTACGTGTCTTCTGGGAATGTAAAATGGTGTAGCCACTTTGGAAAGCAATCTGATAGTTCCTTAAAACGTTAAACATAGCATTACCATATGAACCAGCAATCTTATTCTAGGTATATATCCAAGAGAAATGAAAATATGTGACCACATAAAACCTTGTACATGAATGTTCATAGCAGCGATATTCATAATAGCCCAGGAGGGGAAACAACTCAAATGTCCATCAATGATGAAAATATATATAAAATGTGTTACATCCATACAATGGAATATTATACGGCAACAAAAAGAAATGAAGTACTGATACATGCTATAACATGGATGAAACTTGAAAACATTATACTAAGAGAAAGAAGCCAGTCATAAAGGATCACATACTTTATGATACCATTTATATGAAACATCCATGATAAGTAAATCTATAGAGATAGAAAGTAGATTGGTGGTTAACTCAGGCTGGGGGATATGGAGGGATTGGGGAGTAATGGCTAAGAGATGCTGGGTTTCTTTTTGTGGTGATGAAAATGTTCTAAAAGTGATTGAGGTTCTGGTTGCATAACTCTGTGAATATACTAAAAGCCATTGAATTGTACATTTTAGATGAGTAGACTGCAGGTAGGTGAATTATATCTCAATAAAGCTGTTAAAAAACCAAACAAGCATACTTTGTTTCAAATGATCAGGCTACGATCAGCTATGCATCCAGAAGGGACCGAGAAACCTCTCTTCTGTCTCCTTTACCCTTTCTTTAGTTGGTCTTTCCAGTTCTTAGGACCTGGAACTCAAGTTATTTTGATGAGTTATTTAGAAGGTTCAGAAGACTTCCATAGGGGCACCTGGGTGGCTCAGATGGTTAAGCATCTGCCTTCAGGTCAGGTCATGATCCCAGGGTCCTGGGATCGAGCCCCGCATCGGGCTCCCTGCTCCGCGGGAAGCCTGCTTCTCCCTCTCCCACTCCCACTCCCCCTGCTTGTGTTCCTGCTCTCACTATCTCTCTCTCTGTCAAATAAATAAATAAAATCTTTAAAAAAAAAAAAAAAGAAAAAAGACTTCCATCATTTGCCTGGGACTCTAAATCCAGATGGAATATCTTGATGGGTCAGAGTATTCTAAGTTTTCAACACCATATTGCCATAAAGGCTTTGGACACAGTCCTTCTACATCAAGGACAGTGATTTGATTTTATTTTTGTCCTCTCACCTGGATTCTTGTGCCACATCAACCCACACAGTAATTCATGACTTCAACTCTAGGCCACCTGATTGGTGGATTGAAAAACACTATAACTGCTATTTATTTGACTTCCCATCTTTTCTTTTTCTGTTTTTTTAAGGAAAAAAGGTCTCTCCAATCCATCTAATTATTAGCTTAACTAGACATGATGAAATTTATTTGAAACCATTCCCATACTAAATATCCAAAGACTTAGATACAATTGCTCTCCAGCGTTAAAAAGTAACTATTCCCTTAGTTGCAAAGGCAAGCCAAAAAGAGAGTACAATTTTAAAAAAACATACTTCGATAAATCTACTCAGGCATATTAAATGGTAAGAGGAAGTAATTTCACCACACAAACAAGGCTGACTTTTTAAAATTTTTTAATTAATCAAAGATTGTGAACTTTTTGATGGAAAGGACTGCTTTTTAATTCATCTTTATACACCCAGAATACCTTGAATATCTTGAATAATGCCTAGCCTACAACAGAGCTCAATGTGAATGAATGAGTAAACAAATGAGTGAATGAAAAGACTGAATTAGTCACATCTTGTCTTGACTGGAGTCAAATAGGCTCTGGATCCAAGATGACTGTGTACCTAATGCAATATATCTAGAACTTTTTTCTCATCAGTTACAGGGGTTTGCTGATGTTGTGGTGAGGGTTAAAAGAAAACAGTGCCTGGAAAAGAAGTAGCATTAAAAGCCACTTGGGTTCATAGGCATTACTTTCTGTGATACTTGGGTTGGCCACAAAAAGAAAGTTAGAATTCTCAGGTAGTCAGGAGAGAAAAGAGTAAAAGAAGATAAAACCAAGGCATTTTGCCAGTTAAACATAACTGTGATCAGCTTGAAGGTATTGAAAAAACTATGAGTAAAGAAGCCCCCAAATCATTGCAAACCATCGTCATGGCATCATGCCTTCCACCATGTAAAACAGAAACGTTTTTCTTGCTGCCCTGACAACTTTGATGATGGTGATTTGCAAAGACATAAATTATGATTTAAAGAAAGGTCAAAAATAATCTATTCCAGCTGTGGTTTGAGGAAGCTAATTTGAATTTAAAAATAAAGCAAAGTCCTTTCTCATTTCCCTCTTGTCATACAAGCCTTTTAATATTGCTGACTCCTAACAGATATTATTGCTTGATGTCAATAGAACACTCCAAAGAAATATTCAAAGAGGGGAAAATCTACCAACAGTTTGAAGAAGAATCACTGATTGACTCACTGGAAAAACAGACGAGGTATGGTGGGTTCCCAAGCCCAGACAAAGACTGTTCCTCTCCTAACATAGCACTCACACTTCCTCTTCTGCTCCACTGCTTCATCCAATCTCCCATGGTGGTCACCTATGGTTTTGGTTAGCATACTGTTTTGTTGTTCTGTCAGTCCTCTAGGGTACACTGAGGACTCCAATCTGCTCCAGAAAAAATATCCTTTCGTTTACTATTCATCATTTCCTATTGTCTTCCCATTTCATCCTAATCTAATAGAATGCTCCCTCAACCTCAGATTGTTGTTACTTTTAGGTCATTTTGGTGAGGTAAGAATTTTCAGTTACATGATTGATGATTTTCCTAAAAATTTTTCTTGACAAGGAAAGAATCTTAGTGCAGATTATATGAAGTAAACATATTTGGCCAACTCCCAACTTTTCTGGTTAGATTAGCTTCCTCTTGGGGTTATATGTCTAAATTTTCTGCCAAACATTCAGAACACTTTTTAAAAAGAGTTATAGGAAAGACACGTTACTTGGTAAAGTAATATTATTTAAAGATGTGGGAATGAAATTATATATTCTACAGAAAAATAGTCAATAAATTTGAATATGAGATTAGACATAGTGAAGTTAATTTTGTTGATTTCTTGAAATTATAACAAGATAAATCTCCAAATATTTATCATGTGATGTTATTTATAGATCAATTTCTTATTCCTAAAATTATTATGTGTGCTTCTGAAGAAATTTTAATTTCATGCTCTGTTATTTGATAACTGGTATTTAGGATTGAAACAAGTAAACATCCTGTGAAGTTAAAGAAATATTGAGATTTCTCTGTTTCTCTTAGCCTCTTCCTTCTAGGATAGCATTCACCAAATATATCATATACAGGGCCATAAAATGTCTTAATATTCTAATGGTTGATACCATATGGAGTGTATTCTCCAACAACAACAAAATTAAACTAGAAATCTAGATAAAAAAAAATCTCTGGAATTATCTCCAAATATCTGGAGACCTGAAAACTCACCATTACAGAAGCCACGAGTCAAAGGAGAAATTAAGCTTGAAAATTGAATATAAATGAAAAGAAAACATCAAATTTTAAGAGCTATAGCTAAAGTGTTGCTTAAGAGTTTTTGCCAAAACTTCTAGAATAAATATAGGACACACAAACTTTATATCCTTGGGTAAGCAAAAATTCTTAGGACATGAAGAACATGAGTCTTAAGTGGAAAAAAAATGATGAATTAGACTTCATCATATTAAAAACTTGGTCTTTGAAAGACACCATTTAGAAATCAAAAGGCAAGCTGCAGATTGGAAGAAAATATTAACAATACATATTTCTGACAAATAACTTACATCCAGAATACATTAAGAACTCTTGCAATTCAATAAGACAAAAAATTTTTAAAATGAAAAAAAGTTTTGAACTTAAAACTCACAAATGAAAATGTACAAATGGCCAATAAGCACATGAAAAGATGCTCAACATCATTAGTCATCAGGGAAATGCAAATTAAAAAGCAGCAATAAAATACTATACATCTAATAGAATAGCTAAAATCAAAATAATGGCAGTGCCAAATGTTGCCAAGGATATAGAATAACTGAAACCATTATCATCATTATAGGAAAAGTAAAATTTACAATTTGAAAAACAATTTGGCAGTTTTTTTTTTTTAATAAGGTTAAACATCCATTATCATACAACCCTGCAACTCCGCTCCTAGGTATTTATCCAAAAGAAATGAAAACACATATCTACATGAAGACTTGTGATGAATGTTTGGAATAGGAAACTAAAAATCAAAAGTCTATCAGGAGGTGAATAAACATATTGTAGTATGTCCGTGCCATGGAATACTTCTCAGAAGCAAGAAGGAACGTATCTCTGATATTTGCTACAACATAAGTGAATATCAAAAACATGCTGAATAAAAGAAGCATGCTTAAGAAATATGTACTGTATGATTCTATTTATATGAAATTCTACAAAAGGGAAACTAGTTTATAACAGAAACCCACATTGGTGATTGCCTAGGGCCAGGATGGGTGTGTGGAGTTGAATTCCAAGAAACCCAAGGGACCTTTTTGACTTGGTGGAGTTTGCTTTGGTGCATATGTTTCTCAAAACTCATTGAATTGTACACTTAGAAGGGGTGCATTTTACTGTATACAAATTATGCCTCTTTAACGTTATTTTTTTTTTAAAAGTGACCCCCCCCCACCAAAAAAAAAAAAAAAAAACAATCACCAAGACTGATTTTATGTCGATGGACTAGAGTACGGGGACTTTTTTCCCCACTGTTCTTTATATTTGTTCCTCTCATTCCTATTTTTTTTTAAATGTGCAAGTATTTTTCTATGATAGAAAAGGATCAATGGATTTTAAATCTTTTATACAAATTTCCATACAGATTTGCTCTATGGCATTTCATCCTGCCTATAATTTCTTTGCTTTAAAAAAAATTGGAGAGCTAAAAGAGTATTAGAATATTTAACATCTTTCCCATCTTCAGACTAGATCCTTTCAAAGTAAAAAAAAAAAAAAAAAATCCCTTCCACACAAGGTCCTCTGCATACATTACTCGCTAGAGAATGGCATGAGCTGGAGAGCTCAGCAGAACAAGGGTTTACCATCACTCAGCTGCCTCATCCTGACCTCTCCTAGTAAAAGTTCAGTGTCTTAGGAACATAAGGGATACTGTTTCTTTTAAGCATTTCCACAGGGAACTGCTGACCTCTCCTTGTTCTCTTTGTTCTTCTGGTGTTAAGGACACTTGAGCAAAGTTAATATTGAAGACTGCAACTATAAGCAGGCTAATTCAGTGAGTTGTTGAAAAGGTACAAGGATAATTTTGTATACGTTAATTTCAAAAATTAAAAAAGAATACCCAGGCACAGGGCCATGTTGTCCTTCACTACTTGGTAAATTGAAGTCGGCCCATTCCTAAGAGAGGTTTCTGCTTGAATTTGGAACGTTGGTGCTAGGAAGGCTGACAAGCGACTGTTTGGATAGGTGTTCAATTAGATTTTCCCGTTTAGGTTGCCCTGAGCTGATATACATTTTTGAGTGATTTAATGCATTTTGATTTTCAATTTTCTGGGTCATGTTTTCAAGTGCTCTGGAAGCCAAAAGAACAAACTTGATGAATGAGTGACATCAAAGAGGAAACAAAGCATTCCTAATAGATTGAAAGAACCCCAAGAAAATATTCACAGGTTTCTTCATTTATCTTTTAGCGGCAATTCTTACTGTGGTCATTCATTCCCCTACTCATTCTTATGTGTTCTGTCATTAATTCATTGATTCCTTCATTTGTTCGCTTAATTGACAAATGTTTACTGAGTGCATGGAAAGTGCCCAGGCCTTGAGGATATAAGAGCATCAGTAAGAGCTACCATTATCTGAACTTCTTAGATTTGGGGCAGAATACACACTTCATGGCTAACCTGGAAATGAGATGTAATGTTTGTTCTTTAGATGAAGAAAATGAGACTAAATCAGAATTTAAACTCGAATTATCACTGATTCAAAAATCCAGACTCGTTTCACTCAACTACTCTGTCTCCCAAATTATATCTTAAAGACAAACTAAAAGGGTCTCCTAATACCAGGACACTATAACAAGCTGGAAAGTGGGGATTCTAGTCCTGGCGCTGACAATTGAGACTCACGATTTTGCAGAGGACACTTTATCTATAAGGGATTTATGTATAAATCCTCTATAAAAGAGGAGATTATTAAATTATTTTTATGGTCCCTTCCCTTCCAGTTCTAAACATTTCTAATCCTTTTATTTTTGCTTCAAAAATCATAAACAGTTGACTTAATTGTTTGAGTTTCAGAGGTTTTGTAATTTTCTAAATGATGATTTTGCTTTCCATTTTGTCTCCTTTCTAACTAGTTCATCAGTTAAACTCCGAAATAAAAATGAAAGGTATTGAGTACCTAGTCTGGGGGAAGTCAGATGTTGAGCTGCCAGCTGAGTCCAAATAACATCAAGCCACTTGTGAGACAGATGACTTTTAAGCCCCAGTTTTTAAGTTTCTATTTGGCACTGGTCTTTGAACGTGACAATAACATGATTTTCTCAGTTTGGTGATTTTTAAATATTTTAATCTTAATTAAAGAATAAAGAAAAAGTTGTGTTTGCTAAGCTGGAATGCTCGCCAAGTGTGAGAAAACTATATCTCAGCTGTATGTCCTGTTACACAGTGTTCTTGGAACTTCTCATACGTCGTTCTGTCTGTTCATGTGCAATCTGATAACTGACTACAATTAGCAAATAAAATATTTATATATGCTGCCACACAGTCAGTCCATATGTGCCAACTATTGCAAGTTCCTCAGTAGCATTTAGCATCACCCACTATTATGTTAGTTTCTTGAAATAGACCTTCTGGCGCCTTATAGGAAGTATACCCCCAAATCATGCAATTTCCTCGTTTTGCACGTTTATAGTGGAGCTCAAGTCAGCCTTGCTGAGGTAACCTGTTTGTTCTCTAACAAAATTCAGCACCACCAACATGAAGTTCTCTTTCTTCTCTCTGCGCTAGTCAGGCATTTAACTTACAAGCTACATTGTGTTCCAAAGAGTGGAGTTCATCCACTTGGGCTAGCTGGTCACAATTTCATTTATAAAAATTCCAGGCATTGTCTGAGCACAACGGATTGAGAGCACACACTGAGAGTCCCATAATGGAAATTTAAACTTTCAACAGATACACACTCTATAATCAGCACATGAACAGTAAGAAAAGCTTGTTGACTTCTTAAAGAATTTCCCGAAGCTGAAAACCCATAAATGGAAGGGAGGCAAGCCTCTGCTTCACTTCTGAATTAAATCAAGGGACATCCAGCCGTTGAAGGAATGCAGGGCCGCTGCCCTCAGTAAAATATTAGTATGTAGGCTCCCGCCCCTCCTAAGGCTGATCACATTACACTGAGTAAATGAAAGTGAAAGGAAGTGAGTTCTACCTGCAAGCTTAGGTTTGTGTGCAGCCTTATTTACCAGAGAAGCTCAGGCCAATGAAATCACAATAAGAGGAAGAGAAAGACAGAGAGACAGAGAGAGAAGAGGGGGAGGCGAAGAAGGACAGGAGATGAGTGGCATGCCCCCGGGACTGGGTCCTGGTACTCCACGCTACTTAACTAATGGTACAGCCAATCCAAATTGCTGAAGTGTGATGAGCAGAGAAAGGTCCTGATTATCAGACCAATACAAATAAGAATGTCTCTAACCAAACACAGCTAATGTCTAGTTCCAGGAGATATTGATGCCATTGGTTTACGACCGCTATGTTTTTTTATAATACAAACCTTGTTAATAATGCAAAATCTCTCGAAAGGTATAATTCCACAGCTTTCAAGAACAACCTTGAAAAGAAGGTACTTTATACTACAATAATGGTGTCGCGTCACTAGAGTTTGAAGCAGGGAGGGATGTGTTATTTCCTGTCTTTATATATAGTAATAGATTTGTGGTGGGATGGTTTAAGAGGCTCCCACTGTCTCAAATTGTTCCCTTCAAGCACTGACCATGAACTGGGCACTGGGATGATTTGGACACTTAACATTCTCAAGGACAAAGATTTCTCCCAACGTGGTAGAGAGAGCAGGAGGGGAAGAAGAGAATATGTTATCATTCTGCTTTACTGCCACCAAGGCAAACTCAGAGCCACAAGAAAGACTGAAAAGTGGAGATTCCAATACTCAGTTTGCAGTGCCTAATTGTGTACCGTGTAAATTAATGGCATCAATGCCTACAAAGGAATAAAAATATGTAGCGCTATTTAAGCAATGGCTTAAACAAATATAGCTTATTTTCAGTGAAAAGTGCTAACTTGGCCACTCACAGCCAAATCTCTTTGCAGGGCCTGTCGGCTACACTGTTTTCCCCATCATGACAGATTGGATTTAATTGAAAAGTTGCTAGTTTAGAGCTTTCGCTGAAAACTTGCATGGTGAAATGAAAACAGCCTGGTGATTGTCCTTCAGTCTATTTTTATATAGCCTCTTTATCCTGATCATCATTTTTTTTTTTTTAGAACCCAGTATGAATATTTCCCAAAGCCATCAAAAATCTTGAATGAGGGGGAGTACTCTCTTCTACTTAAAGTTCAAAGTCTCAGAGATTGTTACTGTTCCTGATTCTCCCCCCCTTCAATGAACTTTATGTGCCCGTTTGATGATAGAGGATGATTTTTAAAGAACTGTGTGAAACCTAGTTAGCATGCCCCCTTAATGAGGTGAGCTGAGCAAACTGGAATATATATTCTATGGGACAGTAAGATAATTGAAGGTAAGTTTTGAAAGGCTGAAAGTTAAGGAGTTAACAAATTTATTTTCCCTAAATTTCTATTTCAATACACACTACTGTTAAAAGATAAATTGAGGCATATTAAAAATTTTAAAGGTTTATTTGAGCAAAAATTGATTCAAATCGGGCAGCATCCAATCTAGCAGATAGAAAGGAGTTGCTGCACAAAATTAAAGACTTCTATGGGCAGATGGGAACAGGAACCAGGAAGTTACATTAGGCCATAAAACAAGTTGGTTGTTGCAAGATTACTTTGCTTTAAGGAATAGCAAGAGTCTAACACACAGATTACCTAACTAGTGCTGATCAAGTGAGTCCTGATTGGCTGATGCAGGATTCCATTTCTGGGAGCACTGAAACTATAATTAGCTAAGTCTCAGTTTGGTGATGTGGGGCTTAGTATAAGTAACTCCATTTGGGACCTGGTTTCTTGTTTTTAACACTGGTACGAGTGATTTTGAGTATCTTCATGGACAAAACAGGTCTAAGTAAATTATCATCTGATGATCAAAATTCTTTCACAAAATTAATAGAGAGATTTCTATGTTCAGAGCCACACTATATGCAAGCTTTATAAGCTTGTTCAAGGGAAATAGAAAGCATGGTTGCTATCCGGAAAGTAATAACTTGCTTCGGATTTCAGTAAACATCAGTGAGTAATTATGATGACTGAGGCCCCAAGGAACACAATGCCTTGCTACTCAAATTTTATTCCATGAACCAATGTCATCAGCATCACTGGGGGGCTGTTGGAAATGTGGATCATCAGGCCCTTCCCCAGACTTACGGAGTCCAAATCTTCAGTTTAACAAGAACCCCCCTCCATCCCCCGGTGATTTGTATGCTATGAAAATTCCAGAAACGCCTCCCCAATGGATAGGTGTAGGTCACCTAGTGAATTTCCTTGGAAAATTTTTGGGGTCTAGAAAGTATCCCCGACTTCTGTTTTTCTAGTTTTTAATCATGTAGTTAAACCTACAGAACAGATGATTACTTGAAAGAAAGAAAGAAGGAAAGGAAAGGAAAGAAAGAAGAAAGAAAGAAAGAAAGAAAGAAAGAAAGAAAGAAGAAAGAAGAAAGAAAGAAAGAAAGAAAGAAAGAAAGAAAGAAAGAAAGAAGAAAGAAAGAAAGAAGAAAGAAAGAAAGAAAGAAAGAAAGAAAGAAAGAAAGAAAGAAAGAAAGAGAGGCCCAAAGAACAGACACTAAGGACCATGTGGAATGATGACAAACTCAACTGCAAAAAGGTGGAGAGGACACGTTAAGTAGCTGTTATGCTGACACGTATTAGCATCAGCTATGTAAGCATAATTATTGGTCAAGGGCAGATTGTTGTAAAACAGCTAATAAACAGGAAACATTAACTTCCCTCACACAGGGCCTTTGCAAAACCAATATTAGGCCTATGTGCTCTGTACGTGTATTTTCTCTGAAGCCAATTAACCTCTTTATGGGAAAACAAGGGCTTCGTTATTGTTGAACGTGGCAGCTAATCCTTCACAGTAGATAACTTTCATTGAGCATGAGTGGAATGAGCTGTGTTTACTCCACTGACTGACATTGCTGTACAATTAAAAGATTAATAGTTTAATTTCCTCAGTATTGGTGCTCGTGAAGGTGAGGAGATCCATAAAACTGAAAACTATGCTTTTTCTCTCATCCAAGGCCAGAGGAGCCATGGAAATTTATATTTGGATGGTATATATATTTTTATTATCCTGACCATGTAAGGATAGATGAGGGCTTGAGTATCTTTGTAGAATCAATTTTTATTCTATTTCTTCCCTATAACTTTGAAGGTTCAGACTGGGATAAGATATGAGACTATAGATTTGTCACATTACTTTGATGTTTCAGACTTGGATTTTTTTTGGCTGATACACAGCACCTGGAAGAAACCAACAGAGAAGAATAATGAACACATAGGCAGTGACCACTTCAGTAGATATAAAAAGCTGGAGATATATTTAATAATAACAGCTTATATCATTCAAGTGAGTCCCCACCGAAAGTTGCAGGAAGACATTTCATGAGCAAAGGTGCAAAAATTCCTGACCTTGATGAATTTGGCTGGAAATCAAGGAAGAGATGGACAGGTGGACCAGGGCGACAAAGCATGAGGATGGCAGTCCTGTGTGTCGAGTGTCTGTGTGTATTTGTGTGTGTGTGTGTGTGTGCTGTGGTATTCTTGATATTTTACATTCGTGTTTCATCATCTTCCCCTGTTCCCTGATGGTGCCAATCTTTTGGATCCCCTAACTCTATTCTCCCACTTCTCTCTTGACTTTCTTCCCCACATATCCAAGTTAAACTCTATTCATCTTTGTTTCATCCTTAGGGTTTGAAATTTCTTTTGTTTCCTTTATTTTTTTAAAGCCACTTCAGTGCATGATGTTGTAGAGATACAAATATTCAGGACTGGCCTCTAGGTCAGGGCTGCTCAGTAGAAGGGTCATGTGAGCTACCCCTGTAATTTTAAATTAAATTATCTAATAACCCAGTTAAAAAGTGAAACAAATTCATTTTAATAATATTTGTATTAACCCAATATATCCAAATTATTGCCATTGTAACATGTAATCCATATAAAAATATTATTTTCTACATTTTTTTGCAATTTGAAATCCTATGCGTATTTTAGATTTATGGCATATCTCAATTCAGACTAGCCACATTTCTAATGTTCAGTAGTCACATGTAACTAGGGGCTATCATATCGTCAGATGTTAAACTTTGTATCAAGGCGAGGGACTTACATTTTTTTGCCATGAACGAGAAATGTTATTTACAAACAACTATGCCTTTTAGACCCAGGGAAGATTCATCTTCAGCAATATTCATCGATGACTATAACACACAGGATGTTTTAGCATATATGTTGAATGACTGTCAATTTAAAAACTCTTTTTTGATGGAAGATTTTAATCTTATTATCTCTTGTTAAAAACCCTCATCTGTGTGGACACAACTACATATTTTGTTCCTCATTCATTTTTTGGGTAAGGGTAGTAGGAGAGAATACCCTGAAGCTGCTTTGTCAGGTTTACTTCTCTAAAAAGGCTCCTGTACACACATCTTCTCATGTCTGTTCTTCCAGAAAAATCAAGGGACTTGGATAATTCATCCTGAAAAAAATGCAACTTTCACCATTTATATTGTGCGTCCCATTACAGTTAAAAAAAAATCTGTTTTTGTCTATCCTTAGAACGTCATGGTATCTCTAAAATATTGGTGATATCTATACCCTATCCTCTTTTTAAAGCTCTCTTCTGTCTCCTGAGAAGAGATGTGCAGAGCACACCTTATTAGGCAGAAAAGCCCATGGGATATCTTCTCTTTCAAGTACTTTTAAAATCTCCTACTTTTGTTCTGCCGTTTCTGGCTACCTTTATCAAGGGAGAGAACATAATTCTCAAAGTCAACTCTGTGATCTAGATCACAGAGCAAGCTCTAAAGTGGGTTTATCAAAGACAGCTCATACTATCCGTTGGGCAAAAGTTAGGGAAACTGTAAGGGAATGGACAGAGCCCCCATTTAAGACCTGAAGTATGAAAACCCAAACCCATTAAACAGCTCCATTAGAGGGGGTTTCTCTAAAGGCAAAATGTTTCTTCTTTTCACCACAGGATTGCTTTCAATCAAAGTCTCTCCATCTTCCTTGCACTTACCTATTTGTTTATAAATCAATAACTATTTGAAAGAGAGACTGGAGAAATGAGAAAATGAAGACTAAAGTGTCGGGAACCAGTGCCAAATTGAGAGTGATCAAAAATGAAGATAAACCATTTCTAAACTTACCCTGTAAGTCAGGGGAAAATAAGACTCGCCGTTTAAACGTTCAGTTCCTGTTCACTTTCACCCTAACGTGTGCCTGCACAAATTATAAAATGAAACTCTATAGTGACCTTATACTCAATAATGGCCCTCTTAAGATGTGGTATATATATACAATGGAATATTATGCAGCCATCAAAAGGAATGAGACCTTGCCATTTGCAACGACGTGGATGGAACTGGAGGGTATTATGTTGAGTGAAATAAGTCAAACAGAGAAAGACATGTATCATATGATCTCA